>NW_017189516.1:21253932-21584805 GCF_001704415.2 Capra hircus
TCACCCTATAATGCCCTAACCAATCTCCTAATGCCAACCTTCCAACAGGAATTTTCTTTGTCTTTGAGTCTACAAAAACTGGCTACCAACCCATGAAAACTGTGGACTCTTCCTCGTATGTCAGAGGTGGTCAGCCCGCTGCACTCGCAGTGCCCACATTATCTCTGCTCTTTTTTCTTAATAGACTCACTCCTTTCTGCAATAACTCTGTGTCTGGAAATTCTTTTCCAACTCGTGTTTAGACTACATCAACATTTGAGGCACCTACAGGACTACTCTCAGGGATTCTTCCCCACCCTCCTTTCTCTTTCTTTTCTTCTTCATTGACCCATCTGTGGTTACCACAGGCAAATGACTGTGGTAGCAATTGAGGAACTCTGGCCAGGGTTACTCTCTGGTGTGTTCCAAAGGCCCCACTGCCCACTGTGCCCAGTACCTGCCACCCAAGCGGGTGAGGCTCTCCTTTCCTCTTTTCCCTCCTTCTCCCTTAAGTTGAGGACCAGGCCAGTTAAATGTGGTGCACAGGTCAGGCACTTAAAAAAACCTAATTAGGTCACCGCTGTTTGAAGACTCCCATGACAGGATAAGGCAGTCCTGACTGACAGCATCTACTGCAATCCTCAATTCTGAGCTATTTGAGCATCTGCCAAATAGGCTACTTGAGCAGGCTATTTCAGCACCTGCCTCCATCAAGACAACTTCTGTGCAACATCAGGTATATATTGGTCAAGCAAAACACTGAGTCCACTTCCCTGGCTGCTGCCTTCCCAGCAGGACTACAGGGCAGATTCCTCAGCCTGTCTTCTCTGCTACTTTTCCTTTTCCTTCCTTGGTCCCGGATAATTTACAGGAGCCTAGGAATTGCCCCTGAGTCATCCCAAAAAGGGTCTTCCGTGTTTCAGGGAATTGTCTAAAGTTGAGTCACCCATTTGGTTCTGGGAATCTCTTTCTTTTCCCTGCCCTAGCTGCCAGGTTCATTTTCACATGGTTTGTATACTGGCTTGTGTCTCCGTGGATGTGCGTGCTCAGTTGTGTCCAACTCTTTACAACTCCATGGACTCTTTGCAATTCCAGGCTCCTTTGCCCATGGAATTTTCCAGGCAAGAATACTGGAGTGGGTTGCCATTTCCTATTCCAGGGGATCTTCCCTCCCCAGGGATTGAACCTGTGCCTCCTGCATTGGCAGGCAGATTCTTTACCAACTGTGCCATCTGGGAAGACTAGACGTGCCTAAACATGGCTGGTGCCATTCTGTGTCACAAGCTCACATCTCACCTCTCATTGTCAGGCGCAATTGTTGGGATGGTTGGTTATCTGTGCTATCAGCTGCATTGTGTCTTGTCACATGCAGAGGGTTCATTGGGATGAATTCTGTGGCCAGTGAACTCTCAGCATCCCCATCCTAAAAATGGCTCAAGTATGTCTCGAGAACTTCCCTCAGACTCATTTCTAGGTTGTAATCTCAGAAACTGGAAAATTTTGATGAGAAGAGGCTCCCATTCTTTTATAACAAAGCTTGGAGTCAGTACAAAATGGGGAACCATAAAAATGGCCTCTTAATGGCACACTAAGTTATAATGCAACCCTCCAGCTTGATATCTTTTGCCATTCTTTACATTCACACCTTTATGGCACTCAGTCAGAATTCAGATCTGAGAGAATCATATCACCTATATCTTTCTGTGATGCCCTATCCCTAAACCTTCTCTATCTCCACCTCCATCAAATCTTTTAGATGACCCACTCCTTGACCTTTCTTGTCCAACTCCACTACAACCCTAACCGCAGAGCACCCCATAGCTCCTCAACAGCCACCCCCTTATCAGTGTGAAAGCCCCACTCACCTCTTCATTCAAAATCAAAGACTACACAATGCTAGGAAATTGATTCTAACATGCTTCCCTTAAGAGAAGTAGCAAATGGAGACATGAGTGTCATCAGAGTCCATGCTCCATTTCCCACGTCTAACATCTCACATATTCAAAGTAAACTAGGTTCCTTCAGTCAGGACCCCCCACTTTCATTAAGGAATTTCAGGCTCTTACCATAGCTCTTGACCTAACCTGGCAGGACATTCATATAATTCTAACTGCTTGCTGTACACATGAAGAAAAGGCCAGAATCTGGGCCTTGGCCCAAATGTGGGCAGATGAGGGGCATGCTCAAAACCCCAGTGAAAATCCAGCCGAAGCAGACGCAGTCCCAAGAGCAGATCCTGGACATAGATACCAGGTAAATGATTAGGGGGCAGCAGGGAGATGAACTAGGAGGGACTACACGATCATGTAGGAAAGGAGTACATCAAGGCTATGTATTGTCACACTGCTTATTTAACTTATGTGCAGAGTACATCATGAGAAATGCTGGACTGGATGAAGCACAAGCTGAAATCAAGACTTAGTGTGCCGGGAGAAATATCAATAACCTCAGATATGCAGATGACACCACCCTTATGGCAGAAGGCAAAGAAGAACTAAAGAGCATTTTGATGAAAGTGAAAGAGGAGAGTGAAAAAGTTGGCTTAAAACTCAACATTCAGAAAACTAAGAGCATGGCATCCAGTCCCATCACTTCATGGGAAATAGATGGAAATAATGGAAACAGTGACAGACTTTATTTGGGGGGGCTCCAAAATCACTGCAGATGGTGACTGCAGCCATGAAATTAAAAGACGCTTACTTCTTGGAAGAAAAGTTATGCCCAACCTAGACAGCTTATTAAAAAGCAGAGACATTACTTTGCCAACAAAGGTCCGTCTAGTCAAAGATATGGTTTTTCCAGTAGTCATGTACAAATGTGAGAGTTGGACTACAAAGAAAGCTGAGTACTGAAGAATTGATGCTTTTGAACTGTGGTGTTGGAGAAGACTCTTGAGAGTCCCTTGGACTGCAAGGAGATCCAACCAGTTCATCCTAAAGGAAATCAGTCCTAAATATTCATTGGAAGGACTGATGCTGAAGCTGAAACTCCAATACTTTGGCTACCTGATGTGAAGAACTGACTCATTTGAAAAGACCCTGATGCTGGGAAAGATTGAAGGTGGGAGGAGAAGGGGACAACAGAGGATGAGATGGTTGGATGGCATCACCGACTCAATGGACATGGGTTTAAATAAACTCCGGGAGTTGGTGATGGACAGGGAGGCCTGGCATACTGCAGTCTTTGGGGTCGCAAAGAGTTGGAACATGACTGAGACTGAACTGAACTGAACTGAACTGATCACATACCACTAGAGGGCATGAGAAAGGCAGTCATCAAACCTGTTAATTACAGCAAGCTTAGGGAAGTTATTTGGGCTTCCCTGTGGCTCAGTTGGTAAAGAATCTGACCTGGGTTCAATCCCTGGGTGGGAAGACCCCTGGAGAAGGAAAGGCTACCTACTCCAGTATTCTGGCCTGGAGAATTCCATGGACTGTATAGTTCATGGGGTCGCAAAGAGTCAGACATGACTGAGCAATTTTCACTTTCACCTTAGGTAAGTTATTTACTTAGAACCCCTCTGAAAACCCTACCCTTTTCCAGGCATAGCTAGACCCAGAAACTGATGATGGAAAGGCTATTCTTGTAGTTCATTTCATAAGCCAGTTAGCTTCCGACATTAGACTAAAACTGCAAAAACTAGACCAAGTTCTCCAGGCACCATTTCTTGTACTACTTGACACGGCCTTTAAGGTCTTTCACAAATAGGGAGGAAACATCCAGAATAGGCAGGAACAGAGAGAGGAAGAAAAAAATAAAAGGCATGCTTAGTAGATAGCTCTTGCCCTTTCCCCGGTTCACTCATGGCAGGCTAATCCGGGAGCGCCCTCTACTGGCCAGAGGCTGTCACTGACCTGTTTCCAATGTGGTCGGCCTCAGTTCAGTTCAGTTCAGTCCAGTTCAGTCGCTCAGTTGTGTCCGACTCTTTGCGACCCCCCACGAATCGCAGCACGCCAGGCCTCCCAGTCCATCACCAACTCCCGGAGTTCACTCAGACTCACGTCCATCGAGTCGGTGATGCCATCCAGCCGTCTCATCCTCTGCCGTCCCCTTCTTCTCCTGCCCCCAATCCTCCCAGCATCAGTCTTTTCCAATGAGTCAGTTCTTCGCATCAGGTGGCCAAAGTACTGAAGTTTCATCTTCAGCATCATTCCTTCCAAAGAACACCCAGGGCTGATCTCCTTTAGAATGGCACAAGCCATATGTTTAGGCATGTCTAGTCTTCCCAGGAGGAGAAGGCAATGGCACCCCATTCCAGTACTCTTGCCTGGAAAATCCATGGGACAGAGGAGCCTGGTAGGCTGCAGTCCATGGGGTGCTATGAGTCGGACACGACTGACGCAACTTCACTTTCACTGTCACTTTCAATGACTAATTGGAGAGTATATAACTCCATTGCTAACACTAGCAAGGGGGTACTCTTTCTGCCCCCTTCTGATGCCTATGTCAGAAGCTTTCTCTGTCTCCTTTATACTTTAATAAAATTTATTACACAAAAGCTCTGAGCAATCAAGCCTCGTCTCCGGCCTGGATTGAATTCTTCTCCTCCGGAGGCCAAGATCCGGCGTCTTTTCGTGGTTCAGTAACAACCTTTCAGATGGGCGTCCTCCCGTTTTCCTAATATGACACTGCTATAGTTACCGGACTCTGCTTTTTTTCCTTTCGCGTCTCCATATCCTCACCATCCACTGACATCCACTCTAAATCAGGTTGCAAAGTTAACTAACACAACTGACTGCTGGTTTGCCCCAAGGGAATGCAAAACCTAGAGGTACTCTATTTATTGGCCCTCTCTATCTCCATCAGATAGTTATACAATCTATCAGGCCAATATTATGGGATGGATAATCTTTTATACAGAGATCAAAGGCAAGTGGGTCCTGACTCATTTGCACAGGTTTAGCTGCCCATGTAGGCACTGCCTCCAAAACTCAGGAAAGGCACACCTATGTTTTCAAAATCTGGATGGATGGAGACGCGCATATTGGGCTGGTTAAATGATTCTCTTTGTGATTATACTCTCAACTTTAATCAGACTAGTCTATAATGGGTTCCCTGGTCAGAGGATAAGAAATACAAATATGCATAAAGGTAATTTTCACTCTATATTGGGGAAACTTGGGGAAAAATGCAACCAAGAGCTACATAAATGAGGATCACATCTCCATAAACAGCTTGGCCCTGAGAACTAAATATGTAGGTATAGGTATGACCACCAGACACTGACTTAACCTATCTTCCCAACCATGTTCTCCTCTAAGATATAACATAATACAGAAATATATTATGCCAACCTCCCCATTGCATTCATAATCAATCAGAATCCACATTCTCCCCTTTGTGTATAGATAATTGTTTCCTTAGAGTTTCACCTTCCCAATATAGTCCCAGGCCGTGAGATCCCAGCCTATTTCCAGAGAAAGATCCCCAACAAGTCAAGGCCTGTCTCTGGGAACCCACATGGGGATATCTTTAAGGGGCACCAGATTTTCATTCCTATGTAGTAACAGGGTATATCTAGATCTTCCCACACACTGAAGGAGCACCTACACAATTATTGCTGTGTTCCAGAGGCATTCATTATGTCTACAAAAGACTTGCCCTCCTCAGGAAACATTCCCAATCTTGGGTCATTCCTTGAGGAAGCCCTAAGACCCATCCAGAAGAGACAGAGATGAGCCACTGATTGGGGAGGACATGCTCACGACAGCTCCATTCTTTTTTTTTTAATATAGATTTATTTATTTTAATTGGAGCTAATTACTTTACAATATTGTATTGGTTTTGCCATACATCAACATGAATCCGCCATGGGTATACACATGTTCCCCATCCTGAATCCCCCTCCCCCTCCCTCCCTGTACCATCCCTCTGGGTCATCCCAGTGCACCAGCCCCAAGCATCCTGTATCATGCATCAAACCTGGACTGGGATTCATTTCATATATATTATATATGTTTCAATGCCATTCTCCCAAATCATCCCACCCTCTCCCTCTCCCACAGAGTCCAAAAGACTGTTCTATACATCTGTGTCACTTTTGCTGTCTCTCATACAGGGTTATCATTACCATCTTTCTAAATTCTATATATATGCATTAGTATACTGTATTGGTGTTTTTCTTCTGGCTTACTTCACTCTGTATAATAGGCTCCAGTTTCATCCACCTCATTAGAACTGATTCAAATGTATTCTTTTTAATGGCTGAGTAATACTCCATTGTGTATATGTACCACAGCTTTCTTATCCATTCATCTGCTGATGGACATCTAGGTTGCTTCCATGTCCTGGCTATTATAAACAGTGCTGCAATGAACATTGGGGTACATGTATCTCTTTCAGTTCTGGTTTCCGCAGTGTGTATGCCCAGTAGTGGGATTGCTGGGTCATAAGGAAGTTCTATTTCCAGTTTTTTAAGGAATTTCCACACTGTTTTCCATAGTGGCTGTACTAGTTTGCATTCCCACCAACAGTGTAAGAGGGTTCCCTTTTCTCCACACCCTCTCCAGCATTTATTGCTTGTAGACATTTGGATAGCAGCCATTCTGACTGGCATGAATGGTACCTCATTGTGGTTTTGATTTGCATTTCTGTGATGTTGAGCATCTTTTCATGTGTTTGTTAGCCATCTGTATGTCTTCTTTGGAGAAATGTCTGTTTAGTTCTTTGGCCCATTTTTTGATTGGGTCGTTTTTTTTTTCTGGAATTGAGCTGCAGGAGTTGCTTGTATATTTTTGAGATTAGTTCTTTGTCAGTTGCTTCATTTGCTATTATTTTCTCCCATTCTGAAGGCTGTCTTTTCACCTTGCTTATAGTTTCCTTTGTTGTGCAGAAGCTTTTAAGTTTAATTAGGTCCCATTTGTTTATTTTTGCTTTTATTTCCAATATTCTGGAGGTGGGTCATAGAGGATCCTGCTGTGATTTATGTCGGAGAGTGTTTTGCCTTCTCCTCTAGGAGTTTTATAGTTTCTGGTCTTATGTTTAGATCTTTAATCCATTTTGAGTTTATTTTTGTGTATGGTGTTAGAAAGTGTTCTAGTTTCATTCTTTTACAAGTGGTTGACCAGTTTTCCCAGCACCACTTGTTAAAGAGATTGTCTTTTCTCCATTGTATATTCTTGCCTCCTTTGTCAAAGATAAGGTGTCCATAGGTGTGTGGATTTATCTCTGAGCTTTCTATTTTGTTCCATTGGACTATATTTCTGTCTTTGTGCCAGTACCATACTGTCTTGATGACTGTGGCTTTGTAGTAGAGCCTGAAGTCAGGCAGGTTGATTCCTCCAGTTCATTCTTCTTTCTCAAGATTGCTTTGGCTATTCAAGGTTTTTTGTATTTCCATACAAATTGTGAAATTATTTGTTCTAGCTCTGTGAAAAATACGCTGGTAGCTGGATAGGGATTGCATTGAATCTATAGATTGCTTTGGGTAGTATACTCATTTTCACTATATTGATTCTTCTGATCCATGAACATGGTATATTTCTCCATCTATTAGTGTCCTCTTTGATTTCTTTCACCAGTGTTTTATAGTTTTCTATATATAGGTCTTAGTTTCTTTAGGTAGATATATTCTTAAGTATTTTATTCTTTTTTTGCAATGGTGAATGGAATTGTTTCCTTAATTTTTTCTATTTTCTCATTATTAGTGTATAGGAATGCAAGGGATTTCTGTGTGTTGTTTTTAATCCTGCAACTTTACTATATTCATTGATTAGTTCTAGTAATTTTCTGGTGGAGTCTTTAGGGTTTTCTATGTAAGGATCATGTCATCTGCAAACAGTGAGAGTTTTACTTCTTCTTTTCCAATTTGGATTCCTTTTATTTCTTTTTCTGCTCTGATTGCTGTGGCCAAAACTTCCAAAACTATGTTGAATAGTAGTGGTGAAGTGGGCACCCTTGTCTTGTTCCTGATTTTAGGGGAAATGCTTTCAATTTTTCACCATTGAGGATAATGTTTGCTGTGGGTTTGTCATATATAGCTTTTATTATGTTGAGGTATGTTCCTTCTATTCCTGCTTTCTGGAGAGTTTTTATCATAAATGGATGTTGAATTTTGTCAAAGGCTTTCTCTGCATCTATTGAGATAATCATATGGCTTTTATTTTCAATTTGTTAATGTGGTGTATTACATTGATTGATTTGCGGATATTGAAGAATCCTTGCATCCCTGGGATAAAGCCCACTTGGTCATGGTGTATGATCTTTTAATGTGTTGTTGGATTCTGATTGCTAGAATTTTGTTAAGGATTTTTGCATCTATGTTCATCAGTGATATTGGCCTGTAGTTTTCCTTTTTTGTGGCATCTTTGTCAGGTTTTGGTATTAGGGTGATGGTGGCCTCATAGAATTTTGGAAGTTTACCTTCCTCTGCAATTTTCTGGAAGAGTTTGAGTAGGATAGGTGTTAGCTCTTCTCTAAATTTTTGGTAGAATTCAGCTGTGAAGCCGTCTGGACCTGGGCTTTTGTTTGCTGGAAGATTTCTGATTACAGTTTCAATTTCCGTGCTTGTGATGGGTCTGTTAAGATTTTCTATTTCTTCCTGGTTCAGTTTTGGAAAGTTGTACTTTTCTAAGAATTTGTCCATTTCTTCCAATTGTCCATTTTATTGGCATATAATTGCTGATAGTAGTCTCTTATGATCCTTTGTATTTCTGTGTTGTCTGTTGTGATCTCTCCATTTTCATTTCTAATTTATTGATTTGATTTTTCTCCCTGTTTCTTGATGAGTCTGGCTAATGGTTTGTCAGTTTTTATTTATCCTTTCAAAGAACCAGCTTTTGGCTTTGTTGATTTTTGCTGTGGTCTCTTTTGTTTCTTTTGCATTAATTTCTGCCTAATTTTTAAGATTTCTTTCATTCTACTAACCCTGGGGTTCTCCATTTCTTCCTTTTCTAATTGCTTTAGGTGTAGTTCAGTTAGTTCAGTTCAGTCACTCAGTCGTGTCTGACTCTTTGTTTTAGAAGTTCACTCAGACTCATGTCCATTGAGTCAGTGATGCCATCCAGCCATCTCAAGCATCAGAGTCTTTTCCAATGAGTCAACTCTTCGCATGAGGTGGCCAAATTACTGTTTCAGCTTTAGCATCATTGAATTTGATCTCCTTGGAATAGTTGTGGTGCATTTCTACTCAGCTTTCTTCACAGTGGTTTGACTTTCAAGTAATGTCATATGCTATCTATTGGTCATAACTTTTCTTCCAAGGAGTTTTTTAATTTCATGGCTGCAATCAGCATCTGAGTGATTTTGTTCTGAAATTTTTTTGATTGTCATGATCTTCGTTTTCCTTTAAGCGGTTCATTTTTTAGTTAATCATCTGCATATCTCTTCTAGGTATGTATTGCTATGAACAGCACTGCTTTTACAGTGTCCCACAGCATTTTCATTCATTTATGCATATCCATATGTTGGAATTTTTAATAGTTTTTTCTCCTGTAATTGAGATCGACTTAATCTGCATTGTGTCAGAAAAGATGCTTGGAATGATTTCAATTTTTTTGAATTTACAAGGCTAGATTTATGGCCAGGATGTGATCTATCCTGGAGAAGGTTCCGTGTGCACTTGAGAAAAAGGTGAAATTCATTGTTTTGGGGTGAAATGTCCTATAGATGTCAATTAGGTCTAACTGGTCTATTGTATCATTTAAAGTTTGTGTTTCCTTGTTAATTTTCTGTTTAGTTGATCTATCCATAGGTGTGAGTGGGGTATTAAAGTCTCCCACTATTATTGTGTTATTGTTAATTTCCCCTTTCATACTTGTTAGCATTTGTCTTACATATTGTGGTGCTCCTATGTTGGGTGCATATATATTTATAATTGTTATATCTTCTTCTTGGATTGATCCTTTGATCATTATGTAGTGTCCTTCTTTGTCTCTTTTCACAGCCTTTGTTTTAAAGTCTATTTTATCTGATATGAGTATTGCTACTCCTGCTTTCTTTTGGTCTCTATTTGCATGGAATATCTTTTTCCAGCCCTTCACTTTCAGTCTGTATGTGTCCCTTGTTTTGAGGTGGGTCTCTTGTAGACAACATATATAGGGGTCTTGTTTTGTATCCATTCAGCCAGTCTTTTTTTGGTTGGGGCATTCAACCCATTTACATTTAAGGTAATTATTGATAAGTATGATCCCATTTGCCATTTACTTTATTGTTTTGGGTTCGAGTTTATACACCCTTTTTGTGTTTCCTGTCTAGAGAAGATCCTTTAGCATTTGTTGGAGAGCTGGTTTGGTGGTGCTGAATTCTCTCAGCTTTTGCTTGTCTGTAAAGCTTTTGATTTCTCCTTCATATTTGAATGAGATCCTTGCTGGGTACAGTAATCTGGGCTGTAGGTTATTTTCTTTCATCACTTTAAGTATGTCCTGCCATTCCCTCCTGGCCTGAAGAGTTTCTATTGAAAGATCAGCTGTTATCCTTATGGGAATCCCCTTGTGTGTTATTTGTTGTTTTTCCCTTGCTGCTTTTAATATTTGTTCTTTGTGTTTGATCTTTGTTAATTTGATTAATATGTGTCTTGGGGGTGTTTTGCCTTGGGTTTATCCTGTTTGGGACTCTCTGGGTTTCTTGGACTTGGGTGATTATTTCCTTCCCCATTTTAGGGAAGTTTTCAACTATTATCTCCTCAAGTATTTTCTCATGGTCTTTCTTTTTGTCTTCTTCTTCTGGGACTCCTATGATTCGAATGTTGGGTTTAACATTGTCCCAGAGGTCTCTGAGATTGTCCTCATTTCTTTTAATTCTTTTTCTTTTTTCCTCTCTGATTCATTTATTTCTACCATTCTATCTTCTACTTCACTAATCCTATCTTCTGCCTCCGTTATTCTACTATTTGTTCCCTCCAGAGTGTTTTTATCATTTATTGCATTATTCATTATTATTCTTATTTCTTTTTTTCGGGGATTTCTTGCATCTTCTCAATCCTTGTCTCCAGGCTATTTATCTGTGATTCCATTTTGTTTTCAAGATTTTGGATCATTTTCACTATCATTATTCGAATTCTTTATCAGGTAGATTCCCTATCTCTTCCTCTTTTGTTTGGTTTGGTGGGCATTTATCCTGTTCCTTTACCTGCTGGGTATTCCTCTGTCTCTTCATCTTGTTTATATTGCTGTGTTTGGGGTGGCCTTTCTGTATTCTGGCAGTTTGTGGAGTTCTCTTTATTGTGGAGTTTCCTCACTGTGGGTGGGGTTGTACAGGTGGCTTGTCAAGGTTTCCTGGTTAGGGAAGCTTGTGTCGGTGTTCTGGTGGGTGGAGCTGGATTTCTTCTCTCTGGAGTGCAATGACGTGTACAGTAATGAGTTATGAGATGTCAGTGGTTTGGAGTGACTTTGGGCAGCCTGTATATTGAAGCTCAGGGCTGTGTTCCTGTGTTGCTGGAGAATTTGCGTGGTATGTCTTGCTCTGGAACTTGTTGGCCCTTGGGTGGTGCTTGGTTTCAGTGTAGGTATGGAGGCGTTTAATGAGTTCCTGTTCATTATTGTTCCCTGGAGTCAGGAGTTCTCTGGTGTTCTCAGGATTTGGACTTAAGCCTCCTGCTTCTGGTTTTCAGTCTTATTTTTACAGTAGCCTCAAGACTTCTCCATCTATACAGCACCATTGATAAAACATCTAGGTTAAAGATGAAAAGTTTCTCCACAGTGAGGGACACCCAGAGAGGTTCACAGAGTTACATGGAGAAGAGAAGAGGGAGGAGGGAGTTAGAGGTGACCCAAATGAGATGAGGTGGAATCAAAAGAGGAGAGAGCAAGCTAGCCAGTAATCACTTCCCTATGTGCTCTCCACAGTCTGGACCGCTCTGAGATGTTCACGGAGTTATACAGAGAAGAGAAGAGGGAGGAAGGAGACAGAGGTGGCCAGGAGGATAAAGGGTAATCAAAAGAAGAGAGACAGATCCAGCCAGTAATCAGTTCCCTAAGTGTTTTCCACCATCTGGAACACACAAAGAGATTCACAAAGTTGGGTAGAGAACAGAAGGTGGAGGGAAGAATTAGAGGCGACCTGGTGGAGAAAAAGGAGAGTCCAAAGGAGGAGAGAGCAGTCAAGCCAGTAATCTAGCTCCCAAGTAAAAATGTACTGAAGATTGGGTTCTTAAATGTACAAAATTGATACTAAATACCAAAAGAAAAGATTAAAAATCTAGCATAGAGGTTGGGTTTTCAAAATACAATTTGAAAGAAAAAGAAAAAAAAATAAAGTCACAAAAATTATAATATATATATATGAAGTTTGCTTTAAAAAATAGGGTTCTCTGTTTTTGCCAAAAGTAATAGGTTATAAAAATGAAAATTGAAGGAGTAATAGAGGAGTTAAAAATAAAAACGATTTAAAAACATTTTTAAATGATAGTAAAATAGTAAAAATATATCTAGGGCTTTCTCTGGTGGTGTTGTTGGCAGTATGGAGTCAGTTCATTATCAGATAGTTCCTTGATCTGGCTTATATTTCTCAAGATCTATAGGCCCCTTCCTATGTAGTTGGTACTATCTACAGGGTCTTAATCTATTGCACCTGTCACATCCAAGGAGGGTCCCTCTGTTTTAGCTTCTTCTGTTTGCAGGTCTCTTCAGTGTCAAATTTCCACCCTGGCACAAGGGGGCAGTGGTGGACACTTTTTTAGGCTCACTTGTTCAGTCGCGCTGTGGGGAGGAGGGGACGCTGCAAATAAATAACACTGGCATGTGCTTGCAGTGTCTCGACCACACTGGGTTAGCCCCCGCTCACAGGGTGTGTGCTTTCCCTGTCTACAATGCTTAGGCTGTAGGTTGCTCTGCCAGGAATTGTCTGAGGCTGGCCGTGGGTTGTATGCACTTCCCAGGTCTAAGCCGCCCAGGTTTAGGTATTCGGGGAGTCCTCAGAGGCGTAGACTCAGTTGAGCCTGCATTTGTGTCCTTCCCAGATCCGAGAGCTCAGGTGACCAGGTGTTTGGCGAGCACATACACTGTGACTTATTGCCTTCCCTGTCCCTGCCGCTTGGTTTTCTGGGTGTACAACTGGTGCATCTTAGGCAGATTTTGACCATCCAGAATCCCAAGAAATCATGGCTAGCAATGTAGCCTGCTTGCAGTTTGGTAGATAATGCCTCTCTGGGTCGCGATTGCCCCCTTCTGGTTCTGGCTACCCTTGCCTGCCTGTCTCCAGTGGGGGATGGGCCAGCCTGCCACCAGCTATCTCTACTCAGTCCTTTGTTCTGTGAGCAGGCCTGACAGTGTCTTAAGTTAGGGCTTTTCACATAGCTCTAGTCAGACTTTTCTTCTGTGAGGAGGCCTGACGATGTCTTAGGTTAAGGCTTTTCATGTGGTAGTTATCCCACAGTCTGGTTTGCTATCCCAAGTTAGTTCCCTCAGATTGCCCTCGGGCATTCAGGCCCAGTCCTTACTCTAAGCAATGCAGCCCGCACCTCCCTGCCCAGCCCCTGCTTGCTAGTGACGAATGGCAGGCATCTGTGCTGCTTCTCTGCTAGGGGAGTTACCATTGGGTACATACTCTGTGGGTTTTAATTATTTATTTATTTTTCCTCCCTTTTATGTTGCCCTCTTTGCTTCCAAGGCTTGGCACAGACTCAGCAGTGAGAGTGTTTCTTGGTGTTTGGGAACTTCCCTCTTTTTAAGACCCCCTTCCTGGGATGGAGCTCTGTCCCTGCCTCTTTTGTCTCTCTTTTTATCTTTTATATTTTTTCCTACCTCCTTTTGTAGACAATGAGCTGTTTTTCTGGGTGCCTGATATCTTCTGCCAGCATTCAGAAGTTGTTTTTGTGGAATTTTCTCAGCATTCAAATGTTTTTTTGATGAATTTGTGGGGGAGAAAGTGGTCTCCCTGTCATATTCCTCACCATCTTAGGACCGCCCCCCACCGACCATTTTTTGATTGAATTCTTTGCTTTTTTAATATTGGGTTGTAAGAATTGATTGTTTGGATATTAACCCTTTGTCAGACATATGGTTAGCAAATATTTTCTCCTATTCCATAGGCAGTTTTTGAGTTCATGATTTCCTTTGCTGTACAAAATCTTCTAAAAGTTTAATTAGATCCCATTATTTTTATTTCTTTTACCTTAGGAGACTGATCCAAGAACATATTGCTACAATTTATGTAAAAGAATGTAATGCTTATGTTATCTTCTAGGAGTTTTACAGGTCAAGTCTTACATTTAGATTTTTAAACTATTTTCAGCTTATTTTGTATGTAATGTGAGGGAAAGTTCTACTCTCTATTTTATATGTGACTTATTCCCACTTATACCACTTATACCACTCATTGAAGAGACTGGTCTTTCCTCCATTGTACATTCTTGCTCCTTTTCCTCCTTGTAGATTAATTTAATCTAGGTGTATGGGTTTATTTCTGGGCTCTCTATTCTGTTTCATTGATCTATGTGTATGTTTTTTGCACCAATTTCATGCTGCTTTGATAACTGTAGCTTTGCACTATAGTCTGAAATTTGAGAATGTTATACCTTTAGCTTTGTTATTTTCTCTTATGGTTGCTTTGGCAATTCAGTGTCTCTTGTAGTTCCATATGAACTTTAGAATTATTTGTTCCAGTTCTGTGAAAACTGCCCTGGGCAATTTAATAGATATTGCATTAAATTGCTAGATTTATTTGGGTGATATGCCATCTTGCTGTTGTTGTTGTTCAATCACTAAATCATATCTGACTTTTTGTGACCCCGTCAACTGGCAGCACACCAGGCTTCCCTGTCCTTCACCATCTCCGAGAGTTTGTTCAAACTTATATCCACTGAGTCAGTGATGCCATCCAACCATTTCATCCTCTGTCACTCCCTTCTCCTCTTGCCCTCAATTTTTTCCAGTATCAGTCTTTTCCAGTGAGTTGGTTCTTTGCTTCTGGTAGCAAAGAATTGGAGCTTCAACTTCAGCATCAGTCCTTCCAATTAATATTCAGAGTTGATTTCCTTTAGGACTGACTGGTTTGATTGCCTGGCAGTCCAAGACAGTCTCAAAAAGCTTCTCCAGCACCACAGTTCAAAATCATCGATTTCTTTGGTGTTCAGCCTTCTTTATTGTCCAGCTTTCACATCTGTATAGCTTTGACTATATAGACATTTGTCAGCAAAGAGATGCCTCTGCTTTTTAACATGGTCTTTTTAACAATATTAAATATTTCAATCTAAGAGAATGTACTATATTTCTATTTCTTTGAATCATATTCATTTTTTTTTTATCAATGTTGTATACTTTTCAGAGTATAGGTCTTCAATCTCCTTGGCTAAGTTTATTTCTAGGTATGCTTTTATGTAATTATTATTGTAATATTTTTTAATCTTTCTGATATTTCATTATGAGCATTAATGTATATAAACTCAACAGATTTGCATATTGCTGAGTTTATTTATTAATTCTAATAATTTTTATTTGGAGACTTTGAATTCTCTATATAAAGTATCACGTCCCTCTATATAAAGTATCTGCAAAAATTGAGAGTTTATTTCTTCACTTCCAATTTGGATACCATTAATTTCTTTTTCTTGTCTAATTGCCATGGCTAGGATTTTCAATATTATGGTATATAAAAGTGGTGAGAGTTGGCATCTTTGTCTTTTTTCTGAATTTGGCAAAAAGGCTTTCTGCTTTTCACCATTGAGTATTATGTTGGCTATGAGTTTGTCATAAGTGGTCTTTATTGTGTTGAAATATGTTCCCTGTATACCCACTTTGGTGGAAGTTTTTACCATGAATAGATGTTAAATTTTATCAAATGCTTTCTTTGAATCTCTTGAAATGATCATGTGATTTTTATTCTTCCTTTTATGACTATGTTGTGTCATATTGATTGATTTGCAAATATTGAACCATCCTGGTGGCTCAGTGGTAAAAAAAAAAAAAAAAATCCACCTGCAATGCAGGAGACACAGGTTAGATCCTTGGGTTGGGAAGATCCCTTGGAGGAGGGCATGACAATCCACTCCAGTATTCTTGCCTGAAAACTCCAATGGACAGAGGAGCCTCCTGGGTTGTGAAGAGTCAGACATGATTAAAGCAATTGAGCATGGCATGATGAGCCTGGAATAAATCCAAATTTTTCATAATTTATTGTTGGATTTGGTTTGCTAAAATTTTGTTGAGGATTTTTGCATCCATATTTACCAAAGATACCGGCAATATCATCACCAAGATATTCATCAAGTTATTTCTTTTCCTTTTTTTTTTTCTAGTGCCTTATTTCTTGTATCAAGGTAATGGTAACCCATACAATGAATTTGAGAATTTTCCCTCCTCTTCTATTTTTGGAATTGTTTGAAAAAGATAGGTATTAGTTTTTCTTTATGTTTGATATAGGTCATCTGTGAAGTCATTTGGTCCTGGACTTTCAATTACTGGAAGCTTTTTTTTCTTTTTAAGTATTATAAATTAATTTCTCTTCTAGTAATTGACCTGTTCAAATTGTCTACTTCTTGACTCAGGCTTAGAGGGCTGTACGTTTCTAAAACCTGTCCATTTCTGTTATGTTGTTCAATTTTTTGGTATATCAGTTCAGCTCAGTTCAGTCGCTCAATCGTGTCTGACTCTTTGCGACCCCATGAATTGCAGCACTCCAGGCCTCCCTGTCCATCACCAACTCTCAGAGTTCACTCAGACTCACGTCCATCGAGTCAGTAATGCCATCCAGCCATCTCATCCTCTGTCATCCCTTTTTCCTCCTGCCCCCAATCCCTCTCAGCGTCAGAGTCTTTTCCAATGAGTCAACTCTTCGCATGAGGTGGCCAAACCATTGAAGTTTCAGCTATAGCATCAGTCCTTCCAAAGAAATCCTAGGACTGATCTCCTTTAGAATGGACCGGTTGGATCTCCTTGCAGTCCAAGGGACTCTCAAGAGTCTTCTCCAACACCACAGTTCAAAAGCATCAATTCTTTGGCGCTCAGCCTTCTTCACAGTCCAACTCTCACATCCATACATGACTACTGGAAAAACTATAGCCTTGACTAGACGGACCTTTGTGGGCAAAGTAATGTCTCTGCTTTTGAATATGCTATCTAGGTTGGTTATAACTTTCCTTCCAAGGAGTAAGTGTCTTTTAATTTCATGGCTGCAATAATATTTTCTTATAATGTTTTGTATCTCTATGGTATCAGTAGTTATTTCTCCTCTTTCATTTCTTATTTTCTTTATTTGGGTCCTTTTTTCTTCTTGGTGAGCCTAGTTTTGGTGAGTTAAAGGTTTTTTCAATTTCATTTATTTTTTCAAAGAAATTGGCTCTTGTATTCATTGATGTTTGAGTGAGTGAGTGAAGTCACTCAGTCGTGTCCAACTCTTTGCAACCCCGTGAACTGTAGCCCACCAGGCTCCTCCGTCCTTGGGATTCTCCAGGCAAGAATACTGGAGTGGGTTGCCATTTCGTTCTCCAGGGGAACTTCCCGACCCAGGGATCGAACCCAGGTCTCCCGCACTGCAGGCAGACACTTTAACCTCTGAGCCACCAGGGAAGCCGTGATTTTTTGGTCTGTATTTTATTTACCCCCTGACCTTTATTATTTCCTTTCTTCTGCTGACTTTAAGCTTTGTTTGTTCTTTTTCTGAGTCTTAGGTGGTAGGCAAGGTTGTTTGAGTTTTTTTCTTGTTTCCCTAAGGCCTGTATTACTATGAACTTCCCTCTTAGAACTCCTTTTGCTGATTCCCATAGATTTTGGAAAATTGTGTTATTTTCACTTGTATACAGGTATTTCCTGATTTCCTCTTTGCTTTCTTCACCAACCCATTGTTTTGTTAGTAGCATATTGTATAGTCTCCACTTGTTTGTTCTTTTCCAATTTCTCTTTCTGTAGTTGATTTCTGTTTTATACTGTTGTGTTTGGGGAAAAAAGCTTGATATAATTTCTATCCTCTTATGTGATCTATCCTAGAGAATGGTTCATATGCAATTGAGTGTGTATTCAACTGTTTTTGGATGTAATGTTCTGAAGATATCTATGACATCTAACTGGTCTATTTCATCATTTAAGACCACTGTTGCCTTATTGATTTTCTGGCTGGATGATCTGTCCATTTCTGAGTGGAATGCAAATATCCCACTATTATTGTATTATTGTCAACTTTTCACTTTATGCCTGTTGCTATTTACTTCATATATGTAGGTCCTCCTGTGTTGGGTGTGTATATGATAATTTATCATTATATAATGTTATGCTCTGTCTTCTGTTATTACTTTCATTTTAAAGTCTTTTTTGCCTGACTTGTATATTGTTACCCTTCCATCATTGTTATTTCCATAAGATATGCTTTTTCATCACCTCACTTTCATCCTGTATGTGCCTTTAATGAGTCTTTTGTAGGCAGCATATTGAAGGATCTTGTTTTTTTTTTTAATTAATTAGCTACCCTATGTCTTTTCATTGGAGGATTTAGTCCATTTGACATGTAAAGCAATTATTGATAGGTATGTGCTTACTGCCATTTTATTGTTTTCCAGTTTCTTTGTAGTTCTCTTTTCATTTCTACTTTTTGCTTCTCCTGTTTTGGTTGATAATTTTCTTTTATAGTTGGGTTTCTTTCTCTCTCTTTTTTGTACTTATTGTAGGTGCTTGATATGTGGTTACCATCAGGTTCATATATATTGATTTATAATTAAATCTACTTGATATAAACTGATAGTCACTTAAGTTTAACTATGTTCTAAAAGATTAACATTTTTACTCCCCTCCCCCATATTTTGTATTTTTATCTCAGATTTCACACCTTCATTTTTATCCTTTTATTGTTCACTGTAGTTACAGTTGCTTTTACATTTGTTTTGTTTTTAATCTATGTATTGGCTTAAGTAATCTTCTATTGGAGTTTTCTCTTTCCTGTAGATTTTTATTCCTTTCCCATTTAGAGTAAAGTCTTCAATATATTGGGGGGATGAGTTTTGCATTGATGAATTATTTTAGTTTCTGCTTGATTGAGAAGTTCTTTTTTGTTTCCTTCTACTCTAAATTATAATCTTGCTGAGTAGAGAACCTATGTTGTATTTTTTTTCCTTTAAGAACTTCAAATACCATGATGCTCTGCAATGATTCTGCAGAAAAATAGCTGACAGCCTTATGAGGATTGCCTTGTATAAGACTGTTTTTTTCTTTCTGCCTATAGAATTCTCTTTTCAACTTTTGCCATTTTAATTATGATATGTTTGATAATTTTGATACTCTTCTCTCTTCTCCTTCTGGAACTCTATAATGCAAATGTTGGCACAGTTAATGTTCTTCCGCAGATACCATTTGTTGCTTTTTCTTTCATTTGTCTTTCTATCTGCTGTTCTGACTTTATTCCATCTTCCAGATCACTTATGCATTCTTCTGTGTCATTTAGTCTGTTATTCATTGCTTCTAGTGAGCTTTTTAGTTCAGATATTGAATAACGTATTTTGATTTATTCTTCTTTATGTTTTCTAGTTTTTTTCTTAAAGCTATCTGGATTTAGTTCAATTATCTTTCTTAATTCAATTAGTATTTTTAATACTTATTCTTTGAATTATTTGCCTGGTGGAGTGATTATTTCTGTTTCATCATTATTTTCTCTTAAGTTTTCTCTTGCTTTCTATTTAGACATGACTTAGAGACTGACACTTTCACTTTTCTACTTGGAACAGTTTCTCTACCTTTTCATTTTACCTAACTTTGTATCTATGAAATCAGGTGAAACAGTTACCTATTGTGGATTTGAAGAGGTGCTCTTAGGTAGGAGCACCCCTATGTAGACTGCATTTGCCAAATACCTTTGATAGGAAGGATAGATTTTATGTGAATGCCAGTCATGTTTTTCCTCAGGGTGTGCTGGCCACTGTCACCTTGGTAAAGGGTGTGGCTGATGATGGAGGAGCTAGTTCCTTCACGGGATACAATGTGGGACTTCCTCTCTGCTAAGGGGCCATCACTGCCTTGTAAGGATCAGGGTCTGTTCCCAAGTTGTTGGAGTGGAAGCCCTGAGTTTCAGGCCCAGGCTGGCTTCACTCCCTTTGTGTAATTTTCCTTCTCCATGAACTAGAACTTTTACCCCAAAGGAGCAAAGTGTGACAGAAAGTGTGGCCTCTGCACTTACAGAAGTCTCATGTGCTGCCTGTGTAGGCATCTGAGGCTTCATTCAGTTGCAGGCAATGGTAGCATCTTTCCCCATGTTGTGGCCACCACAGATCTAATTTTAAGTTGTGAAGTTAAGTAGGTGGGGCTGGAGCATGTACTCTTCTTGAGCTGGGGTACACAGTAAGGCAATCACAGGAATTCTGGCAATCATGCTGCTATCCAAAGTCTAAGCTGTTTAAGTAAGTGCCAACTATGGCTGCTGCTGTCCCACCTGGCCTACACCCCAGGCTCCTGGGTTGCCTCTGTGTACCTCAATTAGTTGTTTTCTCTGATCCTGGCTGCCCTAGGTCCAGGGCCAAGCTGTGGCATGGAGTAAGTGGAAGTTCATTGGTCAGCTAGAGTGACAAGCTAGCATTCCTCAGTACTGGAATTAGGCTTCTCCGGACTTTTTAGTCTGTCCTAGTAGTTCCTCAGCCAAGAGGGCTTGTCTCCTATGTGTAGAACTCGAGACCTAGGAAGCCTAATTATTGACTCAACACTCTCCACGGGGAGTGTTCATCTGTGTGAACCCCCTTTTCCTCTTATTCCCCTCCGGGGACACAGGTTCCAACCCAATGCTGTCTTTCCATCCTATCCAATTACGTGTGTTAGCCTTGGTTGTATAGGAGTCCTTCTGCCAGTTTTAAGTTAGTTTTCTATAGGAATTGTTCTACATGTAGATGCATTTTTGGTTAATTAATGCTGAGCTTCATATCCTTTTACTCTACCTTCTTGATCTCCCCCACCCTAGATTTCCTTTAGAGAGAGATTCCTTGTATTAAACTGAAATGGTTCTTCCTGCGGCATTCTGCTCTACCCTCTGGGACCAACAAGAATGTGTGTGTGCTCTATTCCATGACCATTCCAAGCTCTGAATACAGAGTTCTATCTACCTGAGTCTTCTGTTCTTCTAAGCTCATTCAGTCGTTCTTTATAAAGCAGATTTCCTCTTAGTTCTCTGGACTTCTCACTTTCTTCTAGACACATATTATTCTGTCTTGGCCACTACTAAGGGACTGGGACTCTCAGCAGATGCAAGCTATGTCCCTGGTATAGATTAATTAAAGACACCCATTTCCTTATCTAAGCCATGTTTGATACAGTTTACCAGAATTTGTCTAAATAAGGAGACTTAGGGCATGCCATGTGAGAGCAGCTTCAGCAACATAGTTATATGAGGGAGGAAAAATAAAACAGCTTGAGAATTAAGAAATCTTACTTACAATATCCGTTCTCTTTATGTCTGTGACCTTAATCAAATAACTAACATTTTCTGGGTCTCCTTTTCTGCATCTGTAAAATGAGCTGAGAAATAAATTTAACTAAGTAATTTCTGAGGTATTTTTCAACTCTAAGGTATTTTGAATGTGCTCTTTGAGGGCATTGATGGGCCAGGAGAAAGCTAACAAAATTGTTATGCCAAGTGACAGATAGAAGGATGGATCAATATTTGATATTTAAAGTATACTAAAATGTTTAAGATATAATCTAGGTAAAGGGCATGGAGATGTTCACTATAAAATTCTTTTAACTCCTATATACATGAATATTTTAATAACAAAATTAAGGTTGACAATCCAACAACTAAGAGAAATACATTTTTTCTTTTGACATTGACGGTCTCCTATTTATTGTTCTTAAAATCCTATGATTCCAAGAAAACATAGGCAGAACACTACAACATAAATCACAAGATCCTTCATGACCCACCTCCTAGAATAATGAAAATAAAAGCAAAAATGAACAAATGTAACTTAATTAAACTGAAAAGATTTTTCACAGCAAAGGAAACTATAAGTAAGGTGAAATGACAGCCCTGAGAATGGGAGAAAATAATAGCAAATGACACAACTGACAAGAATTAGTCTCCAAAATATTCAAGCAGCTCATGAAACTCAGTCCCAGAAAAACAAATCAACCAATCAAAAAGTGGGCAAAAGACCTAAACAGACATTTCTCTAAAGAAGACATATAGTTGGGTGTTAAACACTTGAAAAGATGCTCAACATTGCTCATTATTAGAGAAATGCAAATCAAATCTACAACAAGATATCACCTCACACTGGTCAGAATGGCCACCATCAAAAAATCTGCCAACAATAAATGCTGAAGTGGGTGTGGAGAAAAGGGAACATTCTTGCACAGTTGGTAGGAATGTAAATTGACACAGCCACTATGGAGAACAGTAAAAATATTCCTTGAAAAACAGGCATTAAACTACCGTATGACCCAACAATCCCATTGCCATAAATATATCCTCAGATAAACATAATTGACAAAGATATACATACCCCAATGTTCATTGCAGCACTATATACAATCCCTAGAACATGGAAACAACCTAGATGTCCACTGACAGATGAATGGATAAGGAAGCTGTGGCACATATTTACAATGGACTATTACTCAGCCATATAAAAGTCCACAAACAACCAGTGCTGGAGAGGGTGTGGAGAAAAGGGAATCCTCTTGTGCTCTTGGTGGGAATGTAAATTGATACACCCAATACAAAAAGCAGTACATAGATTCCTTTAAAAACTAGGCATAAAACTATTATGTGATCCAGCAATCTCACTACTAGGCATATACCCTGAGGAAACCAAAATTGAAAAAGACACATGTACCTCAATGTTCATTGCAGCACTCTTTATGATGGCTAGGACATGGAAGAAAACTAGATGTCCATCAACAGGTGAATGGATAAAGAAGCTGTGGTACATATATATAATGGAATATTACTCAGCCATTAAAAGGAACACATTTGAGTCAGTTCTAATGAGGTAGATGAACCTAGAGCCTATTATACAGAGTGAAGTAAGTCCAAAAGAGAAAAATAAAAATCATATGTTAACTAATATATATGGAATCTACAAAATGGTACTGATGAACCTATTTACAGAATAGCAATGGAGATGCAGATATAGAGAACAGACTTATATATATGGGAAATGGGGAGGAAGGAGAGGATTGGATGAATGAAAAGAGTAGCCTGGAAACATTTACACTACTATATGTAAAATAGATAGACAATGGGAATTTGCTGTATGACTCAGAGAATTCAAAACAGGGCTCTGTAACAATCTAGAGGGGTGGGAAGTAGGAGGGAGTTTCAAGAGGGAAGGGACATATGTTGATGTGTGGCAGAAACTAATGCAATATTGTAAAGCTGTTATCCTTCAACTAAAAATAAATAAAATTTTAAATAATCCTATGATTCCTATTATTTCCAGTTCAGTGTACAGCTTTTCCTTTCCCTTGGTAGTGGCATATCAAATATTCTCCACCACTTGGACATTTCATATTAATAAAACTACTGACAACCAAAGGAGCAATGAAAGAAATGAAATACTCCAAGAAGGGATGAATAATAGGAATTTTCTAGATGGCTTTTGAATGAGACCTGCCAGTAGTGGGTAAAGTAGTGATTGAAATATTAAATCTAGCTCAATTCAGAACAACAAACATTTAGAATACATTTTCTGCGTACCAGCCACTCTGCTACATCTGGGAACCCTAAGATAAAAAAGTATATTTGGCCCTTGACCTATAGAAGCTCTAGCTATAACTGATCAAACTGATACATAAATAGATAATTTGACTTTAGTGTTATTTCAGCTTAAATATAAGAAAATAACTTCAAAATATTATGCATTTTCTGTTTTACACTGCTGCTGCTGTGCTGATGATAAAATGAAAATGTAAAAAAGATTGTATCATGTAAAATGAGGCCAAACTGACAGTGAAATGTTCATTGAAAATTCATTGGCTATACTATACAGAGTGAAGCAAGCCAGAAAGAAAAACACCAATACAGTATACTAATCTAGTCATGGCTATGGGTTTTCCAGTGGTCATGTATGGATGTGAGAATTGAACTGTGAAGAAAGCTGAGTGCTGAAGAATTGATGCTTTTGAACTGTGATTCAAAAGAAGACTCTTGAGAGTCCCTTGGACTGCAAGGAGATCCAACCAGTCCATTCTGAAGATCAGCCCTGAGATTTCTTTGGAAGGAATGATGCTAAAGCTGAAACTCCAGTACTTTGGCCACATCATGTGAAGAGTTGACTCACTGGAAAAGACTTTGATGTTGGGAGGGATTGGGGGCAGGAGGAGAAGGGGACGACAGAGGATGAGATGGCTGGATGGCATCGCTGACTCGATGGATGTGAGTCTGAGTGAACTCCGGGGGTTGGTGATGGACAGGGAGGCCTGACGTGCTGCCAGGGTCCAGCCCCAGTCGATTCAGGTTAATTCGAAGTGGGGACAGAGTCAGTGTCTGTCGGTGTCTAGAGGAAAATTGTTTAATTAAAGATATGGAGATAAATTAGAAAAGAATAGTGTAGTAGGAAAATTAGTGGAGAAAAGAGGCTGAATAACTTGGTTTAGGCGGAGAACCAATAAAACCCCGAGACAAGGGGTTTGCACCACCTCTGTAGGCCACAGACGTCTTCCTGGTCTCCATAAGGAGCAGAGACACAAAGTGTCTCCCGGCTCAGATCTTAGAAGCCCAGGCAAAATTAGTAGGCCTGGTGAGGCTCCGTGCTCCAGATGGGAACTCAGCCAGAAAACGAGAAAAGACGACATGGGGGAAACCAGTCTTTCCAGGAACTGGTCCGTTTCTTTATTTTCCAGGTTCACTTTTATACTTTTTTTTTTTTTTTTTTATTATTATTTTTTTTAATTTATTTTTTTTTTAAATTTTAAAATCTTAAATTCTTACATGCGTTCCCAAACATGAACCCCCCTCCCACCTCCCTCCCCATAACATCTCTCTGGGTCATCCCCATGCACCTGCCCCAAGCAAGCTGCACCCTACGTCAGACATGGACTGGCGATTCAATTCTTACATGACAGTATACATGTTAGAATTCCCATTCTCCCAAATCGTCCCACCCTCTCCCTCTCCCTCTGAGTCCAAAAGTCCGTTATACACATCTGTGTCTTTTTTCCTGTCTTGCATACAGGGTCGTCATTGCCATCTTCCTAAATTCCATATATATGTGTTAGTATACTGTATTGGTGTTTTTCTTTCTGGCTTACTTCACTCTGTATAATTGGCTCCAGTTTCATCCATCTCATCAGAACTGATTCAAATGAATTCTTTTTAACGGCTGAGTAATACTCAATTGTGTATATGTACCACAGCTTTCTTATCCATTCATCTGCTGATGGACATCTAGGTTGTTTCCATGTCCTGGCTATTATAAACAGTGCTGCGATGAACATTGGGGTACATGTGTCTCTTTCAATTCTGGTTTCCTCCGTGTGTATGCCCAGAAGTGGGATTGCTGGGTCATAAGGTAGTTCTATTTGCAATTTTTTAAGGAATCTCCACACTGTTCTCCATAGTGGCTGTACTAGTTTGCATTCCCACCAACAGTGTAGGAGGGTTCCCTTTTCTCCACACCCTCTCCAGCATTTATTGCTTGCAGATTTTTGGATCGCAGCCATTCTGACTGGTGTGAAGTGGTACCTCATTGTGGTTTTGATTTGCATTTCTCTAATAATGAGTGATGTTGAGCATCTTTTCATGTGTTTGTTAGCCATCCGTATGTCTTCTTTGGAGAAATGTCTATTTAGTTCTTTGGCCCATTTTTTGATTGGGTCGTTTATTTTTCTAACACCGTACACAAAAATAAACTCAAAATGGATTAAAGATCTAAATGTAAGATCAGAAACTATAAAACTCCTAGAGGAGAACATAGGCAAAACACTCTCAGACATAAATCACAGCAGGATCCTCTATGATCCACCTCCCAGAATTCTGGAAATAAAAGCAAAAATAAACAAATGGGATCTAATTAAAATTAAAAGCTTCTGCACAACAAAGGAAAATATAAGCAAGGTGAAAAGACAGCCTTCTGAATGGGAGAAAATAATAGCAAATGAAACAACTGACAAACAACTAATCTCAAAAATATACAAGCAACTTCTGCAGCTCAATTCCAGAAAAATAAACGACCCACTTTTATACTTTTAGTTGTACATAGAGATAAATGTAAGAAACAGAGTCACGCAGGATCAGCTGCTGTGACCCTTATCTAAAGACAGTGTTCTTTGCATATCTTTGTTCTTACAAGGGTCTTACATTTGTTTACAATATCTTCTGGTGCGGAGACTGATTAACATTTTATGGCCCCATCTTTCTTTCTATTGATAAAGGTTAGTCAATCAGAAAACTTGTTTTCCCTTAATATCTACTTAGTCTTAAGATAGTGATAAAGTTGCATTGTTACATAGCAAGGACATAATGATTTATAACAAAGAAAGAGGAGTACAGTGATTTATAACAAAGAGAAAATTCATTAACTCAAAAGTCTAGTATTGCTAACATCAAAACTACTATATGTCTTTTTCTACATTCCAATTACATTGATTAACATACTCCCAGGTGCCTAAGGATATGGAGGCCTGGCGGCAATCATTAACTCAGCAATGAAACCCTTCACCTACACGATTTTTATCTTTAGAAAAACCCTATGCTAACTAAGGCTTTCAAAATACTCCAAACTCTCTGTGCTGTTTATGGTTGAGAGGTTGTAAACAATCATGTAGTAGTAGCAAGAGTGTGGATAATCCTGTCACACAAGCTAGTCTGCCAGCAGAGAGGTGTGACCTGAGACACTCCTTTTATATGCAGGAGACTATTAACTGGAGCTCTAAGTTAATTTTCCAGAGAAAGGTGGTCAGGGATAGCCCCTGTTAATGTCAGAAGAGTGTAGTATAACAGACAGATTTTGGTTTCATGGGTAGATGCTCGAGCAGATCTAGGGGACTTCTTGAGTCTTGATCCACCTTGCCTGCATGACCTTGTCATGGGTGGAGTCAGGGAGTCCCTTGAGTCCTGACCCACCTTTGCTCATCAGGGCTCTTCCTCATGATCTTTGACATGGGTGGGATCTCCCGTGCTGGCTCCTGGCAACGTGCTGTGATTCATGGGGTTGCAAAGAGTCGGACATGACTGAGCGACTGAACTGAACTGAAATGAACTGAATGCGTATATATGGAATTTAGAAAGATGGTAATGATAACCTTGTATGCAAGACAGCAAAAGAGACACAGATGTATAGAACAGTCTTTTGGACTCTGCAGGAGAGGGCGGGGTGGGATGATATGGGAGAATGGCACTGAAACATGTAAATTATTACATATGAAACGAATCGCCAGTCCAGGTTTGATGCATGATACAGGGTGCTCGGGGCTGGTGCACTGGGATGACCCAGAGGGATGGGATGGGGAGGTAGGTGGGAGGGGGATTCAGGATGGGAAACACATGTACACCCATGGTGGATTCATGTCAATGTATGGCAAAACAAGTACAATATTGTAAAGTAAAATAAATAAGTAAATAAAACTATAAAAAGAAAATTAATTGGCTAGAGAACTTATAGAAAGGTGATAATGCTCCATATAAACTGGAGTGTGACTTGTCTTATGAATAACAAGCAAGAGTGATTATAAAGCACCAGATTTCATAATTTAATTCATTCAGAGATTTCCTTTACATCAGAACAGGAACAAAATAAGAAAGAAAACATAATTCAGACAATACTTCAATGAAATACTTCAGTGAAATAATGCTCTCTCAAACCTCCTTAGGATTGGAACACAAGACACTCTAACAAATAGAATGTTTTTTGGAATATGATCTATTCTAGTTATTTATTAAGAAAAAATATAATCAATAATGTATCAGTTAGTGAACACTTGTTATGTACTAGACAATTCTCCTTCACTGTACTTACATTGGTCCATAAAATCCACCTAACCTACTTAAAAGTTAGAAAGATAGATACCATCTCTACTTTTTTGAATGAAGAAATTGGAGCACAAGGACATTAAGATCTTGCCTATTGTTACATAGCTAGTAAGTATTTGACATGTGATTTGAACCTACTCTGCCTCACCCCAGACTCCAACCCTTAACCAGTGTCTCAAGTCAAATTTTACTTATTTTTACATTATTTGAACTCCCCTTGCAGGTAAGTGATGCTACTGGTAAAGAACCCACCTGCAAATGCAGAAGACCCGAGATACAGGTTTGATCCCAGGGTTGGGAAAATCCTCTGGAGGAGGGCATGGCAACGCACTCCAGTATTCTTGCCTGGAGAATCCCATGGACAGAGGAGCCTGGCTGGCAGACTATAGTTTATAGTGTCACAAAGAGTCAGACACCACTGAAGCAACTTAGCACACACATAAACACAGGTAAGCTGGGGGGTGAGATGGGTAGTCTACACTTTTAAGAAAATACTGAATGATTTTGAGAGGTGAACCAGGAGAGCATATGAAAGGTAGAGGTACTTTTTAGAAAACACACTTCATAGGTTGCTTGTCAACATCATAAAGAACTTGAAATCATTTTTGTTGTTGTTCAGTCACCAAGTCGTGTCTGACTTTTCATGACCCCATGGACTGCAGCATACCAGGCTTCCCTGTCCCTTACCATCTCCCAGAGTTTGCCCAAGTTCATGTCCATTGAATCAGTGATACCATCCTTTGTCACCTTCTCCTTCTGCCTTCAGTCTTCTCCAGCATCAGGGTATTTTCCAGTGAGTCGGCTCTTTGCATCAGGTAGCCAAAGTACTGGAGCCTCAGCTTCAACATCAGTGCTTCCAATGAGTATTCATGGTTGATTTTCTTTAAGATTGACTGGTTTTATCTCCTTGCTATCCAAAGGATTCTCACAAGTTTTCTCCAGCACCAGAGTACAAAAGCATCCATTCTGCTCTGTCTTCTTTACAGTCTAGCTCTCATATCTGTACATGAGTACTGGAAAGATGATAGCCTTAACTATACAGACTTTTGTTGTCAAAGTGATGTCTTTGCTTTTTAATACATTGTCCAGATTTTTCATATTTTTCCTGACAAGAAGAAATCTTCTAAGTTCATGGCTATAGTCACCAGCCACTGTGATTTCAAAGACCAAGAAAAGGAAATCTGTCACTGCTTCCACCTTTTCCCATTCTATTTGCCATGAAGTGATAAGACTGGATGTCATGATCTTAGTTTTTTTTTTTTTTTTTTAAATATTGAGTTTTAAGCCAGCTTTTTCAATCTCCTCCTTCACCTTCCTCTACAGGTTCTTTAGTTCCTCTTTGCTTTCTGCCATTAGAGTGGTATCATCCATATATCTGAGGCTGTTAATTTCTCCCAACAATCTTGATTCCAGCTTGTAACTCATCCAGCTTGCCATTTCGCATGATGTGTTCTGCATATAAATTAAGTAAACAGGTTGACAATGAACAGCCTATTCATACTCCTTTCTCAACCTTTCTCAACTCCTTTCTCCTGAACCAGTCAGTTGTTCCATATAAGGTTCTAACTACTGTTGCTTCTTGGCCCTCATACTGGTTTCTTAGGAGATAGGTAAGATGGTCTGGTGTTCCCATCTCTTTAAGTGTTTTCCAGTTTGTCATGCTCCACACAATCAAAGGCTTAAGTGTAGTTAATGAAACGTAGGTAGATATTTGTCTGGAATCCCCTTGCTTTCTCATGATTCAGCAAATGTTTGCAATTTGATCTCTAGTTCCTCTGTCTTGTCTAAAAGCTTGAACATCTGAAAGTTCTCAGTTCACATAATGCTGAAGCCTAGCTTGATGGATTTTGAGCATAACCTTACTAGCACGGGAGATGAGTGCAATTGTCTGGTGGTTTGAACATTCCTTAATACTGCCATTCTTGGAAATTAGGATGAAGATTGACCTTTTCCAGTCCTGTGGCCACTGCTGGGTTTTCCAAATTTGCTGATAGTGTAGAGTGCAGCACTTTAATAGCATCATCCTTTAGGATTTTAAATAGCTCTGGTGGAATTCCATCACTTTCACTAGCTTTATTGGCAGCAGTGCTTCCTAAGGCCCACTTAAATTCACATTCCAGAATGTCTGTCTCTGGGTGAGTGACCACACCATAGTGGCAGGTCATTAGGATCATTTTTCTAGTGTTCTTCTGTTTATTCTTGCCATCTCTTCTTGATCTCTTCTGCTTCTAGTGGGTCTTTACCATTTATGTCCTTTATAGTGCCCATCTTTGGATGAAATATTTCTTTGATATTTCCAAGTTTCTTGAGATCTCTAGTCTTTCTCAGTCTGCTGTTTTCCTCCATTTCTTTGCATTGTTCTTTGAAGAAGGATTCCTTGTCTCTTCTTGCTATTTTCTGAAACTCTGCATTTAGTTGGGTGTACCTTTACCTTTCTCCCTTTTTTTCTGTTTCTCTTCTTTCCTCAGCTATTTGAAAAGCCTCCTCAGACAACCACTCTGACTTCTTGTATTTCTTTTTCCTTGGAATGGTTTTGTTCACTGCCTCCTGTACAATATTACAAACCTCTGCCCATAGATATTTAGGCATTCTGTTTACTAGATCTAATCCCTTGAATCTATTCATCACTTCCACTTTATATTCACAGGGGATTTGATTTAAGTCACACCTGACAGGCTAGTGGTTTTCCTTGCTTTCTTTAGTTTAAGCTTTATTTTGCTATGAGGAGCTGATGATCTGAGACACAGTCAACTCCAGATCTTGTTTTTGCTGGATGTGAACAGCTTCTCCATCTTTGGCTACAAGGAATGTAATCAATCTGATTTCAGTACTGACCATTTGTTGACGTCCATTTGTAAAGTAATTTCTTATGTTGTTGAAAAGGGTTGTTTCCTATGACCAGCACATTCTTTTGGCAGAATTCTGTTAGCCTTTACCCTGCTCCATTTTGTACTCCAAAGCCAACCATAACTGTTACGTAGATGTCTCTTGACTTACTACTTTTGTGTTCTGATTCCCTGTGATGAATAAGACATCTTTTTTGGTGTTAGTTCTAGAAGGTCTTCTAGGTCTTTAAAGAGCTGACAAACTTCAGCTTCTTTGGCATTGGTGGTTGGGGCATAGACTTGGATTACTGTGATGTTGAATGGTTTGCCCTGGAAATGAACCAAGTTCATTCTGTCATTTCTGAGATCAAACCCAAGTACTGCATTTCAAACTCTTTTGTTGATTACGAGGGCTACTTCTCTTCTTCTATGGGATTCTTGCCCACAGTAGTAGATATAACCATCATCTGAATTAAATTCACCCATTCCTACCCAGTTTGGTTCACTGATTCCTAAGACATCAATATTTGTTCCTACCATCTCCTGCTTGACCACATCCAATTTACCTTGGTTCATGGATCTAACACTTCAGTTTCCTATGCAATATTCTTATTTACAGCATTGTATTTTACTTCATTACCAGATACATCATTTCCACTTTACTTCATTCTTTCTGGATCTATTAATTGTTGTGCTCTGTTCTTCCCCAGTAGCATACTGTACACCTGGCAGTTCATCTTTCTGTGTCATATTTTTTTTTTTGCCTTTTTATACAGTTCCTGGGGTTCTCACAGCAAGTATATTAGAGTCATTTGCCATTCCCTCCTCCGGTGGATCACGCTTTGTCAGAACTCTCCACTATGACTTATCCATCTTGGGTGGCCCTCCTTGGCATGGCTCATAGCCTCATTGACTTATGCAATCCCCTTCACTCGAACAAGGCTGTGATCCATGAAGGAGTGAGCTCGTTTAAACCCAAGCCAAACATTCAGGTCAATCTATGTAGGAAAAAAATATATGAATTAACATAATAATCTGAAAAGGAAGTGCAGTTTGAGCTCATTATTTTATCTTCTTGCAGTTTATCCTAAGGAAACAACAATTAATGTGTGAAGGTCTATATACTTATGTAATAAAATATTCATTGAAATGCAAATTTTGATACCAACAATTTTGAAAAAAAAAGTCTAAATATACACTGGTGTGGAGTTGGATAAACGTTATCCATAATGTTTATGGATATAAACATATCCACCATATCCATATAAGAATATAAAATGTTTATGTGATACCATAAAATTAGTATTACACTGCCATTATAAATACTGCAGTAGAACTATATACACATGGAAAGATAACAAGACATGTTATTTAGATTAGAAAAAATATATGGCAAGTTGAAGAGATTGATTTCTAGCATATTAATGTGAGGAGTTCCACAGATTTGCACCCAATTTTAACTGATAAAAATATGAAAATGCAACCATTTAAAATCTCTGTAAATAGGTGCGGTCCTAAGATGGCAGAGGAATAGTATGGGGAGACCACTTTCTCCCCCACAAATTCATCAAAAGAACATTTAAACGCTGAGTAAATTACACAAAACAACTTCTGAATGCCAGCAGAGGACATCAGGCACCCAGAAAAGCAGCTCATTGTCTTTGAAAAGAGGTAGGGAAAAAATATAAAAGACAAAAAAAGAGACAACAGAGGTAGGGACAGAGCTCCGTCCTGGAAAGGGAGTCTTAAAAAGAGAGAAGTTTCCAAACACCAGGAAACACTCTCACTGCTGAGTCTGTGGTGAGCCTTGGAAGCACAGAGGGCACCATAACAGGGAGGAAAAATAAATAAATAATTAAAACCCACAGATTACGAGCCCAACAGTAACTCCTCTAGCAGAGAAGCAGCACAGACGCCTTCATCTGCCACTAGCAAGTGGGGGCTGGGCAGGGAGGTGCAGGCTGCATTGCTTTTTAAGGATCGGGCCCAAATGCCCCAAGGGTAATCAGAGCGAACTAACTTGGGCTAGCAAATCAGACTGTGAGATAGCTACCACGGGAAAAGCTCTGACATAAGACACTGCCAGGACCACGTACAGAACAAAGGGTGGAACAGAATTAGCTGGCTGCAGACCATGCCCCTCTGGTGACAGGCAGCCAGAGCTGGAAGGGCCTGAAGGGGGCAATCACAGCCCCAGAGAGACATTATGTACCAAACTGCAAGCAGGCTTCTTTGCTAACTAAGACTTCTTGGGGTTCTGGACAGTCATCATCTGCCTGAGAAGGTGCACCAATTGTGAAAACTGAGCAGCAGGGATGGGAGGGGCGATAAGTCACAGTGACTGCACTCACCAAACAGCTGAGCTACTCGGACCTGGGAAGGGCACAAAACGCAGACCCAACCGAGTCTGCGCCTCTGAGGAATACCTGAGTGCCTGCACCTGAGCGGCTTAGACGTGGGAGGTGGATGCAGCCCAAGGCAGGCCTCAGACGGTTCCCAGTGGAGCAACCTAGAGCCTGAGCTGTGTGCAATGTGAGCAGGGCCAGGCCCAGTGTGGCTGAGACACTGCAAGCACACACCAGTGTTATTTGTTCACAGCATCCCTCCCTCCCGACAGTGCGACTGAACAGGTGAGCCTAAAAAAAGTGTCCACCACCGTCCCCTTTGTGTCAGGGTGATAATCAGACACTGAAGAGACCAGCAAACAGAAGAAGCTAAAACAGAGAGAACCGCCTTGGAAGTGACAGGTGCAATAGATTAGAACCCTGTAGTTAGTACCAACTACATAGGAAGGGGCCTATAGATCTTGAGAAATATAAGCCGGACGAAGGAACTATCCGAAAATGAACTGACCCCACACTGCCCACAACAACACCAGAGAAAGTACTAGATATATCTTTACTATTTTTACTATCACTCTTTTTTTCTATTTTTAACTTTTTTAAAAATTTTAAGTCCTCTATTACTCATTTAATTATCATTTTTATAACCTACTATTACTTTTCAAAAAAAAGACCCTATTTTTAAAGCAAGCTTCATATATACATTTTTTAATAATTCTTGTGACTTTGTTTTCTTCTTCTTCTTCTTTTCTTTAATATTGTATTTTTGAAAATACAACCTCTGCTCTAGATTTTTAATCTTTGCTTTTTGGTATTTGCTATCAATTGTGTACCTTTAAAAATCCAATCTTCAGTACCCATTTTTACATGGGAGCAAGATTACTGGCTTGACTGCACTCTCCTCCTTTGGACTCTCCCTTTTCTCCAACAGGTCGCCTCTGTCTCCACCCTTCCCCTTCTGTTCTCTACCCAACTCTGTGAATCTCTGTGTGTTCCAGATGGTGGAGAACACTTAGGGAACTGATTACTGGCTGGATCTGTCTCTCTCCTTTTCATTCTCCCCTTGTATCTTCCTGGCCACCTCTGTCTCCTTCCTCCCTCTTCACTTCTCTATATAACTCCATAAACATCTCTGAGCGGTCCAGACTGTGGAGCACACATAATGAAGTGATTACTGGCTAACATGCTCTCTCCTTTACTGATTCCACCTCATCTCATTCAGGTCACCTCTAACTTCCTCCTCCCTCTTCTCTTCTCCATGTAACTCTGTGAACCTCTCTGGGTGTCCCTCGCTGTGGAGAAACTTTTCATCTTTAACCTAGATGTTTTATCAAAGGTGCTGCATAGAAGGAAAAGTCTTGAGACTACTGTAAAAATAAGACTTAAAACCAGAAGCAGGAGGCTAAAGTCCAAATTCTGAGAACATCAGAGAACTCCAGACTCCAGGGAACATTAATCGATAGGAGCTCATCAAACGTTTCCATACCTACACTGAAACCAAGCACCACCCAAGGCCCAATAAGTTCCAGAGCAAGACATACCACACAAATTATCCAGCAACACAGGAACACAGCCCTGAGCTTCAATGTACAGGATGCCCAAAGTTACTCCAAAACCATTGACATCTCAGAACTCATTACTGGACACTTCATTGCACTCCAGAGAGAAGATATCCAGCTCCAACGACCAGAACACTGACACAAGCTTCCCTAACCAGGAAACTTTGACAAGCCACCTGGACAACCCCACCCACAGTGGGGAAACTAGAAAAGGAAGAAATGGAGAACTCAAGGGTTAGTAGAAGGAAAGAAATCTTAAAAATTAGGGCAGAAATAAATGCAAAAGAAACAAAAGAGATCATAGCAAAAATCAACAAAGCCAAAAGCTGGTTCTTTCAAAGGATAAATAAAGTTGGCAAACCATTAGCCAGACTCATCAAGAAACAAAGAGAGAAAAATCAAATCAATAAAATTAGATGTGAATATGGAGAGATCACAACACAGAAATACAAAGGATCATAAGAGACTACTATCAGCAATTATATGCCAATAAAATGGACAATGTGGAAGAAATGGACAAATTCTTAGAAAAGTACAACTTTCCAAAACTGAACCAGGAAGAATTAGAAAATCTTAACAGATCCATCATAAGCAGAGAAATTGAAACTGTAATCAGAAATCTTCCAGCAAACAAAAGCCCAGGTCCAGACGGCTTCACAGCTGAATTCTACCAAAAATTTAGAGAAGAGCTAACACCTATCCTACTGAAACTCTTCCAGAAAATTTCAGAGGAAGGTAAACTTCCAAATTAATTCAATGAGGCCACCATCACCCTAATACCAAAACCTGACAAATATGCCACAAAAAAAGAAAACTACAGGCCAATATCACTGATGAACATAGATGCAAAAGTCCTCAATAAAATTCTAGCAATCAGAATCCAACAACACACTTAAAAGATCATACACCATGACCAAGTGGCCTTTATCCAAAGGATGCAAGGATTCTTCAATATCCACAAATCAATCAATGTAATACACCACATTAACAAATGGAAGAATAACAGCCATATGATTATCTCAATAGATGCAGAGAAAGCCTTTGACAAATTCAACATCCATTTATGATAAAAACTCTCCAGAAGGCAGGAATAGAAGGAACATACCTCAACATAATAAAATCTATATATGACAAACCCACAACAAACATTATCCTCAATGGTGAAAAATTGAAAATATTTCCCCTAAAGTAAGGAATAAGACAAGGGTGCCCACTTTCACCACTACTATTCAACATAGTTTTGGAAGTTTTGGCCAGAGCAATCAGAGCAGAAAAAGAAATAAAAGGAATCCAAATTGGAAAAGAAGAAGTAAAACTCTCACTGTTTGCAGATGACATGATCCTCTACATAGAAAACCCTAAAGTCTCCACCAGGAAATTACTAGAGCTAATCAATGAATACAGTAAAGTTGCAGCATGTAAAATCAACACACAGAAATCTCTTGCATTCCTATTCACTAATAAAGAGAAAATAGAAAAAGAAGTTAAGGAAACAATTCCATTCACCATTTCAATCAAAAGAATAAAATACTTAGGAATATATCTACCTAAAGAAACTAAAGACTTATATATAGAAAACTATAAAACGCTGGTGAAAGAAATAAAAGAAGACACTAATAGATGGAGAAATATGCCATGTTCATGGATTGGAAGAATCAATATAGTGAAAGTGAGTTACTACCCAATGCAATCTATAGATTCAGTGCAATCTCTATCAAGCTACCAGTGGTATTTTTCACAGAGCTAGAATAAATAATTTCAGAATTTGTATGGAAATACAAAAAACCTTGAATAGCCCATGCAATCTTGAGAAAGAAGAATGGAACTGGAGGAATCAACCTGCCTGACTTCAGGCTCTACTACAAAGCCACAGTAATCAAGACAGTATGGTACTGGCAGAAAGACAGAAATATAGATCAATGGAACAAAATAGAATGCCTAGGGATAAATCCACACACCTATGGACACATTGTCTTCGACAAGGAAGGCGAGAATATACAATGGATTAAAGACAATCTCTTTAACAAGCGGTGCTGGGAAAACTGGTCAACCACTTGTAAAAGAATGAAACTAGAACACTTTCTAACACCATACACAAAAATAAACTCAAAATGGATTAAAGATCTAAATGTAAGACCAGAAGCTATAAAACTCCTAGAGAAGAACACAGGCGAAACACTCTCCGACATAAATCACAGCAGGATCCTCTATGACCCACCTCTCAGAATACTGGAAATAAAAGCAAAAATAAACAAATGGGATCTAATTAAAATTAAAAGCTTCTGCACAACAAAGGAAACTCTAAGCAAGGTGAAAAGACAGCCTTCTGAATGGGAGAAAATAATAGCAAATGAAGCAACTGACAAACAACTAATCTCAAAAATATACAAGCAACTCATGCAGCTCAATTCCAGAAAAATAAAAGACCCAATCAAAAAATGGGCCAAAGAACTAAACAGACATATCTCCAAAGAAGACATACAGATGGCTAATAAACACATGGAAAGATGCTCAACAGCACTCATTATCAGGAAAATGCAAATCAAAACCACAATGAGGTACCATTTCATGCCAGTCAGAATGGCTACGATCCAAAAGTCTACAAGCAATAAATGCTGGAGTGGGTGTGGAGAAAAGGGAACCCTCCTACACTGTTGGTGGGAATGCAATCTATTACAGTCACTATGGAGAACAGTGTTGATATTCCTTAAGAAAGTGGAAACAGAACTGCCTTATGCCCCAGCAATCCCACTACTGGGCATACACACCGAGGAAACCAGAATTGAAAGAGACACATGTACCCCAATGTTCATCACAGCACTGTTTATAATAGCCAGGACATGGAAGCAACCTAGATGTCCATCAGCAGATGAATGGATAAGAAAGCTGTGGTACATATACACAATGGAGTATTACTCAGCCATTAAAAAGAATACCTTTGATTCAGTTCTAATGAGGTGGATGAACCTGGAGCTGATTATACAGAGTGAAGTAAGCCAGAAAGAAAAACACCAATACAGTATACTAACACATGTATATGGAATTTAGAAAAATGATAACAATAACCCTGTATGCAAGACAGAAAAAGAGACACAGATGTACAGAACAGTCTTTTGGACTCTGTGGGAGAGGGAGAGGGTGGGATGATTTGGGAGAATGGCACTGAAACATGTACAATATCATATAAGAAACGAATCACCAGTCTAGGTTTGAGGCAGGATATAGGATGCTTGTGGCTGGTTCACTGGGCTGACCCAGAAAGATGGTATGGGAAGGGAAGTGGGAGGGGGGTTCAGGATTGGGAACACATGTACACCCATGGCAGATTCATGTTGATGTATGGCAAAATCAATACAATATTGTAAAGTAAAAAACAACAACAACAAAAAATAAAAATCTCTGTAAATAGCCTAAAGGCAAATAGAAAACTTTTAAAAATTCATTTAAGAAAACCTATGAAAATACTCTATGAAAGACAAATCTATACTAGACAAATCTAGACTCTACAACCTGTCTCTCCCTTCTCCCTTCCAACTCAACCAGGTGGAGACTACACTATACAACTGCAACCAAAAAAGCAGGGCTCCCTCTCTCCCCAGTTCCCAGTAAGAGAGCTGTCTTCTTGGGAGGAGCAGTATGTCAGTGTTTCTCATCCTGTCTCCAGCTACCCATTGCTGAAGCTAAGTACCAACTGAGTCAAGAAATGGGACTTCATTCATCTATCCATCTTTATCTCATGGAATGAAGGCTATAGTTTGAATGCAGCATGCTGAGAATGCTGGGGCCATAGATCTGTGGCTGTAGATGTCCTTTATCCATTTCATGAGGTAGGGTTCTCATGCCAAGCAGGACAACAATCTAAGAGGGTCATAGGTGACTGCCATTAAACATCAAAATGAACTCAGCACCCACTCAGAAAAAAGCTTGCCCTTGTCCCCAAGCTCTGTTCCAGAGCCCTAGACCAGAGTTTTGACAGAACAAACACTGAACGATGACCTTAGCCAACTCTTCAGAAGAGCCAGAATCTGACAGGACTAATTCTCAGAAAAATGTGTGCCCCAGAGAACTGTTGTAAACAGTAAAGAAATCAGTCTCTTATTAGTATAGGTTAATAGCTGAGTATGGTAATGGATAAAGGGGAGGAGGGGATAGAAAAAGTTATTCCATACAAAAGGAAATCAAGAGAAAGATGGAGTAACAATCTTCATATCAGACAAAATAGACTTTAAAATAAAGGCTGCTATAACAGACAAATAAGGACACTACATAATGATCAAGGGATCAATTCAAGAAGTTATGGCAGTTATAAATATGTATGCACACAATGCAGGAGCAGCTCAATATATAAAACAAATACTAATAGCCATAAAGGAAGAGGTTGATAGTAACACAATATTCAATCATGTCTGACTCTTTGTGACCCCATGGACTGCAGCACACCAGGCCTACCTGTCCATCACCAACTCCCAGAGATTGCTCAAACTCATGTCCATTGAGTAGGTGATGCCATCTAACCATCTCATCCTCTGTCGTCCCCTCCCAACATCAGGGTCTTTCCAATTGAGTCAGTTCTTCACATCAGGTGGCCAAAGTATTGGAGTTTCAGTTTCAACATCAGTCCTTCCAATGAATATTCAGGACTGATTTCCTTTAGGATGGATTGGTTGGATCTCCTTACAGTCCAAGGAACTCTCAAGAGTCCTTTCCAACATCACAGTTGAAAACCATCAATTATTCCATGGTCAGTCATCTTTATAGTCCAACTCTCACATCCGTACATGACTAACGGAAAAATCATAGCCTTGACTAGATGGACTTTTGTTGGCAAAGTAATGTCTCTACTTTTTAATATGTTGTTTGCTGCTGCAGCAGCAGCTGCTAAATCACTTCAGTCGTGTCAGACTCTTCACGACCCCGTGGACTGCAGCCCACCAGGCTCCTCTGCCTGTGGGATTTTCCTGGCAAGAGCACTCTAGTGGGGTGCCATCACCTTCTCTGAATATGCTGTATAGGTTGGTCATAACTTTTCTTCCAATGAGCAAGTGTCTTTTAATTTCATGGGTGCAGTCACCATCTGCAGTGATTTTGGAGCCCCCAAAAAATAAAGTCTGACACTGTTTCCACTGTTTCCACATCTATTTGCCATGAAGTGATGGGAGCAGATGCCATGATCTTAGTTTTCTGAATGTTGAGCTTTAAGCCAACATTTTCACTCTCCTCTTTCACTTTCATCAAGAGGCTTTTTAGTTCCTCTTCACTTTCTGCCATAAGGGTGGTGTCATCTGCATATCTGAGGTTATTGATATTTCTCCCAGCAATCTTGATTCCAGCTTGTGCTTCTTCCAGCCCAGCACTTCTCTTGATGTACTCTGCATAGAAGTTAAATAAGCAGGGTGACAATATACAGCCTTGATGTACTCCTTTTCCTATTTGGAACCAGTCTGTTGTTCCATGTACAGTTCTAACTGTTGTTTCCTGACCTGCATATAGGAATAAATGTACCTAAATAAACAAAAGACCTATATATATAGAAAACTATAAAACACTGATGAAAGATATCAAAGAGGACACAAATACATGGAGAAATATACCATGTTCATGGATTGGAAGAATCATATAGTGAAAATGAGTATACTACACAAAGCAATCTATAGATTCAATGCAATTCCTATCAAGCTACCAATGGTATTTTTCACAGTACTAGAACAAATAATTTCAGAATTTGTATGGAAATACAAAACACCTCGAAGCAATCTTGAGAAAGAAGAATGGAACTGGAGGAATCAACCTGACTGACTTCAGGCTCTACTACGAAGCAATAGTCATCAAGACTGTATGGTACTGGCACAAAGCCATAAACATAGATGAATGGAACAAAATAGAAAGCCCAGAGATAAATCCATGCACCTATGGACACATTGTCTTCGACAAGGAAGGCGAGAATATACAATGGATTAAAGACAATCTCTTTAACAAGCGGTGCTGGGAAAACTGGTCAACCACTTGTAAAAGAATGAAACTAGAACACTTTCTAGTGTTCTAGAAAAATAAACTCACAAAAATAAACTCAAAATGGATTAAAGATCTAAATGTAAGACCAGAAGCTATAAAACTCCTAGAGGAGAACACAGGCAAAACACTCTCCGACATAAATCACAGCAGGATCCTCTATGACCCACCTCTCAGAATACTGGAAATAAAAGCAAAAATAAACAAATGGGATCTAATTAAAATTAAAAGCTTCTGCACAACAAAGGAAACTCTAAGCAAGGTGAAAAGACAGCCTTCTGAATGGGAGAAAATAATAGCAAATGAAGCAACTGACAAACAACTAATCTCAAAAATATACAAGCAACTTATGCAGCTCAATTCCAGAAAAAATAAAAGACCCAATCAAAAAATGGGCCAAAGAACGAAGCAGACATATCTCCAAAGAAGACATACAGATGGCTAACAAACACATGAAAAGATGCTCAACATCACTCATTATCAGAGAAATGCAAATTAAACCCACCATGAGGTGCCATGCCATGCCCATTAGAATGGCTGCTATTAAAAAGTCTGCAAACAAATGCTGGAGAGGGTGCAGAGGAAACGGAACCCTCTTACACTGTTGGTGGGAATGCAAACTAGTACAGCCACTATGGAGAACAGTGTGGAGATTCCTTCAAAAACTGGAAAAAGAACTGCCATATGACCCAGCAATCCCACTGCTGGGCATGCACACCAAGGAAACCAGAACTGAAAGAGATACGTGTACCCCAGTGTTCACTGCAGTACTGTTTACAATAGCCAGGACATGGAAGCAACCTAGATGTCCATCAGCAGACGAATGGATAAGAAAGCTTTGGTACATATACACAATGGAATATTACTCAGCTATTAAAAAGAATGCATTTGAGTCAGTTCTAATGAGGTGGATGAAACTGGACCCTTTTATAGAGAGAGAAGTACGTCTGAAAGAAAAACACCAATACAGTATATTAACGCATATATATGGAATTTAGAAAGATTGTAACGATGACCCTATATATGAGATAGCAGAAGAAACACAGATGTAAAGGACAGAATTTTGGACTCTTGGAAGAAGACCTGGGTGGGATGATTTGAAAGAATAGCATTGAAACATGTATATTATCATATGTGAAAAAAATCGCCAGTCCAGGTTTGATGCATCAGACAGGGTGCTCAGGGCTGGTGCACTGGGATAACCCTAGGGATGTGTTGGGGAGGGAGATGGGAGGAGTGTCAGGATGGGGAACACATGTACACCCATGGCTTATTCATGTGAATGTATGGCAAAAACCACCACAATATTGTAAAGTAATTAGCCTCCAATTAAAATAAATTTAAAAAATAATAAAAAGCAGCCTGAGAGAGGCAAGGCATATGCTGAGCCAGCCAGCACTGCCCTTTTATCATCACAACTTGTTGTTCTCCCCAAGGAATCAAATAGCCAGCAATCAAACACAAAGACCTATGTTGCCATCACATTCCCTCTACCCAATCAGATCAAAAATTGTCCAGCTTATCCTCAGAGATGGGTCTGAGATGCCAGAAAGCCTCTTTCTCCAACGTAAGGCAGCAGATGGAACAACCCAGGGAACCCTCACAGGCACCTGCTCAAAGAACAGCCTGAGTACATGGTTTGCCCTGTTCCACTCTGCTCCCCAGTGGTGACCTTCTAAGCACTCAAAGCCCCCACATGACCACAAAGACCCTTACGGAGGTTCACAGCCCATTCTTTCCCTAAGATGAATGATGAGGGAGCATAAACCCACTATCAGTTCAGTTCAGTTCAGTCGCTCAGTTGTGTCTGACTCTTTCTGACCCCATGAATCGCAGCACGCCAGGCCTCCCTGTCCATCACCAATTCCCAGAGTTCACTCAGACTCACGTCCATCGAGTCAGTGATGCCATCCAGCCATCTCATCCTCTGTCGTCCCCTTCTCCTGCCCCCAATCCCTCCCAACATCAAAGTCTTTTCCAATGAGTCAACTCTTCGCATGAGGTGGCCAAAGTACTGGAGTTTCAGCTTTAGCATCATTCCTTCCAAAGAAATTCCAAGATTGATCTCCTTCAGAATGGACTGATTGGATCTCCTTGCAGTCCAAGGGACTCTCAAGAGTCTTCTCCAACACCACAGTTCAAAAGCATCAATTCTTCGGCGCTCAACCTTCTTCACAGTTCAACTCTCACATCCATACATGACTACTGGAAAAACCATAGCCTTGACTAGATGGACCTTAGTTGGCAAAGTAATGTCCCTGATTTTGAATATGCTATCTAGGTTGAGTCACCTCAATTGCCTAAGCAAATTATAAGAGCTATCACAACTTTCTTCCCTTCAATTTTCTTTGATCCTTACTTACTTTTCTCACTCTAGACTGCCTCCTTTTACACTGCCTGACCTATGTTTCAGTTAATATTCCTAATCTAGTCCTTATCTATTAGAAATAAATTGATTCATGATGGCCTGAAGCATGTTCTGGCATTTGCTGCCTAATACTGTGATCCGCAAGTAATTAATTAAGTTTGTGTTAAACAGTTTAGCCAACCTGATATGGGGAATGAGCATAGGAAAGGAACAAGTATAGTTCTTTCCTCTTGGGACCCCATTCATTGAAAACACATAATCACTCCAATACCACTTTTAATTCCCAGAGCACACCCTCCACATATATGATTGGACTTCAAAGTGATCCATATAGATTTACTGCCAGGGTCCAGCCCTGGTGGATCCAGGGTAATTCAAAGGGTGAACGGCGTAGGTGAAGAAAAACTTATTTATTTATTTAATTAGAAATATAAGATTAGATTAGGAAGAAATAGTGTAATAGGAAAAGTAAGTGGAGAAAAGAGGCTGAATAACTTGGCTTACGTGGAAAGCCAATAAAACTTCCAGACAAGAAGTTTGCACCATCTACATTAGGCCACCGGCGTCTGTTTGAATATCAGAGGGTGTCCTGCCTTGGTCTCCCTTTCTTACGGATCTTAGAAGCCAGGGAGAGTAAGTATACATGGCGAGCCTCCACGCCCCAGATGGGAATTCAGCCAGAAATTAGAGTAAAGAGAAGACACGGGGGAAACCAGTCCAGCGACTTGCCCATCCCCTATTGCCAGAAAGGCCTTTTATACCTTTTTTTGTGCATAGACATCAATGGATAATATAAAATTATGCAGCATCAGCAGCCCTGATTCTTATCAAAACCAGGCTTTCTTTCTTCATACCTAGTTGTATACACAAGTCTTAGGTGATTTACATCATCTTCTGGCCAGAGGGCCAATTTGCTGGGGTCAAGCCCTGGTGGATCCAGGGTGATTCGAAGGTGGGGACGGAGTTGGCGTCCTTGGAAAAATACATATTTAATTACAGAGATATATAGAGATTAGAAACGGATAGTGTAGTAGGAAAATTAGTGGAGAAAAAGAGGCTGAATAACTTGGTTTACATGGAATAGTATCTATGCTCCAGATTGGAATTCAGCCAGAAAGACAGGGAGCAAGAAAGAAGCGACATGAGGGAATCAGTCTTTCTGGAAACTGATCCAATTTCTTTATTTTTAGGGTTGGCTTATATACCTTTTGCTACATATAGGGATGAATACAGAGTCATGCAGGGGTCAGCAGTCTTGACCTTTATCAAAATCAGGTGCTTCACATAAAAAGGTCTTAGGAATTTTATGATTCTTTCTTTCTGATAACCAAAAAACTTATTTTTTCCAAGGGTGTTTTTTCTTAAACCAGGCACCACCCTCCAAATAAAGTTACATTCCTATAGGGTGAGGGTGTAGTGAGTTATAATCAAGAAAGGAATTTATTTAACCCAAGGTTAACATGATTTATCTTAAAGGTTAATACTTATTTCTCCTATATGCTTAAAGGTTAATACTTATTTCTCCTATATGTTAGTTATATTCATTATAAGGGCATGGAATATGGAGATTTAGCAGCAAACATCAACCCAACAAATGAAAATCCTTTCGCCAATGTTCCCCTTAAGATCTATTTAGTCTTAAGATAGTGATAAAGTTACATTTTTACATAGCAAGGACACAGTGATTTATAACAAAGTCCAGTGATCTATTACAAAAGAGAAAATTCATTAACTCAAAAAGTCTAGTATTGCTAACCTTAAAACTACTATATTTCCTTTTCTATATTCCAAATACATTGATTAATATATTCCCAGGTGCCTGAGGATATGGAGGCCTGGTGGCAATCATTGACTCAACAATGAGAAAAGCCCTATGCTAATTAAGACTTTCAAAATACTCCAAAACTCTCTGTGCTGTTTATGGTTGAGAGGTAGTAAACAATCATGTGGCAGGAGTATGGATAATCCTGTCACACAAGCTAGTCTGTCAGCAGAGAGGTTTGACCTAAGACACTCTTGTCACACCCAGGGCAGGAATTAGCAGCAATTATTGGCACAACAAATGAAAAACCCTTCACCAATATAATTCCTAACCAACCCACTATACTAATAATTTCCAACTCCCCAAAAGAATTTGCCTTTAGTAAGTCTAAAACATCTCGTGCCTCTCAGATTGGGAGGCTGTAAACAATCACATGTGGCCGGACGAACCTATACAGGTGGGCTAGATAACCTTCAGAGGAGTCGGTAAGCTGAAACACTCTTGTCATGCCCAAGAATTTTTATTGCCTTGGAGCTGCACGTTTACTCCTTCTCTGAGAGAAACAGTTATGGTAGAGAGCCCCCCGTAAAGTCAGAGGTGTAGGTGAGAGCATTAAACAGACTCTGGTTTTGGGGTAGATGCTCGGGAACAGGGGGTTTCCTGAGGCTTGATCACGCCTTTGCGTATGCCAAGCCTCCTTCCTCATGACCTTTGCCATGGGCAGAGTTTATAGCCCTTTTCTGATAAGGGTTTGTCAACCAGAAGACTTATGTGTCTTGTTCTTCCCAAAGTCTGGTGCCACTCTCAGAAGGCACTAAAGTTACATTCTTACATAGCAAGGACATAAGAGGAGTGCAGTGATATATAACAAAGAAAAGTAATTAACTCAAAAATCTAGTGTTGCTAACATCAAAACTACTACATTCCTATTTCTATATCCCTATTACATTGATTAATATCCTTCAGGTGCCTAAAAGATAAAGAATATGGAGGCCTGGCAGCAGTCATTGAGTCAACAGTGAAAACCCATCACCAATATGATTTTTAGCTCTTAGAAAAGGCTCTGTATCTTAAGATGCTTTAAACTTTGTGCCTCTTGTGGTTGAGGGGCTATAAACAATCTGCAAATTGTAAAAGTCTCTAACTGTCAGGCAAGTTAGAGAGCCATCAGAGGGGTTTGAGCTGAGACACTCCTTTTGCAGGAGACTGTTAACTGAAGCCCTGAGTTAGCTCTTTCCAGAGAGTGTCAGAACAGTGGAAAGCACAGAAAAATAAAATCAGGCTGACTCTGGGTTTTGGGGTACATGCTCAGGAAAACTCAGGGGGAACCCCTGAAGCTAGATCACGCCTTTGCTTTTTGTCTGGCTTCCTTCCTCATGACCATTGCCACGGCCAGGATTCCTCACGCTAGCTCCCGGCAATTTACATCTCATTTACATGAATTTAATTTCTTATTGAGATGTAATTGATACAAAACAATATATTAGCTTAAAGTGTGCAACAGAATAACCTGACATTTGACAACTGCAAAATGAAAATAAATCTAGATAACAATTACCACCTATTTGTTATTGTTTAGTTGCTAAGTTGTGTCTTACTCTTTTGCAACTTCATAGACTCCTCTGTCCATAGGATTTCCCAGGCGAGGATACTAGAGAGGGTTGCCATTTCCTTCTCCAGGGGATCTTCCCAATCCATGGAATGAACCTGTGACTACTACATTGCAGGTGGATTCTAAACTGCTGAGCCATTGGGGAAGCCTATAGTTGCTTTTATTTTTTATCATGAGAACTTACAATATTTGCTCTCAGGGGTGGTCCCAAGATGGTGGAGGAATAAGATGAGGTGGAGATGGAGAAATGGTACAGAATTGGCTCACATCTGTTACTAGCAGGTCGGAACTGGGCAGGAAGGCATGGGCTGCACCACTGGTCCTTATAGTAAGGATGGGCCTGAATGCCCTGAGGACAATCTGAGGGAGCTAATGTGAGATAGCAACCCAAACCGTGGGATTGCCAGAGATACCAAAAAAAAAAAAAAAAAGACCTTTCTCATGAAAGGCTCTAATGCTGCCTGTTGACAGCTGGCATGCTCACAAAACAAAGCATTGAGCGAGTGCCAAAATAGAGCAAGTCAGCTGCCATATAGGGCCCTCCCTCCCTGGAGACAGAGAGGCAGATATGTGACAGACAGAGCCAGAAGGCAAGGGGCTGCTACAATCTCAGACACAGAGATCACATCTTCCACCAAACTGTGGGCAGGCCCTCAGTTGCTAACCACATCCTCCTGGAATCAAGGATGGTTCACATCTGCCAGGAGTGTCACAGACTGAGATCAGCTCCCCAGAGGAAACACTCAGCATACCTGGGACTGTGCTCTCATGGGACACCAGGGAAACCAAGTGGCTGGAACCAGGGAGGTGCATAAGATGCATGTCCCACCTGAGACACTGTGTTCACCAAGCACCTGCTCACTTGAGCTACTTGGTCCTGGGATGGCACAAAATGCACAGTTCATCTGGGTCTGTGCCCCTGTGGAGCACCTGAGATATGAGTGGCTAAGACCTGGGAAATGCACAAAAAGTAAGGTGCATTTGGAACAGTGCCCTTGCAGAGCACCCTGAAACCTCAGCAGTGTGGACTTGAGAAGTGCACACCACCCTGGGCTGCAGCAAACCCAGTGTGGCCCATCCACAGTGAGCACTCCCCACACATACCAATGGTACTTGTTTGCAGCTTCCTTCCCTCTCCACAGCACAACTGAACAAGTGAGCCTAGATAAAAAGAGCACTTAAGGATTTGATTATGGGCGAGGTTGCTCTCTCCCCATTTAACTCTCCCTTTTCTCCTCCTGGTCTCATCTATCTCCTTCCTCCCTCTTCTTTTCTCTATATAACTCTGTGAATCTCTTTGAGTGTTCCTGGCTGTAGAAAATTGTTTCACTGTTAACCTAGGGGTTCTATCTTCTGTGCTGCATGGATGGAGAAGTCTTGAGGCTACTGTAAGAGAAGAACTGAAAGCCAGTCAGGAGGCTTAACTCCAGAACTTTAGAACATCAGAGAACTCATGACTCCAGGGAAAAATAATAGACAACAGTTCATCCAAAAGTCCCCATACCTAAACTGAAACCAAGCTCCATGTGAGAGCCAACAAGATCAAGTGCAAGACACACCATGCTATTTCTACAGCAAAACAGGAACACAGCTCTGAACAATAAAAGACGGGCTGCCCAAAGCCATGCCAAACCCATAGACACCCCAAAACTCATTACTGGACACTTCATTGCCCTCCATAGAGAAGAGACCCAGCTTTGCCCACCAAAACACAGATGCAAGCTCCCACAACCAGGAAACCTTGACAAGCTGCTGGTCCAACCCCACCCATAATTAAAATGGACCATGAACTTCCAGCCAGCAAAAAGGGCACCCCAAACACATCAATCTAAACAAAATGAAAAGGCAGACAAATATTCAGCAGGTGAAGGAACATGATAAAAACCCACTAATCAAAACAAAAGAGGAGGAGATAGGGAGTCTACCTGAAAAAGAATTCACAATAATGATAGTAAAGATGATTCAAAATTTTGGAAACAAAATAGAGTTACAGATAAATAGACTAGAGACAAGGACTGAGAAGATGCAAGAAATGTTTAACAAGGACCTATAAGAAATAAAGAAGAATGAATCAATAATAAATAATGCAATAACTGAGATGAGAAGCACTCTGGAGGAAACCAACAATATAATAACTGAGGCAGAAGGGAGGATAAGTGAGGTGGAAGATAGAATAGTGGAAATAAATGAAGCAGAGAGGGAAAAGAAAATAAAAAGAATTCAAAAAAAAATGAGGAAAACATCAGAGACCTCTGAGATGATGTTAAATGCCCCAGCATTCGAATCATAGGTGTCCCAGAGGAAGAAGACAAAAAGAAAGGGCATGAGAAAATACTTGAGGAGATAATAGTCCTAAACATCTCTAAAATGAGGGAAGGAAATAGCTATCCAAGTCCAAGAATCCCAGAGAGTCGCAAACAGGATAAACTCAAGGTGAAACACCCCAAGTCACATATTAATCAAAATAACTAAAATTAAATGGAAAGAGCAAATACTAAAAGCACCAAGGGAAAAGCAACAAATAACACACCGGGAGATCCCCATATGGATAAAAGCTGATTTTTCTAGAAACTCTTCAGACAAGGAGGGAATGTCAGGACATTCTTAAAGTTATGAAAAAGAAAAACCTACAACCAAGATAACTCTACCCAACAAGAATCTCTTTCAGATATGAAGAAGAAATCAAAAGTATTACAGAGAAGAAAAAGTTGAGAGAATTCAGCACCACCAAACAAGCTCTTCAACAAATGCTTAAGGATCTTCTCTAGACAAGAAACAAAGAAAAGGTTTCTAAAAACTAACCCAAACCAACAAAGTAAATGGTAGTGGGATCATACTTATTAATAATTACCTTAAATGTAAATGGGTTAAATGGTCCAACCAAAAGACAAAGACTGGCCAAATAGATGCAAAAACAAGATGCCTATATATACTGTCTACAAGAGATCCACCTCAAACTTAGGGACACATACAGACTGAAAATGAAGGCCAGGAAAAAGATATTTCAGGAAAATGAAGACCAAAAGAAAGCAGGAGTAGCAATACTCATGTCAGATAAAATAGGATTTGAAATAAAGACTGTGAAAAGAAACAAAGAAGGATACTACATAATGATCCAAGGATCAATCCAAGAAGATATAACAATCATATGTACATACAATATAGGAGCACCTCAATATGTAAGGCAAATGCCACTGCTGCTGCTAAATCACTTCAGTCATGTCGGACTCTGTGTGATCCCATAGACGGCACCCCACCAGTCTCCCTCATCCCTGGGATTCTCAAGGCAAGAAAACTGGAGTGGGTTGTCATTTCCTTCTCCAATGCATGAAAGTGAAAAGTGAAAGTGAAGTCACTCAGTCGTGTCCCACTCTTAGCGATCTCATAGACTGCAGCCTACCAGGCTCCTCCGTCCGTGGGATATTCCAGGCAAGAGTACTGAAGTGGGTTGCCACTGCCTTGTTAATAAATGCAAATAAGTATGAAAGGGGAAGTAAGCAGTAACACAATAACAGTAGGGGACTTTAATACTCATACCTATAGATAATTCAACCAAACAGAAAATTAGCAAGAAACACAAGCTTTAACTGATACAGTGGATCAGCTAGACTTCATTGATATCTATAGGGCATTCAGTTCAGTTCAGTTCAGTCACCCAGTCATATCCGACTCTTTGCGACCCCATGAATTGCAGCACGCCAGTTCTCCCTGTCCATCACCAACTTCCAGAGATCACTCAAACTCAGGTCCATCGAGTCGGTGATGCCATCCAGCCATCTCATCCTCTGTTGTCCCGTTCTCCTCCTGCCCCCAATCCCTCTCAGCATCAGAGTCTCTTCCAATGAGTCAAGACTTTGCATGAGGTGGCCAAAGTATTAGAGCTTCAGCTTTAGCATCAGTCCTTCAAAAGAACACCCAGGACTAATCTCATTTAGAATGAACTGGTTGGATCTCCTTGCAGTCCAAGGGACTCTCAAGAGTCTTCTCCAACACCACAGTTCAAAAGCATCAATTATTCGGCATTCACCTATCTTCACAGTCCAACTCTCATATCCATACGTGACCACTGAAAAAACCATAGCCTTGACTGGACGGACCTTAGTCTGCAAAGTAATGTCTCTGCTTTTGAATATGCTATCTAGGTTGGTCATAACTTTCCTTCCAAAGAGTAAGCATCTTGTAATTTCATGGCTGCAGTCATCATCTGCAGTGGTTTTGGAGCCCCCAAAAATAAAATCTGACACTGTTTCCACTGCTTCCCCATCTATTTCCCATGAAGTGATGGGACCGGATGCCATGACCTTCATTTTCTGAATGTTGAGCTTTAAACCAACATTTTCATTCTCCTCTTTCATTTTCATCAAGAGGCTTTTTAGCTCCTCTTCACTTTCTGCCATAAGGGTGGTGTCATCTGCATATCTGAGGTCATTAATTTTTCTCCTGGCAATCTTGATTCCAGCCTGTGCTTCTTCCAGCCCAGCATTTCTCATGATGTATTCTGCATACAAGTTAAATAAGCAGGGTGAAAATATACAGCCTTGACGTACTCCTTTTCTTAATTGGAACCAGTCTGTTGTCTATGTCCAGTTCAAACTGTTGCTTCCTGACCTGCATATAGGTTTCTCAAGAGGCAGGTTAGGTGGTTTGGCATTCCTATCTCTTTCAGAATTTTCCAGTTTATTGTGATCCACACAGTCAAAGGCTTTGGCATAGTCAATAAAACAGAAATAGATGTTTTTCTGGAAATCTCTTGTTTTTCTTTATGATCCAGCAGATGTTGGCAATTTGATCTCTGGTTCCTCTGACTTTTCTAAAACCAGTTGAACATCTGGAAGTTCACGGTTCAGGTATTGCTGAAGCCTGGCTTGGAGAATTTTGAACATTACTTTACTAGCATGTGAGATGAGTGCAATTGTGCGGTAGTCTGAGCATTCTTTGGCATTGCCTTTCTTTGATATTGGAATGAAAACTGACCTTTTCCAGTCCTGTGGTCACTGCTAAGTTTCCCAAATTTGCTGGCATATTGAATGCAGCACTTTCACAGCATCATCTTTCAGAATTTGAATTAGCTCACCTGGAATTCCATCACCTCCAATAGCTTTGCTTGTAGTGATGCTTTCTAAGGCTTTCTAAGACTTCACATTCCAGGATGTCTGGTTCTAGGTGAGTGATCACAGCATAGTGATTATCTTGGTTGTGAAGATTTTTTTTTTATACAGTTCTTCTGTGTATTCTTGCCACCTCTTCTTAATATCTTCTGCTTCTGTTAGGTCCATAACATTTCTGTCCTTTATCGAGCCCATCTTTGGATGAAATGTTCCCTTGGTATCTCTAATTTTCTTGAAGAGATCTCTTTTCCATTCTGTTGTTTTACTCTATCTCTTTGCATTGATCCCTGAGAAAGGCGTTCTTATCTCTTCTTGCTATTCTTTGAAACTCTGCGTTCAGATGCTTATGTCTTTCCTTTTCTACTTTGCTTTTCACTTTTCTTCTTCTCACAGCTATTTGTAAGGCCTTCCCAGACAGCCAGTTTGCTTTTTTGCATTTCTTTTCCATGGGGATGGTCTTGATCTCTGTCTCCTGTACAATGTCATGAACTTCATTCCATGTAGTTCATCAGGCACTCCATCTATCAGATCTAGGCCCTTAAATATATTTCTCACTTCCACTGTATAATCATAAGGAATTTGATTTAGGTCATGCCTGAATGGTCTAGCGGTTTTCCCTACTTTCTTCAATTTAAGTCTGAATTTGGCCATAAGGAGCTCATGATCTGAGCCATAGTCAGCTCCCAGTCTTGCTTTTGCTGACTGTATTGAGCTTCTCTATCTTTGGCTGCAAAGAATATAATCAATCTGATTTTGGTGTTGACCATCTGGTGATGTCCATGTTTAGAGTCTTCTCTTGTGTTGTTGGAAGAGGGTGTTTGCTATGACCAGTGTGTTCTCTTGGAAATACTCTATTAGCCTTTGCCCTACTTTATTCTGTATTCCAAGGCCAAATTTTCCTGTTACTCCAGGTGTTTCTTGACTTCCTACTTTTACATTCCAGTCCCCTCTAATGAAAAGGACATCTTTTTTGGGTGTTAGTTCTAAAAGGTCTTGTAGGTCTTCATAGAACCCTTCAACTTCAGCTTCTTCCTCGTTACTGGTTTGGACATAGACTTGGATTACTGTGATATTGAATGGTTTGCCTTGGAAACGAACAGAGATCATTCTGTCATTTTTGAGATTGCATCCAACTACTGCATTTCGGACTCTTTTTTTGACCATGATGGCTACTCCATTTCTTCTAAGGGATTCCTGCCCACAGTAGTAGATATAATGGTCATCTGAGTTAAATTCTCTTACCTTGGACATGGGGTATCTCTTCACGGCTCCTCCAGCAAAGTTCAGCCACTGCTCCTTACCTTGGATGAGGGGTATCTCCTCACCACTGCCCTTCCTGACCTTCAATGTGGGATAGCTCCTCTAGGCCCTCCTGAGCCCACGCAGCCACCACTCCTTGGATGTGGGGTTGCTCCTCCCAGCCGCTGCCCCTGACCTCAGACTGGGGTAGCTCCTCTCAGCCTTTCCTGCGCTGTCACAGCCTGGTACTCTCAGCTGCTGCCCCTGACCTCAGACGTGGGATAACTCCTCTTGGCCGCTGACCGTCAGGCATGGGGTCCTCCTAGCTTCTGCCCCTGACCTCGGAAGTGGGGTAGCTCCTCTCAGCTGTGCTATGTGCGCTGTCACAGCCACCCTCACTATGTGCACTGTTGCAGCCGCCTGCACTATGTGCACCATCGCAGACCAGTGCAAAGTTTGATACATGAAGCATGGCACTCAAAGCTAGTACTCTGGGACAACCCAGAGGGATGGGGTGGAAAGGGAGGTGGGAGGGGGTTTCAGGATTAGGGGACACATTTACACCCATGACTGATTCATATCAATATATAGCAAAACCCACCATGATATTGTAAAGTTATTAGCTTCCAATTAAAATTAATTAATTAATTTTTGTGTACGGTGTTAGAAAGTGATCTAGTTTCATTCTTTTACAAGTGGTTGACCAGTTTTCCCAGCACCACTTGTTAAAGAGATTGTCTTTACTCCATTGTATATTCTTGCCTCCTTTGTCAAAGATAAGGTGTCCATATGTGTGTGGATTTATCTCTGGGCTTTCTATTTTGTTCCATTGATCTATATGTCTGTCTTTGTGCCAGTACCATACTGTCTTGATGACTGTGGCTTTGTAGTAGAGCCTGAAGTCAGGCAAGTTGATTCCTCCAGTTCCATTCTTCTTTCTCAAGATTGCTTTGGCTATTCGAGGTTTTTTGTGTTTCCATACAAATCTTGAAATTATTTGTTCTAGTTCTGTGAAAAATGTGGCTGGTAGCTTGACAGGGATTGCATTAAATTGATCTAAATGTAAGATCAGAAACTATAAAACTCCTAGAGGAGAACATAGGCAAAACACTCTCAGACATAAATCACAGCAGGATCCTCTATGATCCACCTCCCAGAATTCTGGAAATAAAAGCAAAAATAAACAAATGGGATCTAATTAAAATTAAAAGCTTCTGTACAACAAAGGAAAATATAAGCAAGGTGAAAAGACAGCCTTCTGAATGGGAGAAAATAATAGCAAATGAAACAACTGACAAACAACTAATCTCAAAAATATACAAGCAACTTCTGCAGCTCAATTCCAGAAAAATAAACGACCCAATCAAAAAATGGGCCAAAGAACTAAATAGACATTTCTCCAAAGAAGACATACGGATGGCTAACAAACACATGAAAAGATGCTCAACATCACTCATTATTAGAGAAATGCAAATCAAAACCACAATGAGGTACCACTTCACACCAGTCAGAATGGCTGCGATCCAAAAATCTGCAAGCAATAAATGCTGGAGAGGGTGTGGAGAAAAGGGAACCCTCCTACACTGTTGGTGGGAATGCAAACTAGTACAGCCACTATGGAGAACAGTGTGGAGATTCCTTAAAAAATTGCAAATAGAACTACCTTATGACCCAGCAATCCCACTTCTGGCATACACACGGAGGAAACCAGAATTGAAAGAGACACATGTACCCCAATGTTCATCGCAGCACTGTTTATAATAGCCAGGACATGGAAACAACCTAGATGTCCATCAGCAGATGAATGGATAAGAAAGCTGTGGTACATATACACAATGGAGTATTACTCAGCCGTTAAAAAGAATTCATTTGAATCAGTTCTGATGAGATGGATGAAACTGGAGCCAATTATACAGAGTGAAGTAAGCCAGAAAGAAAAACACCAATACAGTGTACTAACACATATATATGGAATTTAGGAAGATGGCAATGACGACCCTGTATGCAAGACAGGAAAAAAGACACAGATGTGTATAACGGACTTTTGGACTCAGAGGGAGAGGGAGAGGGTGGGACGATTTGGGAGAATGGGAATTCTAACATGTATACTGTCATGTAAGAATTGAATCGCCAGTCCATGTCTGACGTAGGGTGCAGCTTGCTTGGGGCAGGTGCATGGGGATGACCCAGAGAGATGTTGTGGGGAGGGAGGTGGGAGGGGGGTTCATGTTTGGGAACGCATGTAAGAAAAAAAAAAATAAATAAATAAACATAAAATAAACGTAAAAAAAAAAAAAACTGTCAATTTGAAAAGCAAAAAAAAAAAAATAAAAAAAAATAAAATTAATTAATTAATTTTAATGGGAAAAAAGGAATTGAAAAACATATATACAGAATATCAGTTGGTTTTGAAAAAACTGCAAACACCTAACATAAATAACTGAAATTCTCAAAAAGTACGATAGGATAAATAGAAAATAGAAAGAGAATATAAAATACTATTTAAAGAAATAATGGCCACATTTTCCACAAATATAATAATGTTAGACGCTCAGTTGTTTCTGACTCTTTGAAACCCCATGGACTATGGCCCCTAGCCTCTTCAGTCCATGGAATTCTCCAGGCAAGAATACTAGAGTGGGTAACTGCTTCTTTCTCCATGGGATCTTTCCAACCCAGGGAATGAACCTGGGTTTCTCACATTGCAGGAAAATTCTTTGCCTTTTAAGTCACCAGGGATGCCCCAAATTTAATAAGGACTACATAAATCCACAGATGCAAAAATCCAATAAATCTCAAACACAAAAAAATCATGGAGAAAATAACAATTAAAAGTTACATTATGATTCATTGGTCAAAAGCAGTGATAAAGAGAAAATATTAATAGCAGTCAAAGAGAAAAAAAGAAATTGTTATGTTCAGAGGAGTAAAGATAAACTTTACAGTGGATTTCTCAATAGAAACAATGTGAGCCAGAAGACAGTGGAGCAACATCTTTAAAGGATTCAAAAAATATTGTACACCTAGATTTCAGTACTCCTCAAAAATGTCTTCCAAATGAAATGTGAAGTAAAGACTTTAAGATATTCAAAAGTCAAAGAATCCCTCAACAACAGACTTCACTACAAGAAACATTAAGGAAGTTTTTCAGTAAGAAGATAAACAATGCCAAAAGGAAATCCAGATCTCCTAAAAGGAATGAAGGGCCCAGAAATCGTCAATATATGTATGCATTGTGTATGTACGGACTCAATCGTGCTTGACTCTTTGGGACCACATGAACTGTGGCCCAGCAGGCTCCTCTGTCCATGGAATTTTTCAGGCAACAATACTGGAGTGAGTTGTCATTGCCCACTCCAGGGTTTCTTCCCAACTCAGGGACTGAACCTGCATGTCCAGCATTGTAAGCCAATTCTTTACCACTAGTGCCACCTGGGAAGCCAAATACATGTATAAATACAAGTAATATAATTTCTATGTCAAAAAACAAACAACAAAGAGTCTTCTCCAATACTACAGTTCAAAAGCATCAATTCTTCAGTGCTCAGCTTTCTTTACAGGCCAATAATAAACCATAGTTTTGACTAGACAAACCTTTGTTGGTAAAGTAATGTCTCTGTTTTTTAATATACTGTCTAGGTTAGTCATATGTTTTGTTTTGTTTTGTTTTGTTTTTCCCCCAAGGAGCAAGTGTCTTTTAAGTTCATGTCTACAGTCACCATCTACAGTGATTTTGGAGCCCAAGAAAATAAAGTCTGTCACTGTTTCCACTGTTTCCCTATCTATTTGCCATGAAATAGTGGAACAGGATGCCATGATCTTCATTTTCTGAATGTTGAGCTTTAAGCCAACATTTTCACTCTCCTCTTTCACTTTCATCAAGAGGCTTTTTAGTTCCTCTTCGCTTTCTGCAATAATGGTGATATCATCTATATATCTGAGGTTATTGATATTTCTCCTGGCAATCTTGATTCAAGCTTGTGCTTCATCCAGCCTGGTATTTCACATGATGTACTCAGCATATAAGTTAAATAATCAAGCTGACAATATAAAGCCTTGGCATACTCCTTTCCTAATTTGGAACTAGCCCATTGTTCCATGTCTGGTTCTAACTGTTGCTTCTTGACCTGCATACAGATTTCATAGGAGGCAGGTAAGGTAGTTTGGTATTCCCATCTCTTGGAAGAATTTTCCACAGTTTGTTGTGATCCACACAGTCAAACGTTTAAGCATAGTTGATGAAGCAAAAGTAGATGTTTTTCTGGAATTCTTTTGCTTTTTACCCCTACCATAGTATGGCCTCAGGCCGAACTACAGGGAGGAAACACAGCCCCAACCATTAGCAGAAAGTTGGATTAAAGATTTAATGAGCATGGCCACTAAACAAACAGAGATCATTCTGTCGTTTTTGAGATTGCATTCAAGTACTGCATTTCCGACTCTTTGGTTGACCATGATGGCTACTCCATCTCTTATGAGGGATTCCTGCCCACAATAGCAGATATAATGGTCATCTGAGTTAAATTCACCCATTCCAGTCCATTTTAGTTTGCTGATTCCTAGAATGTCGATGTTCATTCTTGCCATCTCTTGTTTGACCACTTCCAATTTGCCTTGATTCATGGACCTGACATTCCAGGTTCCTATGTAATATTGGTCTTTACAGCATCAGACATTGCTTCTATCACCAGTCACATCCACAGCTGGGTATTGTTTTTGCTTTGGCTCCATCCCTTCATTATTTCTGGAGTTATTTCTCCACTGATATCAAGTAGCATGTTGGGCACCTACAGACCTGGGGAGTTCCTCTTTCAGTATCCTATCATTTTGCCTTTTCATACTGTTCATGGGGTTCTCAAGGCAAGAATACTGAAGTGGTTTGCCATTCCATTCTCCAGTGGACCACTTTCTGTCAGACCTCTCCACCATGACCTGCTCATCTTGGTTTGCCCCACGGGCATGGCTTAGTTTCATTTAGACAAGGCTGTGGTTCTAGTGTGATTAGATTGACTAGTTTTCTGTGAGTATAATTTCAGTGTGTCTGCCCTCTGATGCCTTCTTGCAACACCTACCATCTTACTTGGGTTTCTCTTACCTTGGGTGTGGGGTATCTCTCCACAGCTGCTCCAGCAAAGCGCAGCTGCTGCTCCTTACCTTGGATAAGGGTATCTCCTCACCGCCACCCTTCTTGACCTTCAACGTGGGATAGCTCCTCTGGGCCCTCCCGCACCCACACAGCCACTGCTCCTTGGACATGGGGTGGCTCCTCCTGGGCACAGCCCCTGGCCTCAGGCACGGGGTTGCTCCTCCCTGCCACTGCATCTGGCCTCGGGCGGAGGGTGGCTCCTCCCAGCCGCTGCCCCTGGCCTTGGACACAGGGTAGCTCCTCTTGGCCATTCCTGCACCATCACAGCCTGGCACTCTCAGCCGCTGCCCCTGACCTCGGAGGTGGGGTAACTCCTCCCGGGCACAGACCTTTGGGCACGGGGTCCTCCTGGCTTCTACCCCTGACCTCGGATGTGGGCTGGCTCCTCTCGGCCGCACTTAGTGCGCCAGTCGCAACTGCCTGCACTTAGTGCACCGGTCGCAGCTGCCTACACTTAGTCTATGCCCCAACCAGTAACGCTGAAGAAGCTGAAGTTGAAGGGTTCTATGAAGACCTACAAGACTTTTTAGAACTAACACCCAAAAAAGATGTCCTTTTCATTAGAGGGGACTGGAATGCAAAAGTAGGAAGTCAAGAAACACCTGGAGTAACAGGAAAATTTGGCCTTGGAATGCAGAATGAAGCAGGGCAAAGACTAATAGAGTTTTGCCAAGAAAATGGACTGGTCATAGCAAACACTCTCTTCCAACAACACAAGAGAAGACTCTACACATGGACATCACAAGATGGTCAACACTGAAATCAGACTGATTGTATTCTTTGCAGCCAAAGATGGAGATGCTCTATACAGTCAATGAAAACAAGACCAGGAGCTGACTGTGGCTCAGATCATGAACTCCTTATTACCAAATTCAGACTCAAATTGCAGAAAGTAGGGAAAACCGCTAGACCATTCAGGCATGACCTAAATCAAATTCCTTATGATTATACAGTGGAAGTGGGAAGTAGATTTAAGGGACTAGATCTGATAGATAGAGTGCCTGATGAACTATGGAATGAGGTTCATGACATTGTACAGGAGACAGGGATCAAGACCATCCTCATGGAAAATAAATGCAAAAAAGCAAACTGGCTGTCTGGGGAGGCCTTACAAATAGCTGTGAGAAGAAGAGAAGTGAAAAGCAAAGGAGAAAAGGAAAGACATAAGCATCTGAATGCAGAGTTCCAAAGAATGGCAAGAGAGATAAGAAAGCCTTCTTCAGTGATCAATGCAAAGAAATAGAGGAAAAGAACAGAATGGGAAATACTAGAGATCTATTCAAGAAAATTAGAGATACCAAGGGAACATTTCATGAAAAGATGGGCTCGATAAAGGACAGAAATGTTATGGACCTAACAGAAGCAGAACATATTAAGAAGAGGTGGCAAGAATACACAGAAGAACTGTACAAAAAAGATCTTCACGACCCAGATAATCATGATGATGTGATCACTCATCTAGAGCCAGACATCCTGGAATGTGAAGTCAAGTGGGCCTTGGAAAGCATCACTATGAACAAAGCTAGTGTAGGTAATGGAATTCCAGTTGAGCTATTTCAAATCCTGAAAGATGATGCTGTGAAAGTGCTGCTCCCAATATGCCAGCAAATTTGGAAAACTCAGCAGTGGCCACAAGACTGGAAAAGGTCAATTTTTATTCCAATCTCAAAGAAAGGCAATGCCAAAGAATGCTCAAACTACTGCACAATTGCACTCATCTCACATGCTAGTAAAGTAATGCTCAAAATTCTCCAAGCCAGGCTTCAGCAATAAGTGAACCGTGAACTTCCTGATGTTCAAGCTGGTTTTTGAAAAGGCAGAGGACACAGATCTCAAATTGCCAACATATGCTGGATCATGGAAAAGGCAAGAGAATTCCAGAAAAACATCTATTTCTGTTTTATTGACTATGCCAAAGCCTTTGACTGTGTGGATCACAATAAACTGTGGAAAATTCTTCAAGAGATGGGAGTACCAGACCACCTGACCTGCCTCTTAAGAAATCTGTATGCAGATCAGGAAGCAACAGTTAGAACTGGACATAGAACAACAGAATGGTTCCAAATAGGAAAAGGAGTACGTCAAGGCTATATATTGTCACCCTGCTTCTTGAACTTCTATGCAGAGTACATCATGAGAAATGCTGGACTGGAAGAACCACAAGCTGGAATAAAGATTGCCGGGAGAAATATCAATAACCTCAGATATGCAGATGACACCACCCTTATGGCAGAAAGTGAAGAAGAACTAAAAAGCCTCTTGATAAAAGTGAAAAGGAGAGTGAAAAAGTTGGCTTAAAGCTCAACATTCAGAAAACGAAGATCATGGCATCTGGTCCCATCACTTCTTGGAAAATAGATGGAGAAACAGCAGAAACTGTGTCAGACTTTATTTTGGGGGTGGCTCCAAAATCACTGCAGATGGTGATTGCAGCCATCACATTAAAAGATGCTTACTCCTTTGAAGAAAAGTTATGACCAACCTAGATAGTATATTCAAAAGCAGAGACATTACTTTGCCGACTAAGGTCCATCTAGTCAAGGCTATGGTTTTTCCAGTGGTCATGTATAGATGTAAGAGTTGGACTATGAAGAAGGCTGAATGCTGAAGAATTGATGCTTTTGAACTGTGGTGTTGGAGAAGACTCTTGAGAGTTCCTTGGACTGCAAGGAGATCCAACCAGTCCATTCTGAAGGAGATCAGCCCTGGGATTTCTTTGGAAGGAATGATGCTAAAGCTGAACCTCCAGAACTTTGGCCACCTCATGCGAAGAGTTGACTCATTGGAAAAGACTCTGATGCTGGGAGGGATTGGGGGCAGGAGGAGAAGGGGACGACAGAGAATGAAATGGCTGGAGGCATCACTGACTCAATGGATGTGAGTCTGAGCGAAGTCCTGGAGTTGGTGATGGACAGGGAGGCCTGGCGTGCTGTGATTCATGGGGTCTCAAAGAGTTGGACACGACTGAGTGACTGAACTGAACTGAGCTGAGCATGGCCACACCCATCAAAGCAAGACCCAGATTCCCTCACATCAAGTTCCTCCCATCAGGAAGCTTCCACAGGCCTCTTATTCTTATCCATCGTAGGGCAGACAGAATGGAAACCATAATTATAGAAAACTAACCAAACTGATCACTTGAATCACAGCCTTGTCTAACTCAGTGAAACCTTGAGCCATGCCATGTAGGGCCACCCAAGATGGAGGGTCCTGATGTAGAGTTTTGACAAAATGTGTCCACTGGAGAAGGAAATGGCAAACCACTTCCATAGTCTTGCCTCAAGAACCCCATGAACAGTATGAACAATATGTAATTTGTTACATTTACCTCATTTTTTTTAATATTCTTTCCTTAAATTTTGCCTTTTTAAAGACAATATGTCTTGGTGTTAATCCTGTTTGGGAGACTTTGTGTTTCCTAAATGATCTGGGTGTCTGTTTCCTTTCCTAAGTTAAGTAAGTTTTCAGCTATTATACCTTCCAGTATGTTCTCTGTATATTTCTCTCACTTTTTTCCTTCTGAGACACTTTCGAGATGAATGTTAATATGCCTAATGTTTTCCCAGTTGTCTATTGAACAGTTCTCATGTCTGTCTTTCTTTCTTTTTGTTTTTCTGTTCAGCTTCAGTGATTTCCACTACTTTGTCTTCCAGTTTGGTTATCTGTTCCTCTGTATCATCTAATCTACATACCTTTTATTTCAGCTATTCAGTTATATACTTTCAACTCTGGTTATTTTCTGACTCCTTATTAAAAAGTTAAATTTCTCACTCTTTATTAAATCTTCTCCAAAGGTCTTTGAACGTCTTTACAATCATTACTTTGAACTCTTTTTTGGTTAGATTGCTTATCTCTACTTAAATTAGTTCTCCTAGGTTTTATCTTCTTCCTTCATTTTTAATATATTTCCCTATCACCTCATTTTTTCCCAATTTACTGGTTTTATTTCTATGTATTTGGTAGGTTGGTTATGTTTTCTTACCTTAGACAAGTGTTTTGTTTTGTTTTGTTTAATATAAGCCCAAACTTTTTATTATTAGATTTAACAGACAAAATGACATTTCAGTAAACAATAACAAACATAGCATAGGACAAAAAAAAAAGAAGAAAATTACAAAAATTACAGGGCTAATGACATGTTACTCATGGGGCATAATGTCTACCTAAATTGTTTTAGGTTTTGATTTGATAACACTCATAGTAGAGAAACCATTCTTGCAGAAGCTATGTCAATAGGAAAGGAAGAATAGCTTTTTAAATCATTTTTCGCAAACTCAGGATATTCATTTAAACCTTTTATCCAAAGTGAAGCAAGTCATCCTATTATTTTCAAACTACTCTTCCACCTTTTATCAGTCACTGATTTCAACAATTCTCTAGTATATAATTTGCCTCTTGAAGAAAGAAATGATTTCTGAGTTTTATACACTGTTGGTTTATAGTTGATCACAAGCATGAAAGTGTTAATATGTTGTGATGTAGACCTAGTGCATATTCCTGGCATGCAGCTTGTGCCACACATGACCCTGTCTATTAAGTTTGATGGTACCCTTACTAGTCTATGACTTGTCCAACGAGGAAAGTCCACTGACTACAAGCTTGGATGTCAGGGCAGTGTCAAGGTGCTAGAAAAGTTTCTAACTGCTTACTTCCATTTCTGTACTTATCTCATAGGCAAGTAGCAAACTGCTGGCCAATAGTCTTCAACTATTATTCTTGAATAATATGCATTCTTCAAGTATTATTCTATCTCTCTGTTGTATGATTTATTTTTTCTCTTCTTCTGTGCCTATCCAAATTCTCCTTGGTAAACCAGTCTCTCAGAACCTCATTTTTGTGACTTCCTACTATGTTCACTTGTTCTATACACAGACAAGTGGTTTTTTGCAGGAGACTGCCTATACATCCTAGCAGCATATCCCCCAGCCCCCCTGTCCCAGTCACCAGGACTATGTTCTTTAAGAGTGTCCCCCTATTTGGCTTTCATGAGTCCTTCTGTTGTAGTGAGTAGACAACTGTGAGTAGTCTGGTGGGCATGGCTGCTCTGATTGGTTGCTAAGTCTCACTTTATATAAAGGCTACTCATCACTTGTGTGTGGGGAAGGGTGTCACAAGGCCACTGGATGAAGAGCCCTAGAGGCTCTTGAAGCTAGTGCTGGTCCACTGATGGTTGATCCAATTTCTGGATTGGGCATTTGTGGGGATAGGGGTCCATGATCTAGTGCCAGCCTCTCACAACTGGATGCAGGATGTGGGGTGTCCCAAAGCTGGTGTAAGTTTCCTGGTGGGGCTGGATCTCAGAGTGATTGGCTGAGGGCCCCATGGTATGCCAGAGTTTGTATTGGCCTGCAATAAAGAAGGACCAGGGCCCTGGGGTGGTTTGGGGATGGTGCCCACCTAATGGTGGGTGGGCTGTATCCTGAGGCTACTGCTGGCTCTATGGTGAATGGAGCCAGGTCATGAGGTCTCTGGTTGCAAGGTCCAGGAGTCCCAGAACTGATGTAAACTCATTGGTGGGTGGAGCTGAATCCCAGGGTATCTTGAAGCTGGTGCCCACCCAGTGGTTCATGAGGCCAGATCCTAGGACTAATGCCAGCTCCTTGGTAGGCAGAGCTGGGTCCAAGGATCTCCAACTCTTGGGCTCCAAGTGTCCCAGGGCTACTGCTGGTGCACTAGTATGTACAGCTTTGTTTTGACCCTTATGGTGGATAAGGCTGTTGCCCAGGGATGTTGTGAATACAGATGGTACAAAGGCATCAGGCCTCCTAGTGGGTGAAACTGCATCTCCACTCAGTGCTTGGTCTGAGGCATACCAGTACTGGTGAAGAAAGGCTGATGGGTGAAGTCAGGCCCTGGCACTAAGATAAATGGAGGATTCTAAAATACTGCCTGCCAGCATCAGAATACCCATGGTAGAACAAGCTCTCAAAAATTACTGCCAGCAGTGTCTATGTTCCCAGCATGAGCTCCAGTTATATCTTGTCCCCAGGAGACTCTCCAAGATCACCAAGTGAGTCTGACTGAGGCTTCTTTCAAGTCACTGCTTCTTCTCTGAGTGCTGAAGTGTGTGACATTCTATATGCACTCTTTAAGAATGGAGTCTCTCTTTTCTACAGACCTCTCACTATCCCCAAATAAGTTTCATTGACCTTCAAAGCAAAACATATGAAAGATTCGTCTTTCTGGTGCAAGACACCTGGACTGGAGAGCCCAATGAGGGAATCACACCACTCGTTCCCTGGGGAGAAACTGAGCTTGTAATTATCCTCTCAATTGTGAGTTGCCCACCCTAAGGTATGTGTCTTGACTTTGTCACATCTCGGTCCCTCTTACCCATCTCATTATGATTCCTTCTTCATATTTTTAGTTGTAAGAGACCTTTCCTACTCATCTTTCTGTTTCTCTGGTCAATAGTTTTTCTGTAAACAGTTGTAATTTTGGTATGACCATGTGAGGAGGTGAGCTCAGGGTTTCCCTACTCCACAATCTTGTCCAATCTCCCCACATTCTTCTTTAAAAAGTCATTTTATTGTGATAAATTATGTATAGTATAAAATATAATATAAATTTCACCATTGTGACCATTACTAAATATTCAAATCAAGTACATTCACCATGTGTATAACAATCACTACTGTCCATTACCCCAAACTGAAACCCTACAATTAGGCAATAACTCTTCATTCTCCTTTACCCTCAGCCTCTGGTAAACTCTATTCTACTTTTTTGTTTGTATTAATTTACCTGTTCTAAATATGTTATATAAGTGGAATCATATAATATGTTTTCTTTTCTGTTTGGCTTTTATCACCACAATATTTTCAAGGTTCATTCATATTGCAGCACATATCAGAACTTCATTTGTTTTTATGACCAAATAATATTATGTTCTATGTATACACCACATTTTGTTTATCCATTCATCTGTTGATGGATCCTTGGCCTGTTTTCACCTTTTAGCTATTGTAAACAATGTTGCTATGAACATTGGTGTACATATCCTGTTCTTAAGCAAATCCCAGCCTGGACTGAGATCAATGACCTCAGATATTATTGGGACTGTTATTTAGCCTTAGAGTCCCTTGGACTGCAAGGAGATCCAACCAGTCCATTCTGAAGGAGATCAGCCCTGGGATTTCTTTGGAAGGAATGATGCTAAAGCTGAAACTCCAGTACTTTGGCCACCTCATGCGAAGAGTTGACTCATTGGAAAAGACTCTGATGCTGGGAGGGATTGGGGGCAGGAGGAGAAAGGGACGACAGAGGATGAAATGGCTGGATGGCATCACTGACTCAATGGATGTGAATCTGAGTGAAGTCTGGGAGTTGGGGTGATGGACAGGGAGGCGTGGCGTGCTGCAATTCATGGGGTCACAAAGAGTCAGACACAACTGAGCGACTGAACTGAACTGATGTTATTAAAGTGAATTATGAACAACTTGGACATATCTGAATCACAGTTACCTTCCCTCCATTGGCCCACAATGGACTCCTGCCTCAATGTCCCTACTTGGCATGTCTTCAGATTTGGAGGATGGTTATTATATAATTGGACTTCCCTGGTGGCTCAGAAGGTTAAGCGTCTGTCTACAATGTGGAAGACCCAGGTTCAATCCCTGGGTCAGGAAGATCCCCTGGAGAAGGAAATGGCAGTCTACTCCAGTACTATTGCCTGGAAAATCCCATGGACAGAGGAGCCTGGTAGGCTACAGTCCATGGGGTCGTAAAGAGTCGGACACAACTGAGCAATTTCACTTTATTATATAATTAGAAATTGTAAAGGGCCAAGGCAGCAACCTATCAGAAAGCAAACTGATCAGAGAACTGGAGCAGTATTATGAAAACTCGCCTGCTAGTCCAAGTGTAAATCTTTTAGTTGCTGATTGTGGGAAAGTCTAGAAAGTCCTGAAAGAGAGACTAGAGTGGACAGGGCAATGTTAGGAAGAATAAAGACCATGACCATTTACTTACTGGCATCAACGTGTTTCAATAGTTTAACAGATAATGTGGATTTACTAGTAAATTGTGCCTGCCAGTCTTGTACATCCTGGAGTCCTAGATTCCTAAACCTGGTGCCATTCACAAGCTCTTCCAAAAAACTAAGGCGGCCACAGTCCCCCAACTCATTTTATAAGGCCAACATTACAATCATAGAAAAATCAGACAAAAAAAATCACAAGGAAAGAAAGCTAGGGATCAATATCCTTTCTGATTATAGATTAAAAAATTCTCAACAAAATACTAGCAAACAGAACCATCAACATATAAAAAGAATTTGTATACCACAAATAAGAGAGATTTCTCCCAGTAATACAAGGCTGACTCACCATATAAAAAGCAATCAATGTAATGCACAGTAGTAATAGAACAAAGAAACAAATCACATGATCATCTTAATAGATTCAAATATAACATTTTTCAAAATTCCTTTCATGATAAATAAAAAACCATACAACACACTAGGAACAGAAGGGGACTTCCTCAGGCATCTACAAAAAAATAAAAATAACAGCTAATATCATACTCTATCATGAAACTGAAAGCATTCACACTAAAATTAGTAACAATATAAGGAAGTCAGCTCTTGTCACTTCAGTTTAGCATTTTGCTGGAGATTCTAGCCAGAGAAATTAGGCAATTAAAATGAATAAAATTTATTCCATTTAAGTAGCAAGAAGTAAAACTATCTCTGCCTGCAAATGATTTGATCTTGCATATGGAAAATTCTGAGGAATTCTCCTCAAAATGTAAACATGCCATATGATCCAGAAATTCTACTACAAGAGAAATAAAAATATATGTCCATACAAAATTTTGTACATGAATAGTGATATTAGCCAGAGAAGGCGATGGCACCCCACTCCAGTACTCTTGCCTGGAAAATCCCATGGACAGAGGAGCCTGGTAGGCTGCGGTCCATGGGGTTGCAAAGAGTTGGACACGACTGAGCGACTTCCCTTTCACTTTTCACTTTCATGCATTGGAGAAGGAAATGGCAACCCACTCCAGTGTTCTTGCCTGGAGAATCCCAGGGACGGGGGAGCCTGGTGGGCTGCCGTCTATGGCGTCATACAGAGTCAGACACGACTGAAGTGACTTAGCAGCAGCAGCAGTGATATTAGCATTATTTATAATATCAAAAAGTATTTAAAAACTCAAATTTCCATTAATTAACAATTAGATAAATTTTAGTATACCAATAAAATGGATTATTCATTCATCCAAAGAGTAAACTAGGATTCATGTAAAAATATGTATGAACCTTGAAAAGATTTTCCTAAATGAATGAAGCCAGATACAAAACATCATATATGATTTCATTTATGTAAACTATCTAGAATAGGAAAATCTATAAAGACAGAAAACAGGTTAGTGGTTTCAGGGATTTGTGGGAGCGGAAGGAGAGAAGTGGAGAGAGACTACTAACAGGTCTGAGGTTTCCTTTGGGGATTATGAAAATGCTCCAAAATTAGATAGTGGTAATGTTTGCATTACCTTGTGAATATAATAAAATCCATTGAATTATGCATCTTAAAAGGATGACATTTCTGGTAAGTGAATTTTATTACAGTAAGAAAAATTACAATAAAAATGAAGTAAAAAAATAATGACAATGTCTCATCAAACACAGAACATCAATAAAATGAAATGAAAAATGAAAATTCTAAGGTTAAAATAACAGTAACTTATAGGTTCTGTGAAAAACAATATAGTGGTTCCTCAAAAAAGTAAACATACATTACCATACAATACATCAGATTCATCTCTGAGTATATAACCAAAATAATTGAAAGCAGAGACTTGAACAGATATTTATGTGTTCATTTTCACAACATTATTCAAAAAAGCCAAAAGGTGGAAACAATACAAATGTCATTCAATATATAAATGTGTAAACAAAATGTGGTATATGCATGCAATGAAATCTTATTTAGCCTTAAAAGAAATGAAATTCTGATACATGGTACAACATGGATGAACCTTGAAGACATGCTAAGAGAAATAAGCCAACACAAAAATACAAATATTGCATGATTCCACTCATATGAGGTACCTAGAAAAGTCAAACTCATAAAAACAGAGGGTAGAACAGGGGTTACTAGGGTTGAGAGGATACTGGGGAGCTATTGCTTAATGGACTGCAAGGAGATCCAACTAGTCTATTCTAAAGGAGATCAACCCGGGGATTTCTTTGGAAGGAATGATGCTGAAGCTGAAACTCCAGAACTTTGGCCACCTCATGTGAAGAGTTGACTCATTGGAGAAGACTTTGATGCTGGGAGGGATTGGGGGCAGGAGGAGAAGGGGACAACCGAGGATGAGATGGCTGGATGGCATCACTGACTGGATGGATGTGATTCTGAGTGAACTCTGGGAGTTGGTGATGGACAGGGAGGCCTGGCGTGCTGCAATTCATGGGGTCGCAAAGAGTCGGACACGACTCAGAGACAGAACTGAACTGAACTGATTGCTTAATGGTTATGGGGTTTCAGTTTGAGATGATGAAAAGTTTTTAGAGATATATAGTGGTGATGAATTTACCACAGTGTACATTGTACTTGATACAACTGAACTCTGTGTTAAAAATTGTTATAACAGTTAAGTTTTATGTTATGTACATTTTCCCAAAATTAAAGTATAGATGCATATAATAGATGTGAACTGGCAATGAAGAGTAAGTAAACTTGAAATAAACTGATAGATGTTATGCAATCCAAAGAACAGAGAGAAATAAAGAATGAAGAAAACCAGTCTTAGAAAAATGTTGGACATCATTAAACCACCAAACTACACTAATGAAAGTACCGAATGCAAGGAGAGAAAAGAGAAAGAAAAATATTTGAAGAAATAATTATTGAAATTTGTCAAATTTTATAATAAAGCATTAACCTATCCATCCAACAATCTCAATCAACCAGGTCCATCCATGTTGCTGCAAATGGCATTATTTCATTCCTTTTACTGGTTGAGTAATATTCTATAGTATATATGTACCACACCTTCTTTATCCATTCCTCTGTTGAAGGAAATTTAGGTTGCTTCCATGTCCTGGCTATTATAGTGCTGCAATGAACATTGGACTGCATGTATCTTTTCAAATTATGGTTTTCTCCAGAAATATGTCCAGCAGTGATATTTCTGGATCAGATGGTAACTCTATTTTTATTTTTTAAGAAACTTCTATACTGTTGTCAATAATGGCTGTACCAAATACATTCCCACCAACACTGTAAAAGGGTTCCCTTTTCCTCACACTCTGTTCAGCATGTGTTGTTTATAGGTTTTTGATGATAGTCTAACCAGTGTGAGATGATACCTCATTGTAGTTTTGATTTGCATTTATCTAATAATGCATGATGATCATCTTTTCACGTACTTATTGGCCATCTGAATGTCATCTCTGGTGAAATGTCTATTTAGAACTTCTGTTCATTTTTTAATTGAGTTGTTTATTTTTTATATTGGGCTGCATAAGCTGTTTGTATATTTTAGAAATTAATCAATTGTCAGTTGCTTTCTTTCCAAACATTTTCTCCCATTCTAAAGCTTGTCTTTTTTTCCCCCCTATGATTTCCTTTGCCATGCAAAAGACTTTAATTTTAATTAAGTCCCATTTATTTATTGTATTACTCTACAGGGTGGATCAAAAATGATCTTGCTTCAATTTTTTATAGTATCCAGACTTATATTTAGTACTTTATCTTGAATTTATTTTGTGCATGGTGTTAGAGTGTGTTCTAATTTCATTCTTTTACATGTAACTGTCCAGTTTTCCCAGCACCACTTATTGAAAAGATAGTCCACTGTTTATTACTGCTTCCTTTGTCATATATTAGGTGTGCGGGCCTGTCCCTGGGCTTTCTATCCTGTTCCATTGATCTATATTTCTGTTTTTGTTCTAGTACCATACTGTCTTGATGACTACAGCTTTGTAGTATAGTCTGAAGTCAGGAAACCTGATTTCTTCAGTTCTACTTTTCTTTCTCAACCTTGCTCTATTTGTGGTCTTTTCTGTTTCCATACAAACTGTAAAATTTTTGAAGAGAAGGTTCAAAATGGCTAGGTAAAAGGACATGGACTCATCTCCTGGAAGATCACCAAAATCACAACAAGCTGTTGAAAAACCATCAATAGGAGGATGCTAAAACCCACCCCCCCCCCAAAAAAAAAGATACACCACATCCAAGGACAAAGGAGAAGCCACAATGATATTGTAGGAGGGGCATAGTCATGATAATATAAAATCCCATACCAACCGAGTGGCATACTCACAAACTGGAGAACAATAATACCAAAGAAGTTCTTGCACTATTATAAAGTTTCTAGGCCCCACATCAGGCTTCCTAGGCTGGGAATCTGACAAAAGGACTGGGAATCTCCAAGGAATCTGGCTTTGAAGGCCAGTGGGATTTGATTAAGACTTCCACAGGATTAGAGGAAACAGAGACTTCACACTTGGCACGCACAGATAAAACCTTGTGCATAACAGGACCCAAAAGAAAGGAGCAGTGACTCCACAGGTGGCTGAACCAGGCCTTCTTGTGAGTGTTTGAGGGTCTCCTGCCAAGCCTTGGGGAAGCAGAGGCCTGCCTCGAGGACAGGAACCCTGGCAGCAGTATCCTGGGAAGCACATGTTGGCATAAGTCCTTTTGTAGGACATTAGCCCTACTTGGGTTTCCCTGATGGCTCAGTTGGTAAAGAATCCTCCTACAATGCGAGAAACCTGGGTTCGATCCCTGGGTTGGGAAGATCCCCTGGAGGAGGGCATGGCAAGCCACTCCAGTATTCTTGCCTGGAGAATCCCTATGGACAGAGGAGCCTGACAGGCTACAGTCCAGTCAGTCAGTCAATTCAGTCACTCAGTCATATCTGACTCTTTGTGACCCCATGAATTGCAGCACACCAGGTCTCTCTATCCATCACTATCTCCCAGAGTTCATTCAAACTCATGTACATCGAGTTGGTGATGCCATCCAGCCATCTCATCCTCTATTCTCCCCTTCTCCTCCTTCCCCCAATTCCTCCCATAATCAGTCCTTTCCAATGAGTCAACTCTTCGCATGAGGTGGCCAAAGTACTGGAGTTTCAGCTTTAGCATCAGTCCTTCCAAAGTACACCCAGGACAGATCTCCTTTAGAATGGACTGGTTGGATCTCCTTGCAGTCCAAGGGACTCTCAAGAGTCTTCTCCAACACCACAGTTCAAAAGCATCAACACTTTGGCACTCAGCTTTCTTCACAATCCAACTCTCACATCCATACATGACCACTGGAAAAACCATAGCCTTGACTAGATGGACCTTTGTTGGCAAAGTAATGTCTCTGCTATCTAGGTTGGTCATAACTTTCGTTCCAAGGAGTAAGCATCTTTTAATTTCATGGCTGCAGTCACCATCTGCAGTGACTTTGGAGCCCAAAAAAATAAAGTCTGACATTGTTTCCACTGTTTCTGCATCTATTTCCCATGAAGTGATGGGACCAGATGCCATGATCTTCGTTTTTTTAATGTTGAGCTTTAAGGCAACTTTTTTGCTCTCCACTTTCACTTTCATCAAGAGGCTTTTTAGTTCCTCTCCACTATCTGTCATAAGGGTGGTCTCATCTGCATATCTGAGGTTATTGATATTTCTACCAGCAATCTTGATTCCAGCTTATGCTTCTTCCAGCCCAGCATTTCTCGTGATGTACTCTGCATATAAGTTCATGAGCAGAGTGAAAATATACAGCCTTGATGTACTCCTTTTCCTATTTGGAACCAGTCTGCTGTTCCATGTCCAGTTCTAACTGTTGCTTCCTGACCTGCATATAGGTTTCTCAAGAGGTGAGTCAGGTGGTCTGGTATTCATATCTCTTGAAGAATTTTCGACAATTTATTGTGATCCACACAGTCAAAGGCTTTAGCATAGTCAATAAAGCAGAAATAGATGTTTTCCTGGAACTCTCTTGCTTTTTCCATGATCCAGCATATGTTGGCAATTTGAGCTCTGTGTCCTCTGCCTTTTCTAAAACCAACTTGAACATCTGGAAGTTCACGGTTCACATATTGCTGTAGCCCGGCTTGGAGAATTTTGAGCATTACTTTACTAGTGTGTAAGATGAGTGCAATTGTGCGGTAGTTTGAGCATTCTTTGGCATTGCCTTTCTTTGAGATTGGAATGAAAATTGACCTTTTCCAGTCTTGTGGCCACTGCTGAGTTTTCCAAATTTGCTGGCATATTGGGAGCAGCACTTTCACAGCATCATCTTTCAGGATTTGAAATAGCTCACCTGGAATTCCACCACCTCCACTAGCTTTGTTCGTAGTGATGCTTTCTAAGGCCCACTTGACTTCGCATTCCAGGATGTCTGGCTCTAGGTGAGTGATCACACCATCGGGATTATCTTTGTCGTGAAGATCTTTTCTGTGCAGTTCTTCTATGTATTCTTGTCACCTCTTCTTAATATCTCCTGCTTCTGTTAGGTCCGTACCATTTCTGTCCTTTATTGAGCCCATCTTTGGATGAAATGTTCCCTTGGTATCTCTAATTTTCTTGAAGAGATCTCTTTCCCATTTGGTTGTTTTCCTCTATTTCTTTGCATTGATCCCTGAGAAAGGCTTTCTTATCTCTTCTTGCTATTCTTTGGAACTCTGCCTTCAGATGCTTATATCTTCCCTTTTCTCCTTTGCTTTTCACCTCTCTTCTTTTCACAGCTATTTGTAAGGCCTCCCCAGACAGCCATTTTGCTTTTTTGCATTTATTTTCCATGAGGATGGTCTTGATCCCTGTCTCCTATACAATGTCATGAACCTCCGTCCATAGTTCATCAGAGAATCTATCTATCAGTTGTAGTCCCTTAAATCTATTTCCCAGTTCCACTGTATAATCATAAGGGATTTGACTTAGGTCATACCTGAATGGTCTAGTGGTTTTCCCTACTTTGTTCAATTAATGTCTGAATTTGGTAATAAGGAGTTCATGATCTGAGCCACAGTCAGCTCCCAGTCTTGTTTTTGCTGACTGTATAGAGCTTCCCCATCTTTGGCTGCAAAGAATATAATCAATCTGATTTCAGTGTTGACCATCTTGTGATGTCAACATGTGTAGAGTCTTCTCTTGTGATATTGGAAGAGGGTGTTTGCTATGATCAGTGCATTCTCTTGGCAAAACTCTATTAGCCTTTTCCCTGCGTCATTCCATATTCCAATGCCAAATTTGCCTGTTACCCCACGTCCAAGGAGCAGTGGCTGCACGGACACAGGATGGCCAAGAGGAGCTAGTCCACATTCAAGGTCAGGAGGGGTGGTAGTGAGGAGATACCCCTTGTCCAAGGCAAGGATCAGCGGCTGCACTTTGCTGGAGCAGCTATGAAGAGATACTCCAAGCCCAAGGTAAGAGAAACCCAAGTAAGATGGTAGGTGTTGCAAGAGGGCATCAGAGGGCAGACACACTGAAACCATAATCACAGAAAACTAGTCAATCTAATCACATGGACCACAGCTTGGTCTAACTCAATGAAACTAAGCCATGCCCTGTGGGGCCACCCAAGACGAGTGGGTCATGGTGGAGAGGTCTGACACAATGTGGTCCACTGGAGAAGGGAATGGCAAACCACTTCAGCATTCTTGCCTTGAGAACCCCATGAACAGTATGAAAAGGCAAAATGAGAGGCTACTGAAAGAGGAACTCCCCAGGTCAGTAGATGCCCAATATGCTACTGGAGATAAGTGGAGAAATAACTCCAGAAAGAATGAAGGGATGGAGCCAAAACAACAACAAAAAAAAATACCCAGTTGTGGATATGACTGGTGAGAGAAGCAAGGTCTGATGCTGTAAAGAGCAATACTGCATAGGAACCTAGAATGTTAGGTCCATGAATCAAGGCAAATTGGAAGTGGTCAAACAGGAGATGGCAAGAATGAATGTCGACATTCTAGGAATCAGCGAACTAAATTGGACTGAAATGGGTGAATTTAACTTAGATGACCATTATATCCACTACTGTGGGCAGGAATCCCTCAGAAGAAATGGATTAGCCCTCATGGTCAACAAAAGAGTCTGAAATGCAGTACTTGGATGCAATCTCAAAAACGACAGAATGATCTCTGTTCGTTTCCAAGGCAAACCATTCAATATCACAGTAATCCAAGCCTATTCCCCAAACAGCAATGCTGAAGAATTGAAGTTGAACGGTTCTAAGAAGACCTACAAGACCTTTTAGAACTAACACCCAAAAAAGGTGTCCTTTTCATTTTAGGAGACTAGAATGCAAAAGGAGGAAGTCAAGAAACACCTGGAGCAACAGGCAAATTTGGCTACAGTCTATGAGGTTGCAAAGAGTGACTAAACACATAAATTACACTCCAGGACCAGGTTGCCTCAGGTCAAACAACTAGCAGGGAGTGATCACAGCCCCACCCCGCAGCAGAAAATTGGATTAAAGTTTTACTGAGCACGGTTGAGAGTCCCTTGGACAGCAAGGAAATCAAACCAGTCAATAGTCAAGGAAGTCAGTCCTGAATATTCATTGAAGGACTGATACTGAAGCAGTAGCTCCAATACTTTGGCCACCTGATGCAAAGAACTGACTCATTGGAAAAAACCGTGATGCTGGGAAAGATTGAAGGCAAGAGGATTAGGGGGTGACATGGTGAGATGGTTGGATGGCATCACTGACTTGATGGACATGAGTTTGAGCAAGCTCCAGGAGTTGGTGATGGACAGAGAAACCTGGTGTGCCGCAGTTCATGGGGCCACAAAGAGTTGGACACAACTGAGCGACTGAACTGAACTGAATTGAGCAAGGCCCTGCCCACCAGAGCAAGATTCAGTTTTCCCCAAAGCCAATCCCTCCCATCAGAAAGCTTACACAACCTTTTATCCTCATCCACCAAAAGTCAGACAAGCTGTAAAATTTTTCTTCTAATTCTGGGGGAAATGCCATTCTTAATTTGATAGGGATTGCATTTAATCTGTAGACTGCTTTGGATAGTATAATCATTTTGTTAATATTGATTCTTCCCATCAAAAAACATGTTATATCTCTCCATCTGTTTGTGTCATCTTTGATTTCTTTCATCAATATCTTACAGTTTTTGGAGTACAGGACTTTGATCTCCATAGGTAGGTTTATTCCTTGGTATTTTATTCTTTTTTGATGTGATGATAATGGGATTGTTTCCTTAACTTGTCTTTCTGATCTGTCATCGCTAGTGTATAGAAATGCAAGAAATTTCCATCTTTTAATTTTGTGTGCTATGACTTTTCTAAGGTCATTGATGAGCTCTAGTAGTTTTCAGGTGGCATGTCTGGATTTTCTAAATATAGTATCATGTCATCTGCAAACAGCAACAATTTCCCTTGTTGTCCAGTTTGGGTTACTTTTATTTTTTTTTTTCTTCTCTGATTCCCATGGCTAGAACTTCTAAAACTATGTTGAAAAAAAAACGTGGCAAGAGTGAAAAAAAAAAAAAAGTGGCAAGAGTGGACATGCTTATCTTGTTCCTGATCTTACAGGAAATGCTTTCAGTTTTTTTATCATAGAGAATAATGTTACCTGCGGGTTTATCACGTGTATGTACATCTCACTCGAATCTAACTCTTTGCAACACTATGAACTATAGCCTGCCAGGCTCCTCTGTCCATGGAATTTTCCAGGCAAGAATATTGGAGTGGGTCATTTCTTTCTCCAGTGGATCTTCCCAACCCAGGGATCAAACTCAAGTCTCTTGCATCTCCTGCATTGACAGGCAGATTCTTTACCACTGCACCACCTGGGAAGACCATAGATTTGTCATGTATAACCTTTATCATGTTGAGGTAGATTCCTTCTATGTGCCTACTTTCTGGAGAGTTTTATCATAAATCAATGTTGAATTTTCTCAAAAGTTTTTTTCTGCATCTATTGAAATAATAACATGGTTTTAAAATTTGAGAAAGTAGTGCATCACATTGATTGATTGGAGTATATTGAAGAATCCTTGCATCCCTGGGATAATTCTCACTTGATCATGGAGTGTGATCCTTTAATATCTTATTAGACTAGGATTACCAGTATTTTGTTGAGGATGGTCGCACCCATTTATCAGTGATATTAGCTTGTATTGTTTGTTTTTTTTTTTTTAATATCTGGGTTTGGTTTTCATATCCATGTGAGGTAGCCTCATAGAAAGAGCTTGGGGGTGTTCCTTTTTCTGCAATTATTTGGAAGAGTTTCAGAAGGGTTGGAGTTAATCCTTCTCTAAATGATTGACATAATTCACTTGTGAAGCCATCTGCTCCTGGACTTTTGCTGGTTGGAAGTTTTTTTCTCACACTTTCAATTTCAGTGCTTGTGAATGTTCTGTTTTATATATTCAGTTTTTTTTCTGGTTCAGTCTTGGAAGTTTGTACCTTTTTAAGAATTTCTCCATTTCTTCTAGGTTGTTTGGCCTATAGTTGCTTGTAGTAGTCTCTTGTGATCCTTTGATTTCTGTAGTGTCAGCTATAACTGTTTCATTTTAATTTTACTCATTTGAGTTTTCTCCCTTTTTTTCTTGAAGAGTCTGGCTAAAGGTTTATCAATTTTGTTTAACTTCTCAAAGAGTTAGCTTTTAGTTTCCTATATCTTAGCTTTTGTTTTCTTTGTCTCTGCTTTCTTTATTTCTGCTCTGATATGTATGTTTTCTTTTCTTCTAACTTTGGGTTTGTTTCTCTATATCCAGTTGCTATAGGCTTAAAGTTAGCTTTTTTACTTGAGATTTTTATTTTTTCCTGAGGTAAGATTGTATTGCTATAAACTTCTTAGAATTGCTTTTGCTGTTTCCCATATGTTTTGGATCATAAAGTTTTGGTTGTCATAAGTCTCTAGGTATTTTTAAATTTCCTCTTTGATTTCTTCAGTGATCTATTGGTTGTTCAATAACCTATTGTTTGGCCTCCTTGAACTTTTGTTTTTTACCTCTTCTTTTTTTTTTTTTTTCCTGTAATTGATTACTAATCCCAGAGGACACTAGTTGGAAAAGAGGCTTGATATGATTCCAATTTCCTTACATTTACCAGTGCTTCAACTTCCCTGTTGGTCCAGTGGTTAAGAATCCACCTGCCAATGCAGAGGATACAGGCTTGTTCCCTGGTCCATGGAGATCCCACATGCCATGGAGCAACTAAACCCATGCACCACCAAAACTACTAAGCCTACTTGCCTAGAACTTGTGCTCCACAATAAGAGAAGCCACTGCAATGAGAAGCCCACACACTGAAACTAGAGGACCTGCTGCTCACCACAACTAGAGCAAACCCATGCACAGCAAAGAAGCCCTAGCACAGCCAAAAGTAAATTAATTAATTAATTAACTTACCAAGGCATGATATGTTACCCAAGATGAGACCTATTCTGGAGAATGTTCCACATGCACTTTCATGGAGAAGAAAGTGTATTCTGCTGCTTTCAGATGGAATGTCCTATAAATATCAATCGTCTCTCTGGTCTAATGTGTCATACAAGGCTGTATTTCCTTATTAATTTTCTGTCTGGATGATCTGTTCATTGGTGTCAGTGGAGTGCTAAAATGTCCCATTATTGTTGTATTACTGCCAATTTCCCCTATTATGGCTGCTAGGATTTGCCTTATATATTGAGGTGCTCTTATATTGGATACATATATAATTCTTATGCCTTCTTCTTTTATTGATATCTTGATCATTATGTACTTTCTTTCTTTGTCTCTTGTAACAGTCTCTATCTTAAAGTCTATTTTGTCTGACATGAATATTGCTACTCCAGCTTTCTTTTGATTTCTATTTGCATGGGATCATATCTTTTCACATTCTCTCACTTTCAGAGTGTATGTGTTCCTAGATTTGAAGTGGGTGTCTTATGGACACCATATATACAGGTCTTGTTTTTTATATATATTCTGTCAGTCTGAGTCTTTTTTGCAGCATGAAATTCAATTAAATTTAGCATAAATCTCAATATTTAAGTTCACTTCAAATCAACATTCATTTCCTTAATTGTTTAGGGTATGTTTTTGTAGGACATTTATTCTTCTCTTCCTGTTTTGTTCTCTTTTGGTTCATCTTTGGTGTTGTATTTGTGTTACTTTTTCTTTATGTGTGTGTATCTATTGTAGTCTTTGGTGGGGGAGGGTTCCATTTCCTATAAAGTTTTGATATAGCAGTCTCATATATATATATATTGGTGGCTCAGACAGTAAAGCATCTGCCTACAATGCAGGAGACCCGGGTTCGATCCCTGGGTCGGGAAGATCCCTTGGAGAAGGAAATGGCAACCCACTCCAGTATTCTTGCCTGGAAAATCCCATGGACAGAGGACCCTGGTTGGCTACTGTCCATGGGGCCGCAGAGTCAGACACAACTGGGCGACTTCACTATCTATCTATCTATATAGTTGCTTTAAGTTGCTGGTCTCTTCATTTCAAATGCAGTTCCCATTTCCTGCATTTGTACTCTCCTCCTCACATGGTTCCAGGTTTTGGTATCATATTCATGTGTGGATGATTTCTGTTTTTTACTGTATGCTTGTTTTAACTGGGTTTCATTGAGCTTAAGAGTTAGCTGCTGCTGCTGCTGCTAAGTTGCTTCAGTCAGGTCCGACTCTGTGCAACCCCATAGACAGCAGCCCACCAGGCTACCCCGTCCTTGGGATTCTCCAGGCAAGAACACTGAAGTGGGTTGCCATTGCCTTCTCCAATGCATGAAAGTGAAAATTGAAAGTTGAGTTGCTAGGACTGTGTTTCTTCTGGAGGTTCTGGGGGCAGAATCTGCTTCCTTGCCTTTCCCAATTTTTATAGGCCACCTGTATTCCTTGGCTGTGTCCTCTTCATCTGCAAAGCCATCAACATTGCTTCTTCAATTGTTTCTCTGACCCTCTTCGACCTTTTAAAGACACTTGTAATTACATTGGGCCCATCCCGATAATCTAGAATCATCTCCCAAACTTAAACTCCTTAACTTAATCACACCACCATCCCCAAGTCCCTTTTTGCCACATAAGGTAATATATTCACCTTTGTGGGGGGGGGGCATTATCTTGCATGCCACATCCATCTTCCAGGAAACGCAAGACCACTTGTTTCCCATATTTGCACATATATAGCCCAACATACACAGCATACAGAAACAGGCACCCTCTGGCTAAAGCTGGAGGGAACATCAGTTCAGTTCTGTTCAGTAGTGTTTGGTTATTTGCGACCCCATGAATCGCAGCACGCCAGGCCTCCCTGTCTATCACCAACTCCCAGAGTTTACTCAAACTCATGTCCATCAAGTCGGTGATGGCATCCAGCCATCTCATTCTCTGTCGACCCCTTCTCCTACTGCCCCCAATCCCTCCCAGCATCAAAGTCTTTTCCAATGAGTTAACTCTTCTCATGAGGTGGACAAAGTACTGGAGTTTCAGCTTTAGCATCAGTCCTTCCAATGAACACCCAGGACTGATCTCCTTTAGGATGGACTGGTTGGATCTCCTTGCAGTCCAAGGGACTCTCAAGAGTCTTCTCCAACACCACAGTTCAAAAGCATCAATTCTTTGATGCTCAGCTTTCTTCACAGTCCAACTCTCACATCCATACATGACCATTGGAAAAACCATAGCCTTGACTAGATGGACCTTTGTTGGCAAAGTAATGTCTCTGCTTTTGAATATGCTATCTAGGTTGGTCATAACTTTCCTTCCAAGGAGTAAGCGTCTTTTAATTTCCTGGCTGCAATCACCATCTGCAGTGATTTTGGAGCAAAAAAAAATAATAAAGTCTGACACCATTTCCACTGTTTCCCTATCTATTTTCCATGAAGTGATGGGACCAGATGCCATGATCTTCGTTTTTTGAATGTTGAGCTTTAAGCCAACTTTCTCACTCCTCTCTTTCACTTTCATCAAGAGACTCTTTAGTTCCTCTTCACTTTCTGCCATAAGGGTGGTGTCATCTGCATATCTGAGGTTATTGATATTTCTACCAGCAATCTTGATTCCAGTTTGTGCTTCTTCCAGCCTAGCATTTCTCATTATGTACTCTGCATACAAGTTTAATAAGCAGAGTACTCTGCCTACAAGCAGAGTGAAAATATAAAGCCTTGACATACTCCTTTTCCTATTTGGAACCAGTCTGTTGTTCCATGTCCAGTTCTAACTGTTGCTTCCTGACCTGCATATAGGTTTCTCAATAGACCGGTCAGGTGGTCTGGTATTCCCATCTCTTGAAGAATTTTCCAGTTTATTGTGATCCACACAGTCAAAGGCTTTGGTATAGTCAATAAAGCAGAAATATATGTTATTCTGGAACTCTCTTGCTTTTTCCATAATCCAGCGGATGTTGGCAGTTTGATCTCTGGTTCCTCTGCCTTTTCTATTTGCTGCCTTAGAACTGAAGCTGTGCAAGTACAGTCATCCCTCAGTATCCATAGGGGATTGGTTACAGGTACCTTGTAGATATCAAAAGCAGTGCATGCTCAAGTTCTTTTTATAAAATGGTGTAGTATTTGCATATAATCTATGCACATTCTCCTGTATAGTTTAAATCATCTCTAGATTATTTATAATACTTAATACAATGTAAATGCTATGTAAATAGTTGCCAAGATACAGCAAATTGAAGGTTAGCTTTTTGGAACTTTCCAGAATTTTTTCAAATATTTTCAATCCACAGTTGATTGAATCAGAGGATGTAGATTCCATAGATACAGAGAATCAAATGTATTTCCTCTTCCCAGTGCATGTCTGTCCTTCCTCAGGTCCTTGGTGGAAATATCAGGGAAAAGATACAGTGTAGTGATTAAGGGCACAGGCTCATGAACTAGATTGCCTATGTTCATATCCTGGCTCTATTACTTCTATCTGAAACCTTGGAGAAATTAACTCATCTTATTGGGCCTCCATTTCTTTATCTGTAAAATAGGATAAAACAGTGTATTCTCAGAGCATTTCCCACTATTAGAATTTATAATTTGATCTGAGAAAGTGGTCTAGGCTTTGAAATCTTTAAGATTCTAATATGCAGACAAGTTTGAGAGCCATTGCCTCAAAGGGTTGTTGTAAGGATTTAAAGCTCACAGAATACATAACTTGCTTTTCCTTGCACATGTTGGCTCACCAAGAAGGGAGCTGGTAAGTGTGAGTATGCCAGGTCCAAGACAACCTAGAAGGCTTATCTGAGTCTCAGTTTCCTCATTTGTAAAACTAGGACAACCATAGCAAGGTTACAAAATTGACATGTTTTATAAACCATAAAGTACTGCCCAACAGCTTTTATACATACATATATTCTCCATTCTCACTTTATACTCCACTTCCTACTATCTTCCACAACAGGGTTCAACTCAAGGTAATTTCTCTGACCTTCACTGACACTACAAGAAGTGAGGGTAGTAGAAGGTGGGCAAGCTTGGAGGCATTCCTGCCAAGGAGGCAGGAAAGGGCCTGACCATCCCAGGAGGAGTCCAGAGATATAAACCACTCCTTACAAGCAGACCCAGGGCCAAACAAACCCAAGAGCATCACATGGTCAATGCAGGGCCCATCTACATAGGAAAAATTGGCCTAGGACTATGGAAAGGGCACAGACTATTAATTCATGCAGCCCTGTATCCTTGGGTAGTTATTCTACTCTTCTATTTTTTTCAAGTTCATTCCTTCCTCTATAAAATGAGGATGGATAGTCATACACATTCCCAATAGGACTGAAGTGAGAATGAAAGTGACCAGGGATAGAAAAGTGGTTCACAGAGTGGAAATTACATTAAAGTATCTTACAGTCATCCACTGATACCATAAAGAAAGATTAAGTCATAGTGAAGTCTTCCTAAATTTTATTGGCACTGAAATAGAACATGGGTTAAGCATAAACCCCTCCAAAAACAAATTTTTAAAAAACCCCAAAAGATGCACAAAAAAACCCTGAATATAAAATCTAATCTTTCTCCCCAGCTTCCCCCGGCGGGGAGGGGGGTGGTGGTGGGGTGGTGTACTATCTTTAAGGCAGCTGGATTGCCCCATAATTCCAGGTTTGAATTTAGCAAATATAGGGCACATCACCAAGAGAGTGTCAATATAATATACAGCAATGCACATACGATTTCCCGAGGTCAAGCAGAAGACAAGGGGATGGAGGGATCAAAGCCATGGACTCTGGGCTAGGGGCACTGCATGGAAGTACAGTAGGGTCCCTTTGGGGAATGAACTTTGAGAAGAAAGCAGGAAAAAAAAGGGGAACAATAAAACCAAATACCAAGTACTTTAAAAAAGGATTGTATGACCTACAGTGACAGATGATATCACTAATACTGAAAGCTTCTTACATTAATTTTTCTAGCAAAATATGCTTCTTAGGTGTAGGGGTGGTAAAGGAATGAGGCCAAAATGATCCTGTCCCAAGACTAGTATCTTCTAAGGGTGCATTAGCAAGAAATGCAGAAATCAATGTTGAGTTAGATGCTGCTAAAATATATAACACTTGTAGAAAGAAAAGGAGCACATGTGAGACAGAGAGGAAGAGGATGCTGCTCCTGGGTTGAGAGAAAGAGGTGGCGGCGTGAAAGGGACCAGACCAGAGCCCCTAACAGCTCTCTCGTTTACAGCTCCAAGTGATAGCACAGCTGGTGGCAAGATCTGGGTTAAAGGCTTATTAAACAGAGGCAGGACCCAATCATCACCTCAGAGAGGGGCGATGGGAAGGGGCTGTTAGGCACTTGGTAGGACTCAAGTAAACTGTAGGATCTGGGCCACGAGCTTCTCTCACCACACTTGGCTTCTTCCACACATTCACCAATTGAGCCAACTGACATCAAGATCCAGGACTCATGAAACCAAGGCCTTAATGACTCTGAAGCAGAAGTTGTGGCCCAACTAGCCCTGAAGGGAGAAGCGGTTTGGGACCCCTGGAGGTGAAAATACTGAAGCCACATGTAAATATTTCCTCCCCTTGGCAAGAGTCCTAGATGTGGCTGGCTGGGTTTGGGAATAATCATCCCTATTGTTCTACCTGAGGGGATTTGTGGATTAGAGTGGGGAAGTGCAGGTCCCAAGAAGGGAAGAGGAACATAGAATAATAAGTAAGGGATATATCTGCCCATAGAGCTCATCTGAAATAAGCCTAGGCTCCCATAAAACATAGAGGCATATTCTCTACCCAATCATGTCTGAACAGAAGGGCTAACAGCCTTGCAGGATGTTGGGGAAGCCTCTTGAAGGCATATTCTCCCCCATATCACCCTGAAGAGAAAAATGAGTGTCTGAACTCAGGCACAAGGCTTATTGGGACTGAATTTGTAACAGGCCCAATCTGGGAGGTAGAGAGAAGAATGACTGAACATCTTTTTAGCCTCCAATCATTACAAAGCATAAGTAACTCCAGAAGGAATGGACATTGGGAGGCCTAATCCTAGGGCAGTTGACATTCTAGAGCATGTAGCCAGGGCTCTGACTTCATCTCTAAATCTGTGATACTTCAATTCTGCAAATCACAAGACCATGAAGATGAAGGCTGTGGTAGGGCAGGGGTGAGGGCCAGTTTTCAACATACTCCATACTTGACTCCTGCAGAGAAGCATCAAATATGAGAGTATTTCCCAAACCAAGTGGGAAGTGCCTCTGAGCTGAGAAAGTGTTCTCTTCTAGCAAGCCAGATCACCCAGGACAGAAGAAAAAGAGGATCTCATTGGCACCACAGTGGCCATCTCTCTGCCTAGGGAAGTGAGTAAGGTTGAGGGGCTAGGTTTGGTCCCATGGCTGCACTGAATGCTTGGCGTGACTCCAGGACTACTTTAGTTAATGGCTCCAGCACAGTGTGAGTTAGGCAAGAGTATAAGAGTGTGAGCAAGGAAGAAGGGAGGGGGTCCCTAGGGGCTAGGTGCCCTTTACATAGACTCAAACTCATCAATGCGCTGTTTAGTATTGCCCTGCCGGATCTGGCGCAGGGTCTTGTATTTGTCTCGACCCAGTCGCATGTTCTCAGCATGAATCATGTCATTAGCAGTCTTCTTGGACTCATCACGGGCATTGGCCAGCTCTGATTTGAGGGCCTGTGAAGGTGTAAGGGGATAAAGGGTTAATGGCTTCCTCTAATTTTACCTCCCATTATTAACCAAATGTATTTCCTGATTTATCCTGTCCCACCCTCTCCTTCACCTTTCTCTCTCCCCTCCTACTCCACTCCTGCTGCCCCCACCCTTTATACACACAAACGCACACACATACATATTTTTTTGAGAGCCATTTCCAGCCCTGTTAGAATTTCAGCGGAGCAAGAATAAAACAAAAGACACCAACTGAGTGGATCAATTGATGACAGGTATTCTCTGCGAGTAGAGCTATACATCAAAGATTTAGGTAGGAATTGTGTCAACAAAATATTTTCTGAATATGAGGTAAATGGAATATGGATGGAGGATAGAGTGAAAAAAAAGGAGGGGGAACAGGTTGTTCAGAGTCTGATTTATAAGTGAGAGATCCCTCCATTAAAGCCCTCATTGAGAAATGCTCAAGCTCCCACACAGCACTGAGACAGGTTCTTCTCTTTCTCTCCTACCCCAATGATATAGGGAAGGCCATGGCTACTAAGTCAATACACATGATCTCCATGACCCTTTGGGTCTGCTTGGATACCTTCAGGTGCTTCTGTACACGCTCATTCTTTTCCGCCTCAGTGGTACGTTCCTCCTCACTGCGATCCTTGGCCATGGCATCAGCTCGCAGTTCAGCGCTGGCCTCTGCTCCGTTCTCATCCTGCTCATCCTGCTCATTTTCAGCAGGCTCTGCCACATGAGGCGTGCTCATGGCAGTCTTCAGCTCTGCACGGGTCTTCTCCAAGTCTTCTTGTACCATCTGAGCCTGTTCAGTAACAGAGGAAGGAAAGGGCTGGCAGCCAAACCAGGTTAACTTACAGCATCCCTACATGTGCCTAGAATGGCCCAGAAGAAAGCAGGCACCAGGTAGTTCAAGCCACTTTGCCTGACTGATCCTGAGTTCCTTCAGCTGTATAACAGGAGTAATTGTACCAAATTCCCTAGGGGTACTGGAGAATTCTGGGAAGTATTTGAGAGAGCCTTGAGCTCCTCCCATGATACACACTGTCAAGGAAGGATGGAAAAGTGACAAAACCCAAACCTAAGGAATCCAACAACTTATGCATGATATCCCATCCCACACTGCTTAGTCCTGGGCATTATGTCTTACCTTCTGCTGCCATTCCACAGCCTCACTCTCCTTCTTTTGTCGGGCCATCTCCAGCTGGGAGATCCGAGCTGTCAGCTCTGCCATTTCTAAGGCCTATGGATCAATTGGAAGCTTATGAGAAGTGGGCCTTCTGGTCCCTAGGGCCCAAGTTTCTTCAACCCCAGATCCTCTGAGAACTAACAGGGAAGTTTCTGTTTCACTTGCATGCTGCTATGGAGACTTTTTTTTACCGCACCTCCTCCAGGAAGCCCAGAGGGAACACTCTCATTCTCAGATCTACTATAGCACCCTATTAACTCCCTGCCTCGACTAGACTATAGACTTGAAAGCAAACAATGTGTCACTTCTGGTTCTTCTTTATGTCACTCTCTCCCCTCTCTTCTCTCTCCCACTGCAGAGTTAGGGCCTCAGTAAAGCTTTGGAGGTCACTGCGTCACTGCCTGAAGTGGCAGACCCTTTCCTGTTATCCTACAATGCTCAGGCCTCCACTAAGATCTTCTCAGGACAAGTACAGGAATGACACTCAAGTGTCACAGAGTGATATGACCAAGGAAATAAAGCTTTTGCATACCCTCACATCTTGGACAAATCTCCCAGAGGACATTTTCCCCCAAAAATTAGGTTTTAGTTTCCTGTACTCCCACTCCAAACAGTACAGGGTAAAAGCATATGTTAAGGAATTTGGGCTCCAGGTTCTTAAATTCTGAGTTACAGAACCCTTGGAAATCATGATGAAAGTACAGATGCTCACCCTCCTCCCCTATAAATAATGTATAGACATACAACTTTACACATGATTTTAGGGAGCAAACCCTTAAAAGATAATCAGAAATGACTTCTCATTCTTAGTCACAATTGTGCGACCTATGCAAGTCTCTTCAACCTCTCTGAGCCCTAATTTCATTGCCTGGGCATATTATCCCACATGGGTTAACCCCATAGGATTATTAGGAAGAGGAAATAAGAAAGTAAGGAAAAGTGAAAAGTTGATCGTATAGTTTGTAACACACATAGCTAGTCCATCAGGTGTGAATGCCTTCTTTCCTCCCTCTCTACTTTGTCAGGTCATCAGCTCAAGTCCCCACTTGCTAAGAAAAAGAATAAAATTAAGGGTTAGGGAAGTGACTTCTCAGCTTGCTTCTGAAGGAACTATCTGCTGGAAGCCTTCAGAGAGGTACTCTGCTAAAAAGAGCCAGATGTGCAAACAGAGGTAGCTGTGAATAGGTAGGTAGACAGAAGAGAAAATTCAGATCCCATAATCCCATCCCATTTTGTAGCTGTACCAATTGTTCCTGGGTCTTCTTCTGGTCCTGGGAGGCCTGCAACAGGGCCTCCTTGGCCTCTTCAGCTTCTTGACGTTCTTTGGCCAGTTTTTCAGCCTCACTCTCGGCACGCTTTCGCTCCTGTTCAAGTTCCAGAGCCCTGCGGGTCTGTTCTTCCAGTTCTGGGAAGAGAAGGAAGGGGAAAGGTGGTAAACAGTGCAGAGATTAAGAAGGGACACCTAACTTCCTTCCTGGAAATGCTTCACCCTAGGCACAGATGGCAAAAAGCTCTAGGCACTCTTCCTTTTGCCTCATCATTCCTCTATTCTTTTAGCCACATCTTGAATATATGCCCCGAGTCTGCAGCTCAGACAGAAGGGTTTCCAGCTCACAGAGTCAGACTGTGGGAAAATCCAGTCTCCAAGATGACTCCAAGCCTCACCTTGTTGAGCCTTCTTAGTCTGTTCCTCGATTTGCTTCAGCTTCTCCATCAGTTCCTCCTTTTCCCGTTCAATCTTCTCCTTCTCCTTTTCTGCCATCTCACGTTTCTTCTTTTCATTTTCCAGCAGAGCACTAGGAAAGGAGAAAGAAGGAATGGAACAGGATATCAAGGCCACATGGAAGCCTTGGGATCCCCAAGACCTTCTAGCACTGATCCCTTAGTCCCCACCCATCTAACATACTTGGGGCTTGTGAGGCAAGATCACTCTCCCTTCTCCCTATATTCTTGTACTCACATCATAGCCCCACATGGGCTGGTATGCTCAGAGCCCTGCCAGTTTGTCCCAGTATCAGGAGGTCCAACCTGGACTCCCAGCTCATCCACTACCCAGTGAGTAACCAGTGGGTGACCTTAGCTGCATCATTTCTTTGCTCTTGTTCTTAGTAATCCTATGCGTAAGATGTGTAAGTCTTGCCCTGTCTACCTTATGGAGTTACAGAGTGAAAAGTTTTGACTGATACACTGTGCTTCAAGTCTGTTGATCTCTATGGCTAGGGCATTAGTCCTCTGCCCTGTGAAGTTCAGTTTTAGGCTCCTTTCTCTCAAAATTTGTTGTAAACTAAATTAAGTATTGGCTTTTTCTTGCCTCAGCACCTCTTCCAGTAGTCCTTCTTTTCTCCCTTGGTTAGATGTCTTTTCTCTCAAAATAGTTGGCCCTATCCTTCTCCATAGCCCTCCACCTTGTTATTTTTCTCCATAGTACTTATCATATCACAGACTATAATATGCTTATTTGATCTCCCTGTCTCATCCCACTAGAATGACAGCTTCATGGGAGCAGAGCAGAGATTTCTGTCTTTTGTTCACTGCTCAATAAATATATATTGAGTGAATGAATGACACAGCATTGTGCCCTGAATAGTTATGCATATACTGTTTTTCCCCTTTCTTCTACTAGACTGTGAGGTCCTGCAGGGCAGGTTCCTGCCAGAACCAGTTCTATAAACTGATCCTCATATCATTTTTTTTCCAGAATAAATGTGAACCTTGGTGTCTAACCTCTCTTACATGGAGTCATTTTCCAGCCTACTAGATTAGAAGCTTCCTGAGATTCCAAACTCTATATGATAGAGTATCTATTAGACCAGTGGTATCAAACCTTAATGTGTACAGGAATCACCTGGGGTCTTATTTTTTTTAAATAAATTATTGAGGTGATAATCATATCAATAATATAAAATTAATCATTTAAAGCAAATAATTCAGTGGCATTTAACACATGCACAATATTTCATCATGCCAAAGTAAAACCTCATACCTGGGGTTAAGAAGTTTCTCTACATCTCCCTTCCCTCCAGCCCTTGACAATCATCAATCTGTCATCTGTCTCAGTATGTTTATCTATTCTGTATATTTCATATAAATGGAATAATACAATATAGGACCTTTTGTGTCTGGTTTCTTTCATTTAGCATAATGTTTTAGATATTCATTCACATTATAGTATGTATCAGTATTTTGTTCGTTTTAATGACTGAATAATATTTCATTGGATAGCTGAATAATTTGTTTATCCATTCATTCAGTGATGGACATTTGGGCTGTTTTCACCTTTTGGCTACTGTGTATTTCACAGCTACAAACATATGTGTGCCATCTGTTTAATCTGTTTGTGCCAACATGTTTGACCATCTGTTTTCAAATTTTTTTTTTCATGTATACTTAGGAGGGGAATTGTGGAGTTATACGATAATTCTATATTTAACTTTTTGAGGAACCATCAATTGTTTTCTAAAGCAGTTGAACCATTTTACATTCCCAACAGTGAGGAACATGAGTTTCAGTCTCTCTAGACCCTTGCCAATAGCTGTTATTTTCTGTTTTCATTTATTATATACATATTAGTGAGTATGAAATAGTACCTCACTGAGGTTTCAAATTGCATTTCCCTAATAACTAAGGGTATTTTCATGCGCCTGCTGGCCATTTACACATCTTCTTTGAAGAAATGGTTAACTAGGATCTTAAAATGCAGATTTTGAATCAGCACATTTGGGGTAGGTCTCAGATACTGCTTTCCTAAACAGTTTCAAAGTTGATGCTGATGCTGCTAAGCCTTGATGCACTTTGAGTAGCAAAGGGGGCATAGTGCAAAAGGGCTGGAAAAATCTGCTAGCTCTGTCTAATTCCACTCAAAAGATCCTATAGAGTCCAGGTTTAAATGCACATGGAGCCTTTTGCTACTACCACTATACTGGTCAGATAGCCCAGAGCAACCCAGAGTCCACTTAGAAGAGCAATAGCATGAGGGCTATAGATAATAGGGAACTATGAAATGCCCCTCTCTCCTATGAACCTCTGAAATCCTAGGGTTCTAAATGCCTGATTCCTGGGGATGAGGATGTCTGAGACTTAAAGGAAAAGGTGTCATCCCTGTACAGCTCCCTTTCCCTCAGTACCAGGATGACTTCATGTCCCGCCTTTAGCCCCTCTCTCTTATGAACCTCTGAAATCCTAGGGTTCTAAATGCCTGATTCCTGGGGATGAGGATGTCTGAGGCTTAAAGGAAGAGGTGTCATCCCTGTACAGCTCCCTTTCCCCCAGTACCAGGATGACTTCAGGTCCTGCCTTTAGCAGCCTTGGCACCTTTGAAAAGCTTCCTTGTCATAGCTCCAGCCCCCACTTCAGTTCCACACCACCTACCGCTCCATCTGCTTCTGGTGCTTCTCCTCCCGGGCCTGTGCCTTCATCTGCTGTACTTCAATGGTGTCAGGCTTGCGACGGCGCATGTATAGCTCATGATTCCCCATGCACAGAGCCAAGATCCGTTTGTTAATCCGCAGCCGAGGAGCATAGAAAACAAAGTCCTGGTAGAAAACCAGCAGTCAGAAAGAGTGTAGAGGGAAAGATGAAAGTGGGCTTCTGCCTTCTGAAAAGTTAAGTTAAAAAGCACTGAAACAATCATATTACAGATGGGAAGACCAATTATCAGAGTGGTGAAGTGACTTGCCCAGGGTCAGATGGCAAGTTAGTGGCAGACCCAGGTCTAGAACCCAGGCTTCTTAACTCCAAAACTAGTGCTCTTCCTACCAAGCCACAATTTCTTTCAACATCTTCTTATGAAAAATCATCTTAAAATACCCTCAATCCAGTTGAAAGACAGAAACTGACTTCATCTGCTAATTAAATATCCTGCTGGGTCTCAGGAAACTCTCTTAGAGGTACAATAATCTTTAGATAATACCTTGGTGAGTGTAGTATGAGTGGGCTGTACTGGTTCTATATCTTCTAAAAGCGTATCTTAGAGCCAGTCCCTTCAATCCTATTTGGAATAAGGCAATGTATTTGTAAATACACATGAATATGTAAGTCTCCTGAACATCAATTATCCTGGTTGTTGTGTTTTAAATAAGCCCTTGGTCTCAGCTGGCTTTGTTACTTACCTTTCTGATGAAAGTTGAGCAAAACAGCAGTTAAAACACACACACACACACACACACACACATGAAAATCCAGTCAGCTGGAGTTTGTTACTATAAATACCACTGGACCACCGTCACCAGCTGATGGGCTAACCACCAGCTCTTCTGCCACTGAACCCAAACTGCTACCATCTCACATAGCTTGGGGTGCATTAGAAGGAGCACAAGCTCTAGAGGTCAAACAACCTAGGTATAAATTCCAGCTCTACCATTTTAGCTGTATGATCTTGGGCAAATCACTCCATCCCTCTGAAACTCAATTTCATCACTTATAAAATAGGAATGCCATTACCTACCTGACAATATCATTGAGGGTTGAAGGAGACAATATATATAAAGTTCTTAGCAGGGAAAGTTCAGAGACCTCAAAGCTAGAAGAAGGTTGAGACCTCATGAGACGTGTCTAGTTAAGCATGGCCACTGGCCCTTGCTGGACATAGCACATCAAAAGAGGAGACTCTCACCACAGTTTTCTATCTTATTCCCAATCCCCAGTTTTTCAGTCTTGTCAGCCACAGGCAACTACATGTGACAGGTGTGGCGATCATGTTAGAGGAATGACTGGACTGAAAGTATTCTTTTGTATTTGGATTGCTCTGGAGAAAAGTCTTAAGAGGACAGCAGCAAAGTTATAACAAAAATAACAACATTTGGATCTGGACTTCTCCTGGCTCTCTCCTTTCTCCACAATTAGAGATAAATCAAGTACATGAACGATTTCTACTTTTTAAGCCTAGAGGCTTTAAAAGATAAGATGTACTACCCCAGAGCCTTGGGGAAGTAAAAAACAGTGGCTAACAGACAGAACTTAGACTGCCTGTGTTTCTCCCTAATCCATGCTTCTCCTAAAACACAGTTAGCAAGGTAGCACCAGTTACAGTATGCCTCCTGACCATTTATTGATGTCAACATTCTTTTTCATTGTCAATCACTTTTTGTGCCTCCTATTCCCATCCACATACACAAAAATCCAGAGAAAGGAGAGAAATATACAATGACATGATTAGTTCTGGCATTATGTAGGCCTTGGCCAGTGTGACCATTACCTAGGCCTTGGCCAGTGGGAGAAGTCACTTACCGGGGCTTTTTTGTCAATGGGCTTGATGACAAATTTCTTATCATTGAAAGAGATGTTCCTGATTTCACTCCAAGGGAAGCCTATCTTAGGAGTCAGCCTGTAAAAATGGATACCAAAAGCATTAGGACAAACGCAAGGCAAGAAGGACATAGAGGGCTGGTGCTTTGCCCTCCCCACCACCAACTTCTCCCTTAAGAAGACAGATTAATTGCCAGCTCAGCTAGTATCATCACATGCCACCAGGTCAGCTGCCAGCACTGAGAGTTCACAAAGGACATTCTGATACTATAATCAACATATCCCTTGTCCCAACAACTAAGGTTTGCTTTATTTTTTGTTGAGGCATGGACCTTGTAACAATCTCTCAAAGAATCACCAGCCTTACTTCACTGGATTTCTTCTACTCAAGGTTGTAAAATCTAAGAGAACAGTAAATAATGAGTTCCAAGACTCAGAAGTTACACAAAACAATAATATATTGATCTTTATACTCATCAAGAGAAAACCAAGGGAAAAAAATAAGCTAGTGAGATAAGCCTTTAGCAAGAGAGATTATAGGTCAAAAAATACTGAATCATCATATGAAGTGAGATTAACTACAAATCCTGACAAGGTGAGTTTTAAACCAGTGCTATCCAACAGAAATATAAATTATCACACATGCAATTTAAAATTTTCTAGTAGCCACATGTAAGTAAAAAGAAACAGAGTGGAATTAACTATAACAACAGTTCACTTAAACCAGTATATGCAAAATCCTATCATGTATTTTGAACATGTAAATATTCATGAAGATGTAAATATTCATGAAGATGTAAATGAATATTTAAAATGCATTAATGAGACATTTTATATTTTTTTTCACACTAAGTCTTCAATTTAGTTTATACTTATAGCACATCTCAATTCAGACCAGCCACATTTCAAGTGCTCAACAGCTACATGTGGCCAGAAGATATCACAGTGGACAGTGAAAGTCTAGTCAATGCCAAGATTCAGAGGCTTGAGGGACGTTGTGTGATCATCTGGGCTGGTCTAATCTAGGTAGAAAAAGAATGATACAGGTGGGACCCAGGAAGTAAAATCATACTTTGTTAAGTCCTAGGTGTCAAAGTAGCCCAAAAAAGTAAGCAAGCTGAGCAATATCATGTGATATCTTTTATATGCGGAATCTAAAAAGAAATGATACAAATGAACTTACTTACAAAACAGAAACAGATTCAGACTTAGAAAAGGAACTTATGGTTCTTAGAGGGGAAGGACAGGGGGGAGGGATAGTTAGGGAGTTTGGCATGGACATATACATGCTGCTATGTTTGAAATGGATAACAAACAAGGACCTACTGTATGGAACATGGAGCTCTGCTCAATGTTATGTGGCATCCTGGATAGGAAAGGAGTTTGGGGGAGAATAAATACATGTACATATATGGCTGATTCCCTTCACTGCTCACTTGAAAGTATCATAACATTGTTTGTTAATTGGTTATACCCTAATACAAAATAAAAAAGTTAAAAAGCGAGCTCTGAACTGTACCTGTCATTCTGCTCATAGATGTTGAGACCCAGGGCATCCACCCCCAGCCATAGCTCTGAGCCTTTCTTGTTCTTGATGTTAAAGTAGTTCACACCATACATCTCCAGATCCTGGGCAATCTTCAGATACTCCAGGACAGCATCCTCCCTAAACAACAGAACAGAAGTCAGTGGTGGGGGGTGGGGTTGCGGGGGGCAGAAGAGGCAAGTAATAAGGGGAGGGCGCCTATGAATCAGACCCAGGGAGACAGAAAGCCTACTTGCTCTCCACTTCTGACAAGAATCTTGCCAAAAGGGGTTGAAAAGAGGATGGAAGGTGAGCAGATGATGGTTAACACAGCAAAACGTGACTTTTGCCAAAACATGTTCATAGGAGCCTAAGGTCTGAGATTCCCAAGGGGAATAAAGGTAGGCTGACTCTTGCTGACCTCTGGCATATTAGCTATCACAGAAGCCTCTTACACAGGCACATTATTAGCAGAGCCCAAATGAGATGGTGATGACAAAATGAAAAGATTCGTTCTTCAATTAGACATCTCCCAAATGGTATGCCATGTTCATAAAGATCCTTCCTCATTTCATTCTTGAAGAGGGGTCCCTTGTGGCTCAGAAACTCCCTAGGGGAGGAAATCTCAGGATCCCCTGATCCGGGCTATCAGCTCCCATCATCCACAAAAAGCACAGTTTTATAATGGTGCTGATTTGCCTTCCATTTCTAATTACATCTTGTAAACTGCATTTCTGTCTCTCTCCAACATCCTCCAGTGTTCCTAGCCTCTGCTTCTTCCCCACTGAACCAACTCTTATTCTCCTTGCAAGGGCATAGAGTCCACAGTTCCTAGGGTAGGCTTACCTGAGCATGCCCCGGTGCTCCTCATGCCACACCTGGATCCTTTCCTCCCACTGGTCCTTGTTAAGCTTGTGCTGCTCCAGGACTCTGGAAAGACAATGTGGGGTTAGTTACACCAGAAGCAGACTGAAATTATAGCAGGAGGTATTAACTAGACACAGGGAAGTGCCTGAGGGGTATGAGACATACAGAATGGGTGACCAAGAAGGACAGTGAGAACATCTTCCTTTGTACCTTTAACCAGAAAATCCAATAAGGTGCTGTGGTCACCAAGCAAAGCAGTAACATATCAACTGTGCTGATTTGTGAGACTAAGAGGAGAAATTGGCCTCATGGAGGCATGCATACTCTCTCCTAGATCTCTGTGGGGCCAATAGTTTGCATTTGTGAGACTACTGCTCAGGGATAAGATATAGCCTGTGGCTATGGAAGTGAGAACTGAGTTCAAATGGTTTAGGGAAAAAACTAACAGGTTCAACTGTTATTATCTGTAAAATGGGCCCAGTTGTAATTATATCATAACAATAACTCAGATCTACTAGATCATAAACAAGGCTTGCTTTAAATATGCTATTTCAGACATTATAGCAGTGACTGATTTACGTAGCGTGCCAGGGCACAACCACTATCCCTAATACCTTCAGGTGATTTGTACATTTGCTATAGCTCCACTGCGATGGAGGTTACTGGAATGAAGCATAGTTTTCCTTCCAATTTAAAAGTCTATATAAAATAGTGATTGGATGCAGTAGGGTTAAAAAAAAATCAAGAGACTAGGGTTCCAGGTTGCCACAAATGAGCTGTGGGAGATTCAGCAGGTCAGAGTGAGTACCTCTGCATCTCTGTTTCCTTAGCCAGGAAATAAGGATTATGCCTGCCTTATTCATTCTGTGTGTTCTGATGCTAAAATAAAAATAATTAGAATTTGAGAATGTTCAGTTTTGAAGTTTACAAAAGGAGAAATCTCTGTACACTGGGTATCAATATTAAAAGACTCTTTTGAGCTCCCCATGTCCCTGGTTTAAGTATTTCTCACTCCAATGAACCTCTGATACAAGAAGTCTAAATCAGTGAAAAGGATCAAGAAATTGGAACTGGGGCAAGGAGAAGCAATTCATCTCTGGTTCTCAATATAAGCACCTGTTTCCACAGTAATGAAGTTCTGTAATAGGCAAACAGAGGAGGGAAAAAAGTGTTTTATTTTGAGAACCAGAGAAATAAGAACAGAGTATGGTACCATATGCAAGTATGTCTGTCTGAGCATCATAACATGGTCTTCAGACAGACCTTAGTGGAGAGGGACAGATCTGGCAACCCTTGTATAATAAGAATCAATCAGCTTTGGGCCACAGCTCACTCTGACCAGGGCAGATCACCAGGACACCACCTTACCTCTGTGGCAGCAACTTGTCCCCAGCCAAGTAGCCAGACTTGTGGACTTCCTTATTGAAGTCACCATACTTGGACTGGACAGCATAGGAGGCCAGCAACACAGCAGTCTCAGGTGGGCAGTAAATATCATCATTGAGAATGCCCTCCTTCACTTGCAGGAAGAATAGTCGCTGTGTGATGTCCTGGATCAACTCTTCAGATACATCCTCAGGGTAGAACTTGGCCCGGAACTTGAAAAGCAGAGGGCTTTCCTTCCGCACATCCTGGGCAGTCACCTAGGAGCAGCAAGGGGTTATGTGCTCTCAAAAAATAGATTTTAGGGGTAGGGGAGTGGCTGTAGGGTGGGGAGAAGACACTGGAAAGTCATCAATTTGGATAATCCCAAAGAGTTGGGTAACAATTCTGGTAATTCAGAAAAGAGACATATTACTTTCATTGGGGACCCAAGCCCACATCCATAATTGCCTCCTATTGGGAATTTCTTCTTATAATAACTTAACACCTGCTGATAGTCATAAGCCCTTAAGCCATCATCAGACAATATATCCAACTGCCCCTACATTCTGAGGGTAGGTTTAAGAAACTCCTCTTTTAAGACTCTCCTCCAACTCCATAAATCAACAAAGACTAGGATGTATGACTGAGGTCTGGGAATTGATTAGACAAGAGGACAAATCAGATTGTCTTTTGAAGCCTGAAATTGGCTACTAATGGTTCCACATTTTCCCAGCAAAAGTCTCCACTCTTTGGGTAAAGAAGAATCTGCCAGCAAAAGGTAGGGCACTCACCCTCTAGACACAATCGGGAAAATAAGCCATAGGACTGTATGGAGACCTCCAAGGACAAAGTCAGACAGTTTGAGGATGATGAGCTGGAGAACTGTCATGTTCCTGCAGAGATGCTGCTGGGATGTGGAGAGTTTGAATGGACCTATACTTAAACCTTGGTGGCTCAGACAGTAAAGCGTCTGCCTACAATGTGGGAGACCTGGGCTCAATCCCTGGGTTGGGAAGATCTCCTGGAGAAGGAAATGGCAACCCACTCCAGTATTCTTGCCTAGAAAATCCCATGGACAGAGGAGCCTGGTGGACTACAGTTCATGGAGTCGCAAAGAGTCAGACACAACTGAGCAACTTCACTTTCACTATACTTAAACCGTCTCACTTGGGGTTCAACTGAGAAAATTAAGAAAGAAGGACACATCTTTATGGGGTGCAGGCATAAGTTAACAGGCAAGAAAATAGACAAGATAAGATTATGAGACTTTCAAGATTCTTTCCAGTTCAATAGTCTGTGACTCTCTAACAAATTTCCTAAAGCCCTTGAGTTTGGAAAGGAAAAAAAGGATACCTCCTCTAGAAGAACTACTGATAGCTATGATCCATAAGTGGGTCCCATCCTCCTTGGATACTGGCCATTCTCACTGTTATAAATCCAAATAGAGACAGAGCAAGAGCTCTGCCCTTATTCTGATCTAGCGGTTGAGAGACCACCCAGTGAAAAATGGAGCCCTACATGCCCTAGATTTGCCAGCTTGCACATTTTACACTCCTGAGCAAAGTCTAGTAGAAGAGTGGATTCCAAATGTGGCAGTGGAGTAAGCAATTACCTTCTTATTGAGTTTCAGCCAAGTAGAGAAACCCTTAGTGTCCTGGTACTGCAGACCGAAAAACCAAACTTCCCTCAGGCCGATAGTTTTCACCACCTGAAAGGCAAAACAGAAAACAATCATTGATTGAGTGCCTACCCTGTGCCAGGCACAGAGGAGACAAATGTGGAGCCCATGTGGTCCCTGACCTTAAAGGATATAAGGCACCCAGGTCTGGAAATAAAATACACTTGGGCAGTAGCTAAGAAATAATGTCAACATCTCTCTGGACCAAATACTTCTGCTGAGGTATGGACTAGATCAATTATAAGCACTACCACATACCAATAACTTGATATCCATTATCTCCTTGAATTTTCACAATAGCCCTATGATATAATTACAACTGGGCCCATTTTACAGATAAATAAAATTAAGGTTCAGTTAGTGAGTAGCAGAGTCAGGATTGTTTGTCTCCAAACCCATTCAAATTCAGTGCTTTTTGCCAACACCATCCCACTCAGTTATGCCATGCAGCTCCATACTCCCAGGATAGGGTAAAGGCTAAAGGTAGAAACTGTTGGTTGAACTCCTGAATCGTGTTCTCCTGGACTCCTTCTTTATGTTTAGCAACTAGGAATAATGCCCATACCCTTCAGGCTAAGTCCTACTTACAATGCCCACAGAAAAAAATGTACTGTGGTATCTATAGACCCCAAACCTGTGCTGCGCTTAGAGGCTAAGATGCTTATTTTCAGCCCTGATTAGAGCTCAGTCATGATTCTCCTTTACTACTCACACAGGTTGACAGTAGGAATGAGTATAGTAGCTGAAGGGCCCCATGATGTTCAGCTACTGGGCATTTTGGCTGAGCAGGGGGCAGGAGAGGAAAGACAGCCAGGAAAAGATAGACAGGGTCTGTTTTCCAGTCCATGACATTAGCATGTAAATAGTTCTGGCTGCTGACTCAACCCTAGCATGCCCACCACTGCGGACAGAGGTAATAAAGCCATATCCTAATGAGGCATCAAGGAGTCTTCTTTATATTTTCTTCTACTGGGGTGGGAGGGGGAATTTGAGGTGAAGAAATTTACCTGGAATTAGAAACAAGTAGCAGGGACCCAGCATTGCTAATGTCTTTCCCTGTAGATGAATCATTATCTCCCCCTCAAAACATAGATATGTACATGTACAAATACACACTGTACTGTATCTATCCATAAAGTTTCTACTATGCATCCAAGGCCAGGCCAGACCCATAGTCACTCCCAGAGCTTACAATCTAGAGCTTCAGAGGCCTCAAGGAAAAAGATCATGTTTATCAAGTACCTATTATGTGCCAGGTACCAAATACTGAACAATCATGAGATAGTTATTATTTCCCTTTTATAAATGAGGAAAACAAGGCTTAGAGAGCAATCTGTCTAAACCCATAGAATCTAGACTAGAATCGTAATTATATGACTCTAAAACCTATACCCTTTTTCTCGTTTGCTATCTCCTAAGGCCAAGGGTTCAAAAGAGCTTAGAAGCTCTGGGGTTCCCAAGTGACTAACTGCCTTGTCTCTCTTTTGGTCCAGATATCCCAGCCAGAAAATGAAATTTGACTACCTCTGCATCTACATATAGCTCCTGGCTTTCCCACTAGGTTCAGTCAACAATCACTTTGGAGAGAAGCCATATTGCCAAGATATTAACCTTCATTGCTCACCAGGGTGTTCATGATGATTACACTCCCCTTTCATAGCTTGAATCAGGTATCAAGAAACCTGAGTGGAAGTCTCACTTCTGTCTCCCACTTGCTGTGTGATGTTAAGGCAATACATTTCCTTCTCTGGGCCTCAGTTTCCTCATCTATCTAGCTTCCCCATCTACTATGAGTGGTGTGGCTTAAATGACTTCTTTATGCTCTCAAGTTCTACCAATCTACTAATTAAGTTATTTGTAAATGACCAAGAAATACAGCCCCATTTCCCACATACCTCTTGACAACTTGGGTAACAAGGAACATGCTTAGAAAAAAATAAATGAGGGAAGGTGTACTATATGAGGAAAGATCAAGACTTCCAGGATTTGATGGAAAGGTGAGTCTCTGAGTCTAAGTCAATAGGCATTACCATCAGGTTTTAGATGGAGAATACAAAGTAGTCATGGTGAAATGTGACAGTGACTTTCTTTTTTTTGCAGAGGATAAAGGGAGAGGATGTGGATAGGAAAGATTTTTTTAAGCACCTCTTACATCCTATATCTAAGATCAGTTCAGTTCAGTCACTCAGTCATGTCCGACTCTTTGCGACCCCATGAATCGCAACACGCCAGGCCTCCCTGTCTATCACCAACTCCTGGAGTTCACCCAAACTCATGTCCATCGAGTCGGTGATGCCATCCAGCCATCTCATCCTCTGTCATTCACTTTTCCTCCTGCCCCCAATCCCTCCCAGCATCAGAGTCTTTTCCAATGAGTCAACTCTTTTTTTTTTTTTTTTTTATTTTTTATTTATTTTTTTTTTTAAATTTTAAAATCTTAAATTCTTACATGCGTTCCCAAACATGAACCCCCCTCCCACCTCTCTCCCCACAACATCTCTCTGGGTCATCCCCATGCACCTGCCCCAAGCAAGCTGCACCCTACGTCAGACATGGACTGGCGATTCAATTCTTACATGACAGTATACATGTTAGAATTCCCATTCTCCCAAATCATCCCACCCTCTCCCTCTCCCTCTGAGTCCAAAAGTCCGTTATACACATCTGTGTCTTTTTTCCTGTCTTGCATACAGGGTCGTCATTGCCATCTTCCTAAATTCCATATATATGTGTTAGTATACTGTATTGGTGTTTTTCTTTCTGGCTTACTTCACTCTGTATAATAGGCTCCAGTTTCATCCATCTCATCAGAACTGATTCAAATGAATTCTTTTTCACGGCTGAGTAATACTCCATTGTGTATATGTACCACAGCTTTCTTATCCATTCATCTGCTGATGGACATCTAGGTTGTTTCCATGTCCTGGCTATTATAAACAGTGCTGCGATGAACATTGGGGTACATGTGTCTCTTTCAATTCTGGTTTCCTCCGTGTGTATGCCCAGAAGTGGGATTGCTGGGTCATAAGGTAGTTCTATTTGCAATTTTTTAAGGAATCTCCACACTGTTCTCCATAGTGGCTGTACTAGTTTGCATTCCCACCAACAGTGTAGGAGGGTTCCCTTTTCTCCACACCCTCTCCAGCATTTATTGCTTGCAGATTTTTGGATCGCAGCCATTCTGACTGGTGTGAAGTGGTACCTCATTGTGGTTTTGATTTGCATTTCTCTGATAATGAGTGATGTTGAGCATCTTTTCATGTGTTTGTTAGCCATCCGTATGTCTTCTTTGGAGATTTGTATGGAAACACAAAAAACCTCGAATAGCCAAAGCAGTCTTGAGAAAGAAGAATGGAACTGGAGGAATCAACTTGCCTGACTTCAGGCTCTACTACAAAGCCACAGTCATCAAGACAGTATGGTACTGGCACAAAGACAGACATATAGATCAATGGAACAAAATAGAAAGCCCAGAGATAAATCCACACACATATGGACACCTTATCTTTGACAAAGGAGGCAAGAATATACAATGGAGTAAAGACAATCTCTTTAACAAGTGGTGCTGGGAAAACTGGTCAACCACTTGTAAAAGAATGAAACTAGATCACTTTCTAACACCGTACACAAAAATAAACTCAAAATGGATTAAAGATCTAAATGTAAGATCAGAAACTATAAAACTCCTAGAGGAGAACATAGGCAAAACACTCTCAGACATAAATCACAGCAGGATCCTCTATGATCCACCTCCCAGAATTCTGGAAATAAAAGCAAAAATAAACAAATGGGATCTAATTAAAATTAAAAGCTTCTGTACAACAAAGGAAAATATAAGCAAGGTGAAAAGACAGCCTTCTGAATGGGAGAAAATAATAGCAAATGAAACAACTGACAAACAACTAATCTCAAAAATATACAAGCAACTTCTGCAGCTCAATTCCAGAAAAATAAACGACCCAATCAAAAAATGGGCCAAAGAACCAATGAGTCAACTCTTTGCATGAGGTGGCCAAATTATTGGAGCTTCAGCTTTAGCATCATTCCCTTCAAAGAAAACCCAGGGCTGATCTTCAGAATGGATTGGTTGTATCTCCTTGCAGTCTAAGGGACTCTCAGAAGTCTTCTCCAACACCACAGTTCAAAAGCATCAATTCTTCGTTGCTCAGCTTTCTTCACAGTCCAACTCTCACATCCATACACGACCACTGGAAATATCTAAGATAGGGCCTAATTAATGGTTTTCCACAAGGCTGCAGAACGTAGTGTGTACAGGTGCAATTGGTGTAAAGAAATAAGCTCCAAGAAACAATGCAGCCCCAGGATAGAAAAAGACCCACTGAAGATGTTGAAAATGGACCATTAGGACAGGATGCTAGGTCATGGCAGGGCAGACTGGGAACAGAATTAGTAGGGTAGCAACTGGCTATTGCCTGTACCAGCGGCCCAGGTGTAGAAACTCAAGAGACACCAGAATTAAAAGGAAGTGAGGCAGGCACAGACCACACAGTCAGTTCCACAGGCCTCAGGAGTGAGTTCCTTAGCCTCTATTTACACCATGTTTCCTGCTTCACTAGTGGGATGGTTAGGAGTATGATGAGAGGAGGATCATGGGAGCTAAAATAATTCCAGGATCTAGAGTATCTCTGAAGATAATGTAATAGCTAAAGTGATATCAAAAGAAAAGGTATCAGGATCAGCAGGGCATTTTAATCTCTCTGCGCACTGCCTCTTCCCTATGAACACAAAGAAATTAGATGCATATAAATGCTCTACTTCCTTAGACTGTAGGCTTGGAGAGAGAGTGATGTCTCTTAGCCTCCACTGAAGTCCCAAAGTAAGGAAGTGAGTATGTTGGGTGAAGGAAATACGGTCCGAAGTCAGAACTGAAACTGAAAAAGAACAAAGGATAAAACAGATGACTCATGGACCCCAGGCTGTAAGGAAATCTCCAATTAAGGTCCACAGGGTGCTGGAATCATTTGATCAAGCAACTCTTGGCCCCATTTTCAAATCCTAAAATATGGAATGAGGCCAAGCTTAGCTTGCTTTAAGCTTTGCCTCCAGATGAGAACTTACTTCAGAGGAAAGAGAAACCTCATTTTCTAGTGGGAAAGAGTATCTAGGTACTGGTTCTGGGAAAACATCTGTGGCTCCAATGAGCAGGTTCATTACCATTCCACTCTGAGAAGTGGCTGCATCTCTAAGAAAAAAATTCTTTCTTTGCTCCCTTTGATTTCAGACAGCAAGCTTATCTGGCCTGAGCTAGTATTTCTCAAGGCTGCCATGGAAGACATTTTTAAGCCACAGAAGATAATGAATGCATATACCCAGGGGTTGGGGGTAGGGTTGGAAGTGTCAGAATACAAGGAGATAGCTGGCTGTAAATTATAATTTCTTTGAAGCCTGAAGGTTTAATCTTAATCATTTGTGCAAAATTTACTGTTTACTCCTTAAATATCTATATTTTAATAATAAAATAGATATCTACAAGTACAACTGGTGTTCCAAGATACTAAATCACATTCAGTCTACAGGTCTGTGAACCTCTTGGAACCTGGCACATTCACCTAGAGGGGGCTAGGACTTTAGTTTGCAAAATACTGGCTGTGGATTATATTCAGCCACATAATACCCCCAAAACAGACTGGAGCATTACAGGATTCAAGCAGCATAAACTAAAAAACTGGGGTCCAATGAGGGAAATAGACTTGCCTCTCAGAAAATTGTCACTAATTACCAGAAGCATCATAAGTAAGAAAGAACTCTGTTTGCCTCTTTTTGCATGTGAAGCCTACTTATATCTGAGATCTGGGGAGGGCAGAGGAGATTAGGCCAATTCCAGAACCCAAAGCCCCCTCCCCATATTCTCTATGCATCTATCTGAATAAATAAACTAGTGACATAATCAGTCACTTCAGAAGCCAAGAGCAGGATAGGGAAGCAAGACTTGAGCCTTAAGTGCATGAGGCATTATGTGCAAAACCGCTGCTGCTGCTAAGTCGTTTCAGTTGTGTCCAGCTCTGTGCGACCCCATAGATGGCAGCCTACCAGGCTCCCCCTGGGATTCTCCAGGCAAGAACATTGGAGTGGATTGCCATTTCCTTCTCCAATGCATGAAAGTGAAAAGTGAAAGTGAAGTCGCTCAGTCATGTCTGAATCTTAGCGAACCCATGGACTACAGCCTACCAGGCTCCTCCGCCCATGGGATTTTCCAGGCAAGAGTACTAGAGTGGGTTGCCATTGCCTTCTCCAATGCAAAATTGCACCAATGCCCAAATACCCGAGGCCATTACAGGCTTGGCAGCAGCTGTATCAATCACCTGCTGCTGCTGCTAAGTCGCTTCAGTTGTGCCCAACTATGTGCAACCCCATAGATGGCAGCCTACCAGGCTCCTCTGTCCCTGGGATTCTCCAGGCAAGAATACTGGAGTGGGTTGCCATTTCCCTCTCCAATGCATCAATCACCTACCTGAAAGCAAATCAGTGCACAACTGGGAAGTTCCAGGAGGGGCTGTCACCATCTCTGCTTCTGTTACCCTACAATGACTGTGCCCAAGTGGCCACCTACTCTATAACACAGAGCACATTCATCTAGGGTTCTAAGTATAGGGACCAAACTTTGCTTTTAGAATGGAAACAGGCAAAGAAAGGGGAAGTCACAGAGGACACAGTTGACAAAAGGTACTGGGAAAATTGCAAATGCTATGTGCCTTATTCAAACCAGTATACTATGCCCTAGCTATCTGACCTTAAACAGGTCTTTTCCTCTCTCCAAGTCTCAGTTCCTCATCTATAAGATGGAGATACAACTATTACAATAACAGATATTAGGTATTTTATAAAATAAAAATGGAAAAAGGAGGATTGCTGTCTTCAATGCAGAGTCTACAAATCCTAAGAACTTCACTGAGCCAGAAAAGCCTCTTGATTTCATGGCTCCATTATCTGAACTCCCAGGGGAAATTCCACCCACTTATTTAGCTCTTAATAAGAACAAGCAACATTAGAATGCCTGCTATGCACCAGGCACTTTACTTATTCGAGGATTAAATAAGACTACAAAATCTCTAAAATTGTGTGATTACTATTTTACTGAGAAAAGTAAAGTCCTAAGAGGCTAAACGAACCATCCAAGGTCACACAGCTTAATAGCAGGACAGAATTTGAACTCAAGCTGACTCTAAATCCCATGCTCTATATACCACCTCTATGTACAACCTGAGTCTCAAGGATGTTTTTTCATTCAACATGAGAGGAGAGTTGCATGTATTTTTCTGTTTCCAAAGGTGAGTAACTCCAAGTTCCTTAAGGACAGAGATGGTATCTGATAGGTCTAGAGATCCTTCTCAAGACACAGTAGACCTTCAGTCAATATTGAATCAGTCAATGAATAGATAAATGAATGGATGGATGCTCTGAGATTTCACTTCTTTTCCACAGCTTAAAACCTTAAGTGGAGGGGACAGGTAGAGCTAGACTAGAGCTAGAGCTTAGAGACCATGGCTGAGGAGGAGACAAGTAGGGGGTTCTTAAAGTGGAACTTATGGCACCTAGGTAATCACAAGCCCTTGGAAGAACCTCAGGTTTTAGAAGTAGGGCTAAGTGACAAAAATTGCTCTAGAAAAATGTTCTCTCTCTCCTCCCTAGATGTTCTCACTCCACCACACTCACAAGAGACAAAGGCAAGTGGGAAGAACTATGGGCCCCATTTCCCTTTCCCACCATGATTGTTGCCTGTTATTTATCGCTGGTGCCAAGGAGTGTGCTTCATCTCCAGTCAGCTTCCTCTCTGGTCATCAGCCAGACAACTGCTGGATTCCAGGATGGCCCCAAAGCTTTTGTCAGTCCCTCCCAAGGAGTCCAGCTCCTTCCTCCTAGACCCCTGATCTCCCTGAAAGAAGGTTAAACATAATAGACTTCCTCCCTTATGCCTCATGAAGTTGGAGAGAGGGAAAAGATCAAATCCCCCAGTGGCCTGTGAACATGGACAGGTCTGAGGATTCCCGTCCAGACTTGCCTTGGCCCTGAGAATGCCAGATGCTCAATTCTGTGTCAGAGTTCAAATCTTTTTGTCCGGTACTTTTCACCTATGGGGTCCCAGCTTTGTTCCTTCTGACATCACAGAACATGACTGCCCCCTTCCTTCCAATGATAGCCTCTCAGTGACCTCAAGACAGAGAATACATATCCTCTTGAGTATTCTCTGAGCCAAACAGGCTCATTCACCCCAGTGTAGCACAGTAGGGAAAAGTATTGTTTTATTTACAGTCAGAGCTATAATTTAAACTCCATATTATAATTTACTAACTATATAACCTAGAGTGTGTTCTTTCACTTCTTATAGGCAGGGTCACTGCAAGGTTTAAAACACCGAGCCAAAGTTAGTCCATAGTAGGTACTCACTAAATGATTTTTCTCAAAACACTGATCTTCCTGGTTGGGAAATCATGAACTTCACAGTTTCCTCCCTTTCCTCTCTCCAACCATACAAAAGATCCAAGTTTCTCAAGGGCTTTTCTAGGGAAGCAGTAGATTTCAGAACTAGCACACCAATCCAGCCAAGAATCCCTACCATATGGGCTTCCCTCAGAACCACATCCACAGTACGCAAACCAAACAAACACTAACAAAGAATTGCCTGGTCTTGTGGCTTTTTGAAGTTAATAAACTTCTTTGTCCAAGGATTTTTCTACCCTAGTCTCTAAATTATACCTTCCTCACCCTCCACAGTTACCCCATTCAATGCAAATGGACAAAGACCCCAGTGTTGAAGGCAGAGGATGGTGTCATTTACTTGAGATAAATTAGGCATAGAACCAGAGCTCTGGGAATGAGTCTGGGCAGAGGTCTAGGGAACCTCTGGTTCCCAGCTGGACTATAAAATTCACATTGGCTCATACTCTCCTCTCTACAGCTGCTACTCAGAATGATATTGCTGTCTGAAGCAAAGGGCCCAACAGCCTACCTATGGTATGGACACCTTCTCCTTTTTGTCCCAGGGACAGTAAGAAGCCTATACAGGAAAAGTTGTCCCTGATGTCAGGTAGTTTTGCCCTCCCCACTCCCTGGTATATGCCAACTGCAAATCATAATCAAGTGAAGCATTTCCCTCCTTTTTACAGAAAGGGGTCATCTGAAATCCAAATAGTGGGGTCAGAAATGGGAAATAACAAATATGGATTACAGAAATAAATGCCATAAATTTCTGAGATAACCAGATTTGAGGTATCAGTTAGACACTGTACAGACGGGAAAATTGAAGCCCAAAGAGGGAAAGGTTTGTATAAGGTATCAGGAGAATTAGTGGTAGAGCCAGCCATAAGGCCCAAAATTTCTATCTAGTGCCCTTTCTAGTTCACTAGGCTATCCCTGTATAGACTTTCCAACATAAAACCTGCATGCAAAGGGAGAAGGCAAAACCTTAATATAATCAAAATGCAATGTCATATTCAAGATTAGCATTGTAATCACTTGTGAACTATATGAATGCTAGCACATTAATTGTAATAAATGTGTGTTTAAATGTTCCTCTAATTTGTACTTTCTCAAACTAAATATCAATGAATACCTTTCAACATTTGAAATAAAACAAACTCCAGAGAAGAAGCAAGTTCCAGCTAAATCCAAAGTTAAATAGGCTGAGGATCTTCAAGCCAATCTCTCAACTCTATCTGATTAATGAGACAAGAAGCGTCACGGCATTTGAGTGAAAGTGAAAGTGAAAGCTATCATTTATTACATCTCTACTATATGTCAGATGCTTCACATAACACTCAATTCTCTATATGCACTTTCTTATAGTCTTTCTCACTTATTTCTAATTTATCCTTTTGAATTTTATATATCCTTGCAAGCCACTGGGTAGCCACTGGGTACCAAGTGAGATACAAATAATAGACCCTTTCATAATCTCACAAAAAGCCTGTGAGGTAAACATTAGATGCATTTTGGTTGGGGGGTGGGGTGCGGGGCACAGCGGGGGGCGGGGATGAGACTACTAACCCAAAAAGGTTAAATAATTTTCCCAAGACATAGCTAATAATATGAAGATTTTTGTTTCCTCATCTGTAAAATGGGGCCAGTACTAATCTCTGCAATCATAGGGCTTTGTGATAGTCAAGTGATATGGTATACAAAATGCCTGGCATAATACCTGACATACAGGAAGGCCTGGAAAAATGTTAAGTTTCATCTGTATTAGTCATAGACAGCAATTTTCCTACTCTACCATATGACATCAGGGACTCAGGAGACATGCCCAAACTGTCTCACATTTCTAGCCATATTTTCCTTCTTTTTATATAGAGATCTGAATGGAAAACAGCCCTGTACGATCTCCATCTCCATCCTTTTCCCTCACCAGTCAGATGTATTCATAGTAATGCAATGATCTTCAGTGAGTTCAGGTCAGTTGCTCAGTCGTGTCGGACTCTTTGCCACCCCATGAATCGCAGCACGCCAGGCCTCCCTGTCCATCACCAACTCCTGGAGTTCATTCAAACTCATGTCCATCGAGTCAGTGATGCCATCCAGCCATCTTATTTTCTGTCGTCCCCTTCTCATCCTGCCCCCAATCCCTCCCAGCATCAGAGTCTTTTCCAATGAGTCAACTCTTCACATGAGGAGGCCAAAGTACTGGAGTTTCAGCTTTAGCATCATTCCTTCCAAAGAAATCCCAGGGCTGATCTCCTTCAGAATGGACTGGTTAGATCTTCTTGCAGTCCAAGGAACTCTCAAGAGTCTTCTCCAACACCACAGTTCAAAAGCATCAACACTTCGGCATTCAGCTTTCTTCACATTCCAACTCTCACATCCATACATGACCACAGGAAAAACCATAGCTTTGACTAGACGGACCTTTGTTGGCAAAGTAATGTCTCTGCTTTTCAATACACTATCTAGCTTGGTCATAACTTTTCTTCCAAGGAGTAAGTGTCTTTTAATTTCATGGCTGCAATCACCATCTGCAGTGATTTTGGAGCCCCCGAAAATAAAGTCTGACACTGTTTCCACTGTTTCCCCATCTATTTCCCATGAAGTGATGGGACCAGATGCCATGATCTTCGTTTTCTGAATGTTGAGCTTTAAGCCAACTTTTTCACTCTCCTCTTTCACTTTCATCAAGAGGCTTTTTAGCTCCTCTTCACTTTCTGCCATAAGGGTGGTGTCATCTGCATATCTGAGGTGATTGATATTTCTCCCAGCAATCTTGATTCCAGCTTGTGCTTCTTCCAGCCCAGCATTTCTCATGATGTTCTCCACATAAAAGTTAAATAAGCAGGGTGACAATATACAGCCTTGATGTACTCCTTTTCCTATTTGGAACTAGTCTGTTGTTCCATGTTCAGTTCTAACTGTTGCTTCCTGACCTGCATACAGATTTCTCAAGAGGCCAGTCAGGTGGTCTGGTATTCCCATCTCTTTCAGAATTTTCCACAGTGTATTGTGATCCACACAGTCAAAGGCTTTGGCATAGTCAATAAAGCAGAAATAGATGTTTTTCTGGAACTCTCTTGCTTTTTCGGTGATCCAGCGGATGTTGGCAGTTTGATCTCTGGTTCCTCTGCCTTTTCTAAAACCAGCTTGGACATCTGGAAGTTCACGGTTCATGTATTGCTGAAGCCTGACTTGGAGAATTTTGAGCATTATTTTACTAGCGTGTGAGATGAGTGCAATTATGCCGTAGTTTGAGCATTCTTTGGCATTGCCTTTCTTTGGGATTGGAATGAAAACTGACCTTTTCCAGTCCTGTGGCCACTGCTGAGTTTTCCAAATTTGCTGGCATACTGAGAGCAGCACTTTCACAGCATCATCTTTCAGCATTTGAAATAGCTCAACTGGAATTCCATCACCTCCACTAGCTTTGTTCATAGCGATGCTTTCTAAGGCCCACTTGACTTCACATTCCAGGATGTCTGGCTCTAGGTGAGTGATCACACCATCGTGTTATCTTGGTTGTGGAAATCTTTTTTGTACAGTTCTTCTATGTATTCTTGCCACCTCCTCTTAATATCTTCTGCTTCTGTTAGGTCCATACTATTTCTGTCCTTTATAGTGCCCATGTTTGCATGAAATGTTCCCTTTGTATCTCTAATTTTCTTGAAGATATCTCTAGTCTTTCCCATTCTGTTGTTTTCCTCTATTTCTTTCCTCTATTCAAATAAGAATGATCTTATTTGAATATAATCTCTTTCCTCCTTTCCCTTCACAAGTATGGGTAAGCTCTCAGACAGCAGAAGTACACGGAGATCAAAGGAGAAAGGGAAGCAGGAGGGCATGGAAAATCCATGAAGGGGATATGTGGTCCCAACATCCAGGACAATGTCATACTTTCACCTCACCAGAGGCTGGTGTGGAAATAGGATAATGGCCTGTCTGGAGGGATTCCAGTCTCTGGAAGTGAGAGCCCCATTTTTAGTCCTGGAAGTCTGGTCACAAAAGGCACATTCCTCTGGCCCCTGGAGAGTCTTTGATGCTGATAGATTCTACGGCCCCCACCTGGCTTTTATATAGCACATCCTTTCTGACAATGGTGATTCACAACTAAGGGATATTCTTTGGATTATAGATGGGGATGACTACTTCAGTATTATCTCCATGTCAGGATTATAGGAGCTAAGGTATCCTCTTATTGCATTTCTCACCCACTGTGATATCTTAAGTCCCAATATTCCTTGAGGGAAATGTACATAGAGCACACTACTACAGGAAGAATATGTTGGTTTCCTTCTACTGGGAAGAAAAACCAAGTGACAGAAGCCATGTTGTACAGTGACAAGAATATGGGGTTCAAATCCCAGGCAGATACCAGCTGAGAGCAATAAAATCATTTAATTTCTGAGCCTCATCATTAAAACAGAAGAGGTCACTTACATCTTTCAGAGTTGAGAGAAGGGATCTGCCTGCTGCCATTTTTAAAGTCTCTAGCACAGTTATACCCTACTCGCTTCTCTTTTCTCCCATGTTTAGCCCCAAGGATAGGACTGATTGGGGCCATCCAAGATATAGGCTGCCAGAGTTAAAATTTGCCTACTTCACTAAGGCTGAGGTCAGCCTTTGTTTTGACCTCTCCTGGAGGAGTGAGTAGGAGAAGAAATTCCTCAAAAGTGGGCATTATAGTGGAAGCTATTGGGAGAAGTGGGAGGCTAAGAAGCAATAAGTCCTCCCTTACCTGGTCAAACAGCTGCTTGCCGGTGGTGTTGGGCTGGATGGCAAACTCCAGCTCAGCGTCCATGGTGGTCACACGCACATTGATCTAGGATGAGATCAAAGGAGATAAGTCAGTTGTTTGACTCGATGCTCAGCAGAGCCTGGGATAAGTCTCTGTCCAACTACAGGAGAAGAAACTAAGGTGCAGGAACCTATGGAATTTAGATACTGGTATGAAGGAAGGGGGACCATTAAAACAAACAGTAACCTAGCCCTCTGCTCCCAACCAGTTTACTGAAGACAAACCCCCACACTGCTACAAGGCAGTGCTTATCAAGGGGCAAACAAATGAATGCAAGTAAACCTACTATCAAAAGGAAACAAATGTTGGCTATACTTCTTCCAGGAAGCCTTCTCCACCTACATGAGGCAGCTCCAAGCCCACAGCATTCTTTCCCCACCTCTGATCAATAGCCTGGATTATCTACAGCACTGGTCTTCATAGAGGCAAGTTAAGAGCAGGATAAAGAACACTGGATTCCAAGCATAGCGCCATAACTAGCTTACTCTAAAACCTTGAATAAATCTTATCCTGTTCCTGAGCCTTAGTTCCCTTCACCTGTGTAACAGCAGGAGTGCAGGAGATGGAGTTTGTCAATTATACTAGGCAATCTCCAACAGCCGTTTCAGTGCTGATGTCTATGGTTCTATATACTGACTTGCATCATTAACACTTCCTGTATGTATGTCTCATTGGTCTTCCTAGGCACAAGAGAGGAAAGGGCCTTCAACAGAGATAGGTGTTAGCAGGACAGAAGTGCTACCAAAGCCAAGTAAGCAGAGGGAAAAGGGACAGGGACAGGCCCAGATGGAAACACAGTATTTCATACGTACTAGAAAAAGTACCCTCTACTCTTAGGAACAGATCACCTAACCAAAGTCAACGATAGCTGATATTTCATCAGTAGAGATAGGATTCTTTGGCTGAAAACTTGGTAGCAGTGGTAATAGTATTAACAGTAACAATAAGCAGCAGCTTTCATGCATGAAGACTTACTACTCACTAGGCACTTTATACGTACTATCCCAATAATCATAATCATCCTGTGAAACAGGGTTATCTCCACATTGGGCATGAATACTTAAGAGATTTGTCTAAAGTTAGATTGCTAGTAAGTGGGGAAGACAGGGTTTGAATTCAGATCTAAGTCCAAGTCTCACAATTTAAGCCAACATATCAAATCTCTCTTACATCAAAGTGTAAAATGTCTCCATTAAAAGAAACCAAAGATTAAGTTTTTTTATTTATTTTTTAACTGAAGGATAATTGGTTTACAGAATTTTGTTGTTTTCTGTCAAATCTCAACATGAATCAGCCATATATCTCCTCCCTTTCGAACCTCCAAAGATTAAGTTTTTTTAATATAAATTTATTTATTTTTATTAGAGGTTAATTACTTTACAATATTGTATTGGTTTTGCCATACATCAACATGAATCCACCACGGGTATACACGTGTTCCCCATCCTGAACCCCCCCTCCCTCCTCCCTCTCCGTACCATCCCTCTGGGTCATCCCAGGGCACCAGCCCCAAGTATTTTAGTTGTTGGACATTTTGCTTAGGTAACCCATATGATATAGCCACATGATGGCTTGTTACATGGTCAAATAAAATATTCATAATGATTATTTCATGCCCACATAAAACACTTCAGTAATATTAAGAAAGAGTAAGCAACAAGATTTCATGAGCTCAATTTTGTAAAAAGTATTCAAAAAGAGATTATTGAAACCATACCCAAGTGTTAGTCAGTCTTGGTTTTTGGGTAGTGATCTTATGAGTGCATCCTCTCTTCTTTAAACTGAAAAGAAAACTAATCTACATTTCTAGGATGCTCACATATTACTTATTCTATTGGGGTAGAATAAAAGTAGAATTGTCAAAGATACAAATCCCCATGGAGTAGCTAAAACATTAAGCTTTATCAGTCTTTAATACCTATGGGCTTTTCCTGAGCACAGGGGTCAGCTAGTGGGGAAGAGGGTGCCAGACAGCAATTTTGCCAGCTAAACAATTCTGATGAGGACCAGGACTAGGGAACAATTTTGTAAATAAATCTCACCAGGGAGCCAAGGAGGAAATCTATTTCAGGATTGACAATGGGACAGGAAAGGCCATGAAGACAGGGACAAGTAAGGCAAGTACCCCAGTGGGAGACAGCAGGCAAGATTAGCCACTTTGACTCAGTGTTACCTAGGCTTTCCGCCAATTCGGTGACCTCCATATAATGGACCCTCATAAGGTAGGGAGAATGAGTGAGGCCCAGTGGACTAGAATTTGGCTTCAATTCAGTTCAGTTCAGTCGCTCAGTTATGTTCAACTCTTTGCGACCCCATGAACTGCAGCACGCCAGGCCTCCTTGTCCATCACAAACTCCTGGAATCTACCCAAACTCTTGCCCATTGAGTCGGTGATACCATCCAACCATCTCATCCTCTGTTGTCCCCTTCTCCTCCTGCCCTCAATCTTTCCCAACATCAGAATCTTTTCAAATGAGTCAGCTCTTCACATAAAGTGGCCAAAATATTGGAGTTTCAGCTTCAACATCAGTCCTTCCAATGAACACCCAGGACTGATTTCCTTTAGGATGGACTGTTTGGATCTCCTTGCAGTCCAAGGGATTCTCAAGAGTCTTCTCCAACACCCCAGTTCAAAAGCATCAATTCTTCTGTACTCAGCTTTCTTTACAGTCCAACTCTCACATCCATACATCCATACTCTCACATTCATATTCACTTCCATATCTAGCCTTAAATCACACTTGAGCTGAGTTAGGGGAGCCCTCAAAATACCAATGACTTGGCAGATAAGAAGTAGAAAAGGGACAATAGCCCTTCTAGTATATTGAGAAATTTCATTCTCATTTTGAGACTTCTATCTCAATTAGAGTTACCTCTCTAGTATCTAGGGACTTCCCTGGTGGCTCAGACAATAAAGCGTCTGTCTACAGTGTGAGAGACCTGGGTTCAATCCTTGGGTTGGGAAAATTCCCTGGAGAAGGAAATGGCAACCCACTCCAGTACTCTTGCCTTGAAAATCCCATGGACGGAGGAGCTTGGTGCAGGCTACTACCCATGGGGTTGCAAAGAGTTCGGCATGACTGAGTGACTTAACTTTCACTTTCTCTAGTATCTAAGACTCAATGGGTACTCACAAGATATTGGCTAAATGAACAGTATTAAGCAAGGAGATATAAGAGATAGATATAGCATAGTATACAGACTCAGAGGTGGGAACATTTTACATCTTGACTTTTTTGTGCTACGGACCTTTCTGAGCAGTATGGTGAGGTCTATGGATTGACTTCTCAGAAATTTGTAAATGCATGAAATAAAGTAGATATAAAGAGACCAATTATATTGAAATAGCTATCAAAATTTAATATGTACTTCTTTATTATTATATAATTACCTAACACTAGTTCTTATTAGTTATTATTACTGTAATTTCAACCTTGTCTTCAGCATAAATGACATTCTGAAAAATCTATAGTAACTAAACTGTAATATAAAAGTATCTTAGATTTCCATTGGTGACAAAGTCACAGGTACTACCTTTTTTTGGCCTAAATTCATAACTGAAAGAAGGGTTAAATTTTAGTGAGAAGTCAGTGAAAACAAACATGTAAATTTTCCTCCATCCATCTTCATAGATCCTTCCCACTTCAAATTATACCCATGGATTTCATGGAGGCCCAAGGACTCCAGGTTAAGGAGCTCTCTATAAATTTATTTCAGTTTACCCAATATTAATGGAATACTATGTTTAGGGAACTATGGTTGCAGTAGAGCTATAGAATCAGTCTCTGGCCCCAAGGTACTTACTGAATAACAGGAAAATGATTACATACAAGGGAAACCCTGAGAAGTACCATACCAGAACAGAAGAAACTTTTTTTGTGGAAATACAGAATCACAGTTCAAAGTGGTATTTGCAGGGTATCTAAATATAAGGATTTTGAAAAAGGGAGAATGTGGAAGTTGGGGGGAAGAGCACCCAGATGTCCCAGGTAAAGAAAGAGACACAATGCAATGGCCCAAAAGGAGACAGAGATGCAAGGATGCAGAGCTCCTCCAGGATAAATGAGGCCTGCAAGGTGAAGAGTGGTCACAGAGGCCAGGAAGGTAGGTGCAAAGGAATCATACCAATCTACCATCTTCAGGGGCTAGCCCATAACTCCAAATATTTAACTGAAATATTTGTTTATAAATGTTTCTTAAATAAATCAACTGGTAGAAAAGAACTCAGTCTGGGTTAGGAATAAGTATGTCAGAGAGGCTAGAACTGTTCATACTTCCTGTATCATATATAGAGCATTGCCCCAGAACAAGAAAGAGCTCTCCTTCAATCTGATGCTGTCCAGTTGAAACTAAACTGGAACCTATGTCTCTAGAATCCCTTCTCAGAGTTTCTGTCATTCCACTGTGGCTACATCTCGAGAGAAAGCAGCCGGTGGTTCCCTGAACTTCACTGTGGAGACAAAAAATTTTAGGTTTAAAAAATTAAGAAGAAAAGCAAACACAATACAAAGGGACTTCTATTCTTGCCACCACTCAACTCAGAATAAAATGTGAGTCTTGAAGACAGGATCATGGGTCTGTGTTCTCCTGATTTTCAGTGTGTTGGCGGTAGGGGTAGCAAGGGTAATAGCATGACCAGGGCTGAAGGTGATAGGTATAGGGCAGAAATGGTGATCAAAGAAAATCTCTCATTTTCCTTAACAGTAATTTGGGACCCAAATGTGTACAAGGAGCTGCAGGCCCAGATCCACTGCCACACAGGATGCTCACACAAGTGGGCACCCACTACCTTCCTTTTGGGCCTGGCCTCTTCATTATCAATGAAGAGACGAGGGTAGTCTAGTTTGAAAGGCAAGAACCTGAAGATAAAGCCTCCAAAGTCAGCAGAAAGTTCCCAGGCAGCCCCACAGCTCAGCAGGAATGGAGGAGCTGGCCTGGGTAAGATAGCATTTCAAGATGTGGTCCCCAGCAAAGAACTAAGGCCCTGTCTAAGCCTGTCCTTGAAAACTGTGTCTCTGGAAATCATTTAAGGTTTAAGGAACAAAAAGAGTCTGGATGTGGTGGTGGTGGTGGGGGGGCTGTCACTCATATACACTAGCCCACCCACCCCTAGCCCAAGAACAATAAATCCACTGTTCAAAAATTTTTCAATAAATCCAATTTATTGAAAAATTGAATACAGACAATTCCCAAGCAAGCCCTTCATTGGTCTATAGCCCAACTCAGTAGTCTGTCATCCAAAGCCCTCAACAAACTGGATCTCTCCTATGTCCCCAGTTGGCTGGCCTAAAAAAGAAAATAACTACCTACCTCTGCCTTGACAGCAATTGCTGGGGAACTTTGCCCTCTAGACCTGGCCAACTTCAAATAAGGAACTCTCTCATTTCCTAGGGCCAAGAGTACCCAGATGAGCAGTAGCTGGGCCACAGAGAGTAGATCGGGACAAAGTTTCCTCTCATTTGCTCCATGTTACTGAACTACAATATGGCTCTTTACCAGAGAGGAATTTGGAGGATGGCTTCCCAGGTGGCGCAGTGGTAAAGAATCCGCCTGCCAATGCAGGAGATGCAACAGATGTGGATTCAATTCCTGGGTCGGGAAGATCCCCTTAAGGAGGAAATGGCAACCCACTCCAATATTCTTGCCTGGAAAATTCCATGGACAATGGAGCCTCGTGGGCTACAGTCCATGGGGTCACAATGAGTCAAGACACAACTGAGCATGCAGACAAGCAGAAGACAAAGCAGAGACAGAGTCTAATCACAACTGACTTGTCTGAACAATGGACCTGTATGCCAGAAGGAACTGGCATTACCAACTCCACATCATGAATAAGGAAACTGATGAGCAAAGAGGCAGGTAACATAAAGACGGAAACGAACAAATTATGTTAACAACAATGCGCCAAGCTCCTTCACTCACAGTCTCACTTAACATCACTAAAACCACACTTACTCAGCCAGCAAGTGGTGAAGACAGGCCTTCTGGACATTCCAGAGCACCATCCTTGACTCCACCTACCTCTCTGGTCATGCTGATTTCACTGCTGACTTCAGACAATGCCTTGGCAACTATTTTGGCTAAGGCCCAAACACTCCAGTATAAGGGAACCTGGGCACATCTGTGAAGCATTACTTGGGAAGGCCCCCTTGCCAGGACAGAGCTTGTGAGTCAGCCCAATTGGGTCTGAGCTCAATGACCTCACCTCTCACCTTCCACCTCCCCATTCTTCAAAGGCCCAAGTCCTCTGGGCTTTCAGTGGCATTGCTGCTATGGAGAAGGCAAAGGTAAGTGCATAAGGGTGGCCAGAGGTAGGATGAGCCCTACTAGGGCAACCCCAGAACTTCAGTCTCTTCCATGGACAGAGGGCAGTCCCTAACTACATTGTCACTCAAACTGCCTTTCCCCATTATTTAGGCTCTAGCATCCTCCATTTCCTGCTGCCAGAACTATCGCTAAAGCAGGCAGGGCCTGGTCTGTCTTGGCTCTTGAGATGACAGCACTGACTCAAGCAGCTGTTTTCCATAAGGGGTAAAACAAGGGTTGCTTTTAATCTCTAGCCTAGGAGGCATTCTCCCCCTCTCCCTTCCCCTCCTCCTTCTCCACTGACTCACTCACTTCCCAGCAACTCAGCCCCTTCCCGTGGACTTGGAAGTGGGACCTGGTACAGTTATCTGTTCTGACCTCTTCTTGCCCATTGCCAGACCCTTACTTAAAACAGACAACAAGACCTGCCTACGGTTAACCCTTCCTATGCCATGCTTTTCCCCAGTAGGTTCTAGAAAGGAGACCACCTGGACCCCATACACACTCATACTTTAGTGGGTCAGCAGTAATTCTTTAGTTACTCTAACTGCTGCAAAGGGCACGGAAGACAATGGTTCCTTTTAACTTGCTTTGATCCAGTCGCCTTCCCTAAGAATCACTTCAACTGGGAGACAAGGGCATATTGGAGCCTGGGTATTACTTGCCCAGTTATATTTGGGAGAGCAACCTCAAACAAAACTAACCTTTGTTAACAATGAGGACACAATTACATTGTCGCTATGTGAGGAGAGCTCAGGACAGAGACCAAAGGTAAAAAGGAGATAAACAATCAGAAACCTTAGCAAGCTACAGCTTTCCCATTAATCCAGCCTTAATTGCACAGCCTTTTGCTTAACCTGAGACTGAGGTAGAGTCCCCCTCTGCCTCTCAACACATTAAGGTCTGGAAGGAAACTAGCTCCTCACCATTTATACCTAACTCCAGGACTTATTTTCAAAATCAGCTCAGCCAAACCATAACCCAGGAGCAAACACCACCCATTCCCCTACCCTCTACCCTAACTCATCTCTCCTCCTAGGCACAGGGTTCTGCCCTATAAGCTCCTTAGCATGGCCATTCCTCTTTAAATTTCCTCAAGATTTCAATCTACTCATCCTAGAACCTCATCTGGCTCCTTCAGAATAAACCCCTCTGAACTTCTCATCCTTATTCTCCAACAGAATAAATAATCTAGAATCCCCAACTATCAGACCTGAAAGGAACCTCAGAGATCACTTGATTCAAATTCTACAATATGCAGCTGAGGAAACTGAGGTCCAAGGAAGGGGAAGCATTGGCCTAGAGTCACACAGCTGCTGGACAGTGTGAGAGCAAGGATTAAAAGCCTTGCTCTGGATTCACTGGCCATAATAAGCAATAGAAACACCCTAGCACTTAAAAAACAGTAGACAAATCAGGATGTTGAGCTGAAGACTATGTGGAGAAGGCAGAACCAGCTTGCTTCCATTAAAAACTATTAGCGGACACTGAATGGAAGTCTAGTTTATGACAGAGGGCAAGCCTAACTTTTAGGTTCTGATACATTCACCATCACTCATTCTAGAGAGACTAAACCTTTTATAACCACAAGGAAGGAAACTAAAAGGTCTCCTATTTCTTCTTAAAACTTAGATAGCAACTAATTGGGAAGGTCTCTGGCAGCAGGTACAGCCAAGACACAAGCTGGAGGTGGGGACAGAGCAAGGAGGTATACAGGGTGAAGATGACACAGCAGGGAAGGAGGCAGGGAATTTGAGGAATGGATTTATATCCAGGTAGCCAAGAACAACAGTTTCTTCAATTCTCGTAAAACTTTGAAGCCACTGAATTTAAAGGAAAGAGGGCTTATCATTAATAAGTCTCTCACATGGATTAAGCCTCTCTCTGGGGCCACACCCAGCAGGGCTTCAGTCACTAGCATCAGTTTCCTGCTTAACCCAGCTTCCTGCCTACAAGTTTCACAAGAAGTATTTATAGACTGGAAACACAGACCATTTGCAGCTGCCTGGAGACACTAGTCACGCAGAACACCAGAAGAGGGCTCTATTCTCTCTGCTCAGAAACACACCACAGCAACCTCCAGCATCCCAGCTCTGAAGGGCACTGGAGCTGACCTAAGAATCAGCTTGGATTCCATCCATTACTCATGGGATTTCTGTCCTGTCCTGTGTTAAAACTGCTGAAGACAGGATCAGTCAACTATGTAGGGGCAAGAGAAGGCTTCCAGCTAAATAAAAAAACTCTATTTTCCAAACTTATGGTTATAAGGAAGGGGTAGAGATAAATCGGGAGATCGGAATTAACATATATATATATATATATATATATATATAAAACTTATATGGGCTTCCCAGGTGGCGCAGTGGTAAAGAATCCACCAGCCAATGCAGGAGATGCAGGAGATTCGGGCTCAATCCCTGGGTTAGGAATATCCCTTGGAGGAGGGCATGGCAACCCACTCCAGTATTCTTCCCTTAAGAATCCTATGGACAGAAGAGCCTGGCGAGCTACAGTCCATGGGGTTGCAAAGAGACACAACTGAGTGCACGTGCACACACACACACATATACACACACACACTACTATATATAAAATAGATAACTAATAAGGACCTACTGTATAGCACTCAATACACTGTAAAGACTTATATGGCAAAATAATCAGTGATTCACTTTGCTGTATACCTGAAACTAGCACACTGTTATCTATTTGATATATAGTAGTCAACTATACTCCAATTAAAAAAAAAAAAAAAAAAGCTCTGTTTTTGGTCCCAGAGCTAAGCTACGGTTGGCTTCCTGCCAACCTTGCTGGTATGCCAACAGTCAAACCTGGCATCTAGGGGACTCACAAAACTGGAGTCCTTATCCTAGAAATAATGGTCTCAGTCCTTTGAGAAATAAATCTTGGTATAGCTGAAAGATGCTTTAGAGTCTCTCTTACTTTCCTGTTTCTAAAACTCAGTTTTCTAATATATAAAATGAACCTAATAATATCAACCTCACAACAGGGTTATTAGGAGATTTTAAGTTAAAATAACAGACAAGAAAGTACTTGGCATATCATAAGTAGAATGTGATGATTACTAGTGCCTCCACTTTTAGCCATGTTATTGCAAATATTTAATCTATTCAGAATAATTTGAACTTAAAGCCGGTTTGACTACACTGAAGGGCTATGGGTTGCCAAGAAGACCTGCAGAGGGCCCTTCTAGCCTAAGGGCCCTTTGATTTTGGGGGAAACTCTAAAATATGATTAGATTTCTAGTTAGTTAGACAATTTGAAGTCATGCATATCAGGCAGAAACACACACATCCTTGCATTATTTTAAATGTTTTTTTCTCTTGGGAGGGATAGGGATTTCCCGCCAAGAAGCAGAGCCCTGAAGTGAGGCAGAGTACAACAGAGCACCTAGGCTACCTTGTCCTTTTAAAGGATGTCTGCTCTTCTTTCCTCATCCTACGCTCTGCCTTGCCATTTTCTCTAATTGTGTCCCATTAATATACACAGGTTCCCAGCCCTCCAGCACAACCCACCAAAACGTCCAAACTCCTTCAGCTGGTATCCAGAAAAATCACAAACTGGGTCTGTAGATAGGCTAATCAGCATCAATTGGGAAAAATTTTAAAGACAGATTTCCTGGCCCCACCCACAGAGATCATGATTTATTATTATATAAGAAGCAGGACCCAGGCATCAGAATTAAGACCTTCATATAATTCTAAGGCCCAGCCAAATTTGCGAACCTCTGGCATGGAACACAGCCTCTCAGGGCTGGTGTCAACAGTCAATATGGACAGCCAGATGCTCGATTGAAGGGGAAACAAAGCCAAGTAGATAGCAGTAACTACAGGGACATCTAGGCTAGTGGGCCTAGTGAATGGTTCTCCAGAGTTAAATGCAGCTTACCTCCACAAAAGATCAGGGGCTAAAGTAATTTCTCTACACACTAAAGCAATTTCTCTACCTACTAAAGTAATTCCTCTCTTGTAGAAGGAACATAGCTATGCACTCTAAAAACCTGAGGGCAGGATCGAGCTCTGCCAAAAACAAGCCATGATCTCTCAATCTTCCTACCTGTAAAATGGACAAAATGACACCCATGTGGCAGAGGATTGTGCAGTGGCAATGTGGTATTTCCCAAACTTAACTGTTGGGAATCATTTGGGGCACTAGTTTAAAAATCTAGATTCCTGGACCCCACTCCAAGCTTACTGAAAAAGACACTTCAGAGGAGGAGCTTGGAAAGCAGTAGTTTTGTCCCAGGTGAGTCTTATCCTCTGGGAAGTTTAAAGAAACATCACCTGGCATAGATGCTATTGAGATGAGAGGTCAAACCAGATCTCCCATCCTCCAAAATACTTTCTAGCCCAGAGATCCTCATAGTTGGGACCTTTAGGTTAGAACCCAGCAGAGCAGGCTCTATAGGCAGAAGAGGGAGGAGAGGCTTTGGGATTTCAAACAGTAAGCTGAGTGCTTTCTGGAATGACCAAACCCTCAGGCCATTGTCCAGAGCCTTCCACTATCTTCCCATCTAGTTAAGAATTAGACAGTGGAAGGAAACAACTGGTACAAATACCTCAGCAGCCCAACAACATTGATCAAAAATGCTCTAATTAGAGCCTCAATCAAAATCTTCTCAAGTTCTATGCCCCTTAAACATTCTATCTTGGGAGAACTTTCAGGCAAGGAGCAGACCTTAAATGATACTCTCCCTTTCCTGGATGCTGTGGGAACTTAGGGAGCAAGCCTTGTATTTGCATACAGATATGAACAGGTTGAAGTTGGGAACAGGCTGGGGACTCTAAGATAAGTGTAATCAATAACAGTGCACTGGAACCAACTAGAGCTGATCTCTGTATAAGTCCTCCTTCAAGGATCCTATGTTGGTAGTTTGAAATCAGCCATGGTGAGAGTTGGATACAACTGAGTGACTGAACAACAAGTGGTGAGAGTATTTATACCATTGGGATTGGTAAACAGTACAAATCGTGGCTTCACCAGAGAGTTTGTTGTGAAACATTTATCAGCACATATAAAGGAAGCATCTGTAGGCCCATTTTAAAAATGAGAAAACTGAGTCTCAATGAAGGGAAGCAACTACTTTCTTTTAGTTGCATGACCTTGGACAAGAGCCAGTTTTAACTAGCAACACATCCTAGGCCCTTCCTACCAGCTCCCCAGGGGAGTAAGAAACCCCTCTTATCAACAAAAAGGTTGCTGACCTAAAGGGATCCTCCATCAACTAATGGCCAAACAAGGGCGCCTAAGTGCACTTGGTGTATGTACCACCAAGGAAAGCAAGGAGTACAGAGCCCAGGGCTGTGACATGAAGCCAACAAGAGAGGAGAGACACTGGAGTAGATCAGGGAATGGGTTGGAAAGTTACAAAGGAAACCACAGCACTTTCTTAAGATCTCTTTACAAATATATGATGGACAGTGTGGACTCTAGAGGGAGTCCCTTGGTGCACTGCCAGTCCCTCGATCTCTTGAAGCATCAATTTTCCTCCAAGTAAAATGGGAGTAACAATGCCTACCTCACAAGATAGTTGTGAGGAACAGCATTATCTCCTTTATTTATACAAAGCAAACTGGCTTGGCACCTAGCATGTATTAAGATATTTGATACATTTTGGTACCTTTCTCCTGCAACCTCATTATCAAATGCAGGACTTCTGACTCACCCTTATACAATAAAAATCCTAACCCCATGTGCACAGTGCTTTACAGTTTAAAAGACACTCATGGCCCAAGATGGAAGCCACCATGAAGAAGGTGGTTGCAGATGTCAGTCTTGCAATACACAAATTAGCACGGAATACAAGTAGAATCATATAACTAAATGAAGAAATAGAAGTAAAAAGAAATAACTCCAAAATTTAGAAGATGTTTGTGAGGATATCATGCTTGCAGATGACTGCTTAATGATACCTTATCAGACTGGTAATGTTTTCATTAGCCATTCTTAGGAAGAAACACAAGAAATGTTAGCAGAAGCAAAGAAAAATTTGCAAGATGAAACTGACACCTTAGAATCCAGAGTGGAATCAATTCAGCAAGTGTTAGCAGATTTGAAAAGTTCAGTTAGTGTTAGCAGATTTGAAAAGTTCAGTTATATGCAAAATTTGGGAGTAACATAAACCTTGAAGGTGATGAAAGTTAAACACTTTATAACACTTAAAAAATCTGTTTAATAAACTTGAATATTGCTTAAAATTATAATTTCCCTCCTTCAAATGATATGGAAAGCAAAACTTTTTAAAATTTTTTCATTCATTTAATGTAAATTTGCCTACTTTCACATCTTATTTATTTTATATTTTTAAAAGAAGACAGTATTCATCTATGTATTTTACATAACAATTATATCAGGCGTAAGGGTTTTATGTCATGTTATTAAAATCAGTTAATAAAAGACACTTGTCCCCATGCATCCTCTCGCTGAACTCAAGTCTGTACAAAAGGCAGAGTCTATAGATGTCTATAGATCTACAGATCAGCACTATTTTATAGACAGGAGAAATGGAGGTTCAGTGAGGTAAATGGCACTTTGTCCAAGTGTGAAGGAGACAGGACTAGAACCCAGGTCCCCCGAACTTGGAACTTTGCCCTCCCAATTTTCTTTTATTTAAGGTTGCAAGAAGGTCCTTCCAAAGGCTTACTTGCTATCATTTATTTCATCTAATAAATTTAATGGCCTCTAGCTCTTGTCTCAGGGTGCTACAAGAGGGGCTCTCCTTGGGATGGGAGAAGATCAAGGCAACACAGGATGGGAACAATCTTTCCTATAGTTGAGGGAGCCACACTATTAGCTAGAAGCAATCAGCTAAGAACAGCGGACCAGTGACCTTGAGACAGTCCCTTCCTCTTAGGTCAGAGTGTGACCAATGTACTGGGTAGGTCTTGATCAGTTGTTTTCAACTTTATTGCTTTTTTCAGCAGCTTCCTGCCTCTTCACTTTCCCAAACAGAAAATCTCATGAAATTTCAAGATATAATGTACATAAAAGTAGAACTGTTCTGGTCAAAGGAAGGCTACCAGCTTGGCCAAATACAGTTTGCCAACCACTGGACCAGCAGCTTGAGAGAGGGAGGGAGCTTCAGTTCTAACCTTGTAAAATTCTACTCAAGTCTGCCACTGATTCCTTAGAGGACTTAAAGACTCCCTGGGGCTCAGTTTCCCTATCTGTGGTATGAGATGGCTGGACCAGTTGGTGCCTAAAAGTACTTTTTTGCCTTGTGTTTCTAGGAAAAGGGAGCCCAGCAATCCCTGTTGGTGGAGAACTGTAAAGAGAGACCAAGAAGAACAAAGCCTCATCCCTATGCCTCAGAGAGCCCCTATGCCTCTGATGACTCTGAACTTAACTCTACAGTCAGTTCCTCAAGCACTGGCAGCTGGGAGGGTGGGCAGACAGGCAGGAAGGCCGGCGCCCCACCCTCCCTTGCACAGGAAGCTAGCTACATCCTCTTTTCCCCACCCCAGGCAGCACATCTCCAAAGGTCCCCAGCAGTAGGGGGGGCAGGGAAAAGAAGAGGACGGGGCCAAAAGCAAACTGAACATTCAAATCACCTCAGTGTGCTAGAGAGCCATCTGTAGGGAGGGGACCAACAAGGGCCTGGGAAGAAGCAACAAAGCAACCACATTCTCTACTGGAGCCCAGCTCCCTCGACAAAACCTTGCCAAAATGGCCTATGGCTACAGAGTCACAAGGCATGGGCTGGTACAGCAGGCTGCCTGAGCCCACCCACTCCTTGCCACTGAGTTTCTCCAGCCTGAAGAGCTGGTCCTCACTCACAGGTGTTTACAGTTCTTTCTTAGAGTAAGAACACGGACATGTCATGGGTGGGTGGGTGGGTGTACACATGAATTAACACTTGAGAACAGAAGGGCTCTTCATGCCTCTCAAAGCCAAGGAGGCAGGCATCAACCCACATGGCCACACTACCAGCCCACTTTCCCGCGCCCACCCCCATACCCTGTGACTGGGGCCCAGCCCTCCCCACATCCTGTTCTCAGAGAACATGTGGCTGCCTGGGGAAAGATAATGTCATTACCACACTTCCCCTCCCTGGAGGAGGCTTTGGTTGACTAGGGAGGGAGCTGGAGTAATCTGCTTGATCAAGCTGAAAAATCTGCGGTAACCTCCCACTTTCACAGAAAAGGACAGGAAGGGTGACCAGCTAACCATGGGGGCATTTTCCACACTGGAGGATCCATGTCTACAGAAAGATGGTGATGGCCCAAAGTATTTCTGGAAAAATGAATTTTCTGAGGAAATACAAATTGGCAACTTCTATATTTGGAAACAAAGAAAGCATGCCAATGCTCTTCCTTGATCAATGAACCAAGAGATGCAAAGCTACAGTAAATTTTTTAAAAGGATCCCAAATATCACTGAAGTTTCACTACACATGGATTTTAGGTGCCAGTATAAACATTTCTGCTAAAGCAACGTGATTTACATAGGGTCTTAATGGGCCTAGAGTGCTTTGGCCACTGGGTAAAAGAAAATGACTTCAGGCCAATAGGAACAGTTCTCCCAACAAGATCAGAGGAAGAAATGGAGAGAGGATACCAGACTGAGCCCATTCATTGTTCAATTTCCCTTCACTCCTCTTTAACCAGCTGACACCCTGACTCCTCTTCTTCTTCCTTTCCCAGACTATAAGTAGCAAAGAATGTGGCTGAACATTCCATCTGAATGTTCAGGGAGGGCCTCCTCATTCATACAGGGTGAGAAATCAGAAGGCAGAGGCCATTCCACAGCGCTGCCTCACTAACTGCAGACCTCCAGTGAGTATAATACCAAGTTAGGTTTATATGGGAGAACTTGGTCAATTACCCCTAAACAAATCATCCCCAGTCCCAACCAGCCTGCTGCTTTCTTATACCTAATCTTGCAGCCCAATCTAACTCTAGCATTCATCAAGGAACAAGATTTATCCTTATAGAAACACCAACTCAGCACCCATTTCCAGTGGATGTGTTAAAGGCTGAAAAGTGTCATCTGGTGTCATACCTGCCCTGGGGTACCTCTGTTTGTAGCCACGGTCTTCACTTTTGTTACACTCACCTTCCTGAAAGCAGAGTTATAGAGAGCCCAAGTAATGCCCTTGAGTTCTGTGCATCTATGACTGTTTTAGAAAAGTTTTAGGGAACAGTGAGGGGAACAGTCAGTAACAGAACAGAGACATGACATCCAGCTTATTAGTTATGGTTCCTACACAGTTAACATAACTTCTCTAAAAGGTGGCTTTGTATTTTTTGAGTTGATAAAGCCACATCTTGCCCTCCAAACCACAAGCTCAGCTACTAATTTACTAAGACTAGCAGAAACTGTTTAACTTTATCCAACCAACAATACCAGGTTTTTTAGCACCCCTACCACCAGAAACTTACAAATTTTGTACCCCCTAATGCTAAGGTGAGCATGCATGAAACCACTTACTCCAAACACATACATACATCAGAGTTCTTCAGCTAGAGTAAGAAGCACCCCTACCCTAACTTTGGTTTACTTTCTTTGGATAGCAGCAGGGAAAAGGCCCATTACAATCTCTACAGAAATTACCCAGCAGCCTCCCAGGCAATAGATGATGTTCCATAATCCAAACTGAGCCCAAAACTTTACCTATAATTCTAATAAGGCCTAGAAAAGTAAAAAGGGCCAACTCTTACTTACCTCAGGTGTTTCAGAAAGGACCTCCACTCCCGACAGTCACATATATACACATGCTCGTTCCACACACCACTAAGTTATAAGACACCCAGCATGGACCAGGTCATGAGATGATGATTCTAAAGTTTGTACATGTACATATGTGAAAGTAAATGAGCAAGCATGTGAGAGTAATTCTTATAGAGGAGGGATTGCAAGTAAATGAGGAATTACCATGTTGGACAGGGCTTCTCAGGCGGCTCAGTGGTAAAGAATCCACCTGCCAATACAGGAGACACAGGAGATGTGGGTTTGATGCCTGGGTTGGGAAGATGGGCTAGAGGAGGAAATGGCAACCCACTCCAGTATTCTTGCCTGGAAAGTCCCATGGACAGAGAAGCTTGGCAGGCTACACTCCATGGCATCACAAAGAGTCAGACATGACAGTGACTGAGTATGAGTATGTACCACATACTCTTGTACAGCAAGAGCAGTGAGAGAAGTAATCAGAGGGAACTGTGGAAACATAAAGGGGACCCAGGCTATAATGGAGAAGGCAGAAGAGCAGGTTTTTAGAGAAAGAGCAGACCTGTCCTGAATGATAAAAATATTTTCACAGGGAAAATATTTTAAAGGGAAAGGGAAGCTCAAGGCATTCCAGGTAGACAAATAGCCTGTACAAGGACACAGAGGAAAGAAACACGATGTAGGTCCTTCAAACGCCACAGGAAAATTTCCAATTTGTGAAATCCCTCCCAAAAGTACAAAGTTAAGGGTCAAGGCCTCTTTGCCCAGCTCCCCGACCTTCTTGCCAGAAACTATCAGAAGAGAATACACTAGAGACCTTTTCACAGTATTGAACAGCAGTTCATCAGATGTGGGGAGGGGTGTGCCACAATCAGAGACAGAAATCCCTGAAGACAAAGCCAGACAAGAGGGCATAATATACAAGATATATGTTGGAAGCTGGCTTTTTTTCCTGCACAGTCCCACTAAGGTTCCAACTTAGCTTAATGAGGACTCCCTACCCTAGCTTCCACAAACCTCAGGGGAACCACACTCCAGATCTTGAGAGATCCCATTACAACCCACTTTCAGTCCACATAGAAAGCCTGTCTATTCACAGGCATATCTGGAAGGGTGACCACACTAAGACCTCCCCCTGCACCTTACCACACACACACACACACACACACACACACACACACACACACACACAGGAAGTGAAAGCTACCAGCACAGCAAGGGCTGGGGTGGGCCTAAGATATGGCTGCCTGGCTTCTGCAAAGGGGCAGGGACCCACAAACTGTTTTGCCTTCTTGAGTAAGGGTTCCTCTAACCATTTTCCCCTCTGCACATTCTCTCTTTTACCCATCCCACAACCATCCTATCTAACCTGGGTCTCATAATACCTCTTCTCCTTTACCCTACTCCCTCATATTGGGACTTTCAAGGCTCCCCAGAGCTGGGGTTCTCTGCAGAGCAAAAGATATACCCACATAAATTCTTATACTGTTTCCCCTCAACAGGCTGCAGTGAAAGATAGTACAGTGCAGGGAGCACATTTACAAATTAGAGGAAAAGCCTAAACTAGGGTCCTAAAATTATTTTATCTCAAATACTTAAAGAGTAAAATACAATGAAATAAATTAAGAGAAATAGGGCTTTTATCAAGCACCTTCAATATGCCAGACATCCTGCATGAGCTCTTTTCTCTCTCCTAAATTCCAAGGAAGTGGGTATCATTTTTATCTCCATTTTAAAGATGAAAGACTTCACTGGTGGTACAGTGGCTAAAAATGCAAGGGACATGGGTTTGATCCCAGGTCCAGGAAGATTTCACTTGCCACAGAGCAACTAAGCCCATGGGCCACAACGACTGAGCCTGGGCTCTAGAGCCCATGTGCTGCAACTACTGAAGCCTACACACCTAGAGCTTGTGCTCCACAACAACAGAAGCCACTGCAATGAGAAACCTGTGCATCCCATTTGTCCCAACAAGAGAAAACCCCTGAACAGCAATGAAGACCCATCACAACCAAAAATAAATAAATAAAATTATTTTAAAAATAAAGATGGAAAACTAAAATTCAGAAGGCTAAATACCTTACTCAAGGTCATGCAGCTATAAATAATGGTTGAAAATATTTCTATACAATTAGCACACTTAATTTATCTTATGGTTACTATCCTCCTTTTTCAAGTCACCTTGAACAATACTGACCAGACACCCTCCCAAAGAAGTCATGAGAAAAACATGAGGCAACTCAACTTGGAATGCTCACCATTAACTGTCACCTTAAAACCATTTAAGCTAACCTCATTCACTGACTATTCACAAATATGCTCTAGTCCCTAAGAGTCAGAACATCTTTACACATTCCACAAGTCTTCTATACTGTTGGGTAGAGGTATAGGGCTTTGGGGACAGAAGGGAAGGAGAGAAGAGGAACAGCCCTGGTTACCCCTCAGGAAGCTCAATGGTTGAGCTGTCCAGGTCTAAAGGAGCATAGACAGGAGAACTACAATCCTAGGTGTGTTTGGAGAAGGGTAGGGGCAGCAAAAGAGAGAAGAGAAAACATTCTAAAGCAGATCTGGTGCAATACCTTATAATCCTGACTTTTCCAAGAGAATGATTCAGCCTTGGTACCATACTCTCTCCATTCCCAGGCACTTGGCAAGAATGGGCAAGGGTGCCCAAACAGGTATGTACCCACATAAACACACAAGAATTAACAAAATGCAAACCTCCAGAACGCTAGATGTAAGGGGTCCAGGTGGAGCTTAGAATGCCTCCCTGTCTGGATAAGAGCTACACTCTGATATCACCCCTACAACAGATAGTCTCAGTATCTTGCTCTAAAAGTACCCAGGATTCCTTCTGTTCAGGCATAGTCTGGAAAGAACACAATGGAGGCACCTTCTCAAAAAGTTATGTTTGATTTTAGGAGGCTAAGTAGCCAGGGATGAAGTAGGGGTGGGGGAGGAGCAGGAAGAGTTAGCCCCAGCTCCGGAATCCCGTCATATTCAACTTTGGACTTTTGTGATTTTGTTTTCAAATCTCTGTAATTACCATCAACAGGAGCTGCTTACTTATAAGATTTGTGGACATTTGAGATGAAAAGCTAAGTCTTTCACAGGAAGAAAGAGGTTGAGGAGAGCATCATTTGTCAGGTTCTTACACCTCCAAGAATACAATCCTAATTCTAACCCCTAGTGACTAAGACACTAAGTATACACCAGAAGGAGATACAGTGGTTTTGTTAGTTAGCATCCAACACAGAAGAGGCTAGCTACAAACATCTCAGTCATAAATCAAGAGAGCCAAAGGCCTACCATGTGCTTGGCTCAAGTATGAGTTTATAAGAAATTGGTGTATAATAAATTGGTAGTATAAAGTACTATGGGGTCGCAAACTGTTTCTATGGACCACATATGGTCTCTGTTGCATAGTTCTCTTTTTTTCTCTTTAACAATGTTTTTAAAATGTGAAGCCTATTCTGAAAAAAATCAGGCCTTACAGACAAGTTTGCTAATTGCTAGACTAGACTAGTAACTCCATTCACTATCTACAAGACCTCAAACCTGAACCAATAGCTCCTTCACATTCTACTTTCCATAGAAGATGGGCAGCAAGAGTCTTATTTGAAAATTAACCAAAGAAAACTGGACCAGATCATAATACACAGTAGCCTATTCCCTTCCTAAATAAGGGTATTGGTGGGGAGGGGAGATAATAAGCTTAGACTACAACCACCTATTTCTGAAAGGCTCATTCACATACCAGAAGGGCCCTGTGCCAAGCTGAACCCCCTCAATAACAGGCCCCAGACCAGGGGCTGAGTAAGTGATAGCTTGATCCCTAGGCCTATGGCTCAAACATCTGGTCTTGAAGAGCAAGAGGCATGTATGAAGAAGAAGGAGACCTTCCCAGCCAGCCTATTAAGGGCTCAAGAAACAAAGGGACATATGTGGCTTGCTTCCCTCCCTGTCCCCTTAGAAAATATTTGGAGAACAAAAGGAAATCAAGTTGGAGCTGCCAAACTCAGTGGGAGGGAAAGCTAAGAATGAAACTAATGCTAACCACAAAACTCCAAGGATAAAGACCTCCATTAGTGGCCAACATTGCAAACAAGCCTTTCTCCTCTGGACCTCTAGGTACTTCAGGGTCCAGTTAGCACTTCTCTCACAAGGAAGTGGTAAAAAGAAACCATTCCGGAATGTCCACCTTCTAACCTCCCACTCCATGCCGACTCCTCATATTTGCCCTCCCATAGGAAAACAAACAAACAAACATATATTTGAAAGTATGTGTACCCTAAAAGTCAACTAATACTAAGAACTGTGGGCTTTTGGATACAAGGGATGCCACTGACAGCCAATGTTCAGATACAGCCCTTTCCTCTTCACTAGCTTTCAGATTCCTCCCCCAGGAAATAGAAGGTTTCCAGAGAAACTAGCCTGACTCAAGGGAGGGAACAGGAGAAGAAATGCCTTCAAATCAATTCAGCAGCTACTGAGGACCTGCAAAGTGTGGGGCAGGGCACTACAGAATATGGAGATTAAGAGAATACAGAGATTCCGACAATCTCAGAGAATACACAGAATACAGAGCTTACAACAAGCCCCTATTTCAAAGGGTTCCTCATCTAGTAGTGAAAAAGTGTAATGAGTAGATTCCTCAGAATGCAGTGTGTGCTATATTTACCCAAAAGCTTCCAGTCACCATTCTCTTCAAATCAAAAGTTTCTTTGGAGGCTGGGGCAGTGAGAAAAGAAACCAAGATATTTGGAGGCTGGGGCAGGGAGAAAAGAAACCAAGATACCCTCAAAGTGCTGCCTTGTTCTCTACTGAGTACCTTCATGTGCTCCTTGAGAGACTAGGAACAAAGTCCTATTTCCTATCATAAAAGGAATTTATTCTTTAATTGAGGTACCACATACAAAACAATGGAAAATAATAAAAGACCAGACTGTGATATGGTGCCAGGGCTTATGACAGACAGAGCTTGGTATACTCTGAAAGTATAAGAGCAGCAAGGACTGGGAACTAGTCAGATGTAAAGGCTATCCAGCTTAAGCAGGAAGTGGAGAATCAGCAGTCTTCAGTTCCAAAGCACTTTACCTTGGACACAGGGCAGGGTCCCAGACCAGCACTTCTATTTGTAACTGAGGAATGAGGTTACCACGTCCTTGGGCTCTTACTCACCAACTCTCTGTAATGTTCCCACTAACTGAATGCCTTGCTGCCCACAGCATTACTCACTTTCCATCCTGTCCTATCCTTTCTCCCACACCACCACCAGTATGCACATGCCCAGATACTGAATTTGAGCTCTAAAGGGAGCTGCTTACCTCCCTGGGGTCCAGTTAGTTTTTTGAACCTCACCCCTTCCTCTAGTATTTGGAGCAGGTGGCATGGTGCATAACTCCTATCTCATCCAGGCCCCACAACCAAGTTTAGAGGATGCCTGAATGAGCTGTCTGGGTCACCTTTACTTCCAGCTACAAATGGAGTGGAAAGAGCCCTAGACAGTCTCAGCACAGCTCAGCTATATTTATGCTGTGTGGGCACCGGTATGGACCTCCATTTCTCAGGCTCAGTTTTCTCAGATGTAACATGGAGAGGCTTCAGAATTAGAATATCCTAGGGGAGCTCTTAAAAAAAATACTGATGCTCAAAGCCCTAAGCCAAGACCTGAGTTTACAACATGCTTCCACAAGCTGGCCAAGACCAACTAACTGTACAGGCAAGCTGGTCTTTCCCACTGGATCAGAAGGCTGGTTCCATGAAGAACTCAACACTCTACTATAAGGAAGGCAGCCCTAACAGTTAAACTCCACCTTCATTCTAGCCCTTAGGGCCACTAGGGTCATGAGTTCAAATTTCCCACTTTTCCTAAACTTGCTTCAAATCCACAAGGAAACAAACAAACAAACAAACAAAAAACTAAAATGTATCAACACTAGTAAATTCAACGTCACATGCTTTGACATTAAGCAAGCATTATGAATTTTCCTTCTTTTGAAGGATCAGCCCTATCTGCCATTACAAAACACATTTTTCCATTTGCTGCCAAGAACCTCACACTACACAATGGGGATGGTGACAAAAGAAAGCTGTTTCCACAGCCTTTGACTACTCTAGTGACATATTTCCTAGTGACAGTGTCACATTCCTGAGGGCTTACCAACTACTTGGGACCAGGAACTATACTAAACTGTATACCCCATGATATCATCCTACTGCCTGTTTCTGATGGGCTCCCTGAGAACTACCTTTCCAGAGCACCTCTTCCCTCCTTACCCAGATCAGGCCATGTCTGATTTCTGCCACCCTTGCCTGCCTAACCCTCCACCCAATTATATACTCCATAAGATTTCCAAAGCCTTTCTATGAAGGTTTCTCCTCTAAAGCCAGGTGTAGCTGATTACTCTCAACCTCTCAGAGCTAGTAGAATTGCCATTTGGACCAGTATCACACAGAATGAGAGCATATCTGATATGTGTGTCACAAACCCCCTACCCAAAGTGGAGCAGAACAGGAGCAATTACTGAGGGAATGTAACATCTCTGAATATATTACAACCTTTCAGAGCAGGAATGGCCCTCAGACATTAGTCAAACCAATTCTTTGTAGAATACACCATGGTCCAAAAAGGGCAAAGGCCTGGCCAATATTGCTCTGGGAAGCTAGCAGCAGAGCTCAGACCAAATTCCAGCTCTTCAACTCCAGAAGAGTGCTCTTTTCACAATTTCCCAATACATCTTCCACTCAACAAGTTGGACCAATGCTTGTGTTCCCACCAAGGTCCAAACAAGACCCTATGTTAGCTAGGCCTAAGCAATCCTCAAACAATTCTCACTTCCTAATAAGCAACATCTATGTGTCCAAGAGCAAAGCAAAAGTCATGTAAATTATTGGCCCAATCAGCTGGAAAGCTCGACCAGCCCTGAAGACAGTGGTCTGACATCAGCAAGAAGGGTGACAGAAACAAAACAAGTATACAAAACAAGTATCAGGCAAGGCCCCAAGCAGGCAGAACATGAACAAATATGACAGATGGACATCCACTCAGAGACCCCAACTACTGTAATTCTCTCTAAATTTTATTCTTCACTCATGATATTTTGTTGTTGTTGTTGTTGTTTAGTCACTAAGTCATGCCTGACTCTCTTGCAACCCCATGGACTGTAGCCCGCCAGGCTCCTCTGTCCATGGGATTCTCCAGACAAGAATACTGGAGTGGGTTGCCATGTCCTCCTTCAGGGGATCTTCCTGACCCAGGAATCGAACCCACATCTCTTGCATCTCCTGCATTAGTGGGCAGATTCTTTACCACTGAGCCACCAAGGAAGCCCCATGATATTTTAGGAGAGACTAAAGGGAATTTAGCAACTATTAGAACAGGGAAAGGGCCTAATTTAAAAATGCAACTTCTTTTCTAGCCTGAGAACTCTGGCTTAATCACGACTACGGCTTAAGTCAAGGCCTTTATGAAACAATACTCATTTCCCTGTTCTACACCCTCTACACCAGGCCGTCTAAAGTCAGTCTTCTGTCTCCCACTCAAGTCCTGTTTCCCTTATGCATTATCTGAGTGCTTTCTGCAGTCACTTAACCTCTCTGAGCCTCAGTTTCCCCATATAAAAAGCAAGGATAATCATTCGTAACTTACTAACTGGAGAAAGTTAATGAGTATCAAATGACAAAATAATTATAGTGGTAAAAAAATAATTATAGTGGTAAGAATGGTTTTGGCAACAACAATGCAGATCACAAATGTGAATAATTATCAGTATTTGCGTTAGGGGCTTTCATTCTTTTGGTCCATACATGGACTTAGTATAGCTAGGAACATTAAAAAGTAATTTCAGAACAATGCCAGCCAACATATAAAGGAATTCCTTCAATTCATATCTGATAAAGCTGTTTTAAACAGGGAATTACTTGGAAAGCAGACAGCTACTCCCTAAACTCAGCAGTAGCGATCTAACCACTTTACTTTAAGAATTTTTTTGGAAATATTTACATAACTATGTCTTGTTTGGACTATTACAAAAGCCAAGGGAGTTTGCATTCTCTGGGCTCATACGGCTTAGGTCAGGCAGTCCACACATAGCTAGGAGAAGAATGTTTTTGTTATGGATAGTTGAGATCTGATTATATGGCAATATGTCATTGGTCCCAAATGGTCTATAAATGATCTGTTCTACAGAAGTGAAGTTTTCCTGATAACTGAGGCTTACTCTTTTAAGGATCAGAACCATTCTTAATGGTGAAGTGAAAGTCTTTTATCCATTGACCACATTTTACTGCCTTTGTCAACAGAGGGTGTAAAAATACGATTTATGCTTCTCTGAGCACCAGAATCCTATATGCTTGCTTTTCTACAGAACTAACATTCATGGGCTTTTTAATGTTATCCAAGTTTTCCATCAACACCGAGGATTATCATCTCTACTTTATCAATGAAGATTGGTAGGTTCAAAGAGGTTAAGGGACTACCAAAAGGTCACATAACCAATAAATGTTGAAACCACAGATCTTCCTACAAGCCTGGAGTACAACAAATGCCTAAAGTACTTTGGATCCAAGCCTTCTTAAGTAGCCCAAGAAATTCTTTAAAATGTCATTCCCTTTCCCTTTTTAGAATATGACCTCAGACACTTGCTCTCCCTGCCCCAATCACTCAATTTGCAGGCAGCTTCCTGTTTGTCTAAAGGGGAAGACAATAATGCCTGCAGTGGCCTATAGTAGGCGTGGTCTAGTCAAGGTCAACCTCTGATGGCAGAACCGCCAGGATTGAAAGCTGGGCAAGCATAAGCTCTGCTCCACCCACTGTGAAAGTTTGGGAACTAAGAAGACAAGAGAAGGGTGGGGCATGTTATGTTCAGTTCAGTACAGTTCAGTCACTCAGTCGTGTCTGACTCTTTGCGACCCCATGAATCGCAGCACACCAGGCCTCACTGTCCATCACCATCTTCCGAGGTTAACTCAAACTAATGTCCATCGAGTCAGTGATGCCATCCAGCCATCTCATCCTCTGTCGGGCCCTTCTCCTCCAGCCCCCAATCCCTCCCAGCATCAGAGTCTTTTCCAATGAGTCAACTCTTCACATGAGATGGCCAAAGTACTGGAGTTTCAGCTTTAGCATCAGTCCTTCCAAAGAAATCCCAGGGCTGATCTCCTTCAGAATGGACTGGCTGGATTTCCTTGCAGTCCAAGGGACCCTCAAGAGTCTTCTCCAACATCACAGTTCAAAAGCATCAATTCTTCAGCACTCAGCTTTCTTCACAGTCCAAATCTCACATCCATACATGACTACTGGAAAAACCATAGCCTTGACTAGACGGACCTTAGTCGGCAAAATAATGTCTCTGCTTTTGAATATACTATCTACATTGGTCATAACTTTTCTTCCAAGGAGTAAGCGTCTTTTAATTTCATGGCTGCAGTCACCATCTGCAGTGATTTTGGAGCCCAAAAAATAAAGTCTGACACTGTTTCCACTGTTTCCCCATGTATTTCCCATGAAGTGATGGGACCGGGTACCATGATCTTCATTTTCTGAATGTTGAGCTTTAAGCCAACTTTTTTACCTCCTCTTTCACTTTCATCAAGAGGCTTTTTAGTTCCTCTTCACTTTCTGCCATAAGGGTGGTGTCATCTGCATATCTGAGGTTATTGATATTTCTCCCGGCAATCTTGATTCCAGCTTGTGTTTCTTCCAGTCCAGCATTTCTCATGGTGTACTGTGCATATAAGCTCAATAAGCAGGGTGACAATATACAGCCTTGATGTACTCCTTTTCCCATTTGGAACCAGTCTGTTCCATGCCCAGTTCTAACTGTTGCTTCCTGACCTGCATACTGATTTCTCAAGAGGCAGGTCAGGTGGTCTGGTATTCCCATATCTTGAAGGATTTTCCAGTTTATTGTGATCCACACAGTCAAAGGCTTTGGCACAGTCAATAAAGCAGAAGTAGATGTTTTTCTAGAACTCTCTTGCTTTTTCCATGATCCAGCATATGTTGGCAGTTTGATCTCTGGTTCCTCTGCCTTTTCTAACCAGCTTGAACATCTGGAAGTTCACGGTTCACGTATTGCTGAAGGCTGGCTTGGAGGATTTTGAGTATTACTTTACTAGTGTGTGAGATGAGTGCAATTGTGTGGTAGTTTGAGCATTCTTTGGCATTGCCTTTCTTTGGGAGTGGAATGAAAACTGACCTTTTTCAGTCTTGTGGCTACTGCTGAGTTTTCCAAATTTGCTGGCATATTGAGTGCAGCACTTTCACAGCATGATCTTCCAGGATTTGAAATAGCTCAACTGGAATTCCATCACTTCCACTAGCTTTGTTCGTAGTGATGCTTTCTCAGGCCCACTTAAGACTTCACATTCCAGGATGTCTGGCTCTAGGTGAGTGATCACACCACCATGATTATCTGGGTCGTGAAGATCTTTTTTTGTACAGTTTTCTGTGTATTCTTGCCACCTCTTCTTAATATCTTCTGCTTCTGTTAGGGCCACACCATTTCTGTCCTTTATTGAGCCCAACTTTGTATGAAATGTTCCCTTGGTATCTGTAATTTTCTTGAAGAGATCTCTAGTCTTTCCCAATCTGTTGTTTTCCTCTATTTCTTTGCATTAATCGCTGAAGAAGGCTTTCTTATCTCTTCTTGCTATTCTTTGGAACTCTGCATTCAGATGCTTACATATTTCCTTTTCTCCTTTGCTTTTCACTTCCCTTCTTTTCACAGCTATTTGTAAGGCCTCCCCAGACAGCCATTTTGCTTTTTTGCATTTCTTTTCCATGGGGATGGTCTTGATCCCTGTCTCGTGTACAATGTCACGAACCTCATTCCATAGTTCATCAGGCACTCTATCTATCAGATCTAAGCCCTTAAATCTATTTCTCACTTCCACTGTATAATCATAAGGGATATGATTTAGGTTATACCTGAATGGTCTAGTGATTTTCCCTACTTTCTTCAATTTGAGTCTGAATTTGGTAATAAGGAGTTCATGATCTGAGCCACAGTCAGCTCCTGGTCTTGATTTTGTTGACTGTATAGCGCGTCTCCATCTTTGGCTGCAAAGAATATAATCAATCTGATTTCAGTGTTGACCATCTGGTGATGTCCGTGTGTAGAGTCTTCTCTACGAGTGGGCACAAAAGAGCCTGCATTTCTGGTAATCCTGCTTCTCCTTGCCTGCCTTACTTCTTCAACATGATCAATTCCCTCAAACTAGCAAGCTTCTAAGAACAGGAATGTTCACCGGTCCAGAATTTTTTTTTTAATAAATTATGTACAGATCACTCACCTAGAGCCAGACATCCAGGAATGTGAAATCAAGTGGGCCTTAGGAAGCATCACTACGAACAAAGCTAGTGGAGGTGATGGAATTCCAGTTGAGCTGTTTCAAATCCTCAAAGATGATGCTATGAAAGTGCTTCACTCAATATGCCAGCAAATTTGGAAAACAGCAGCGGCCACAGGACTGGAAAAGGTCAGTTTTCATTCCAATCCCAAAGAAAGGCAATGCCAAAGAATATTCAAACTACCACACAATTGCATTCATCTCACACACTAGTAAAGTAATGCTTAAAATTCTCCAAGCCAGGCTTCAACAATACATGAACTGTGAACTTTCTGATGTTCAAGCTGGCTTTAGAAAAGGCAGAGGAACCAGAGATCAAACTGCCAACATCCGCTGGATCATGGAAAAAGCAAGAGAGTTCCAGAAAAACATCTATTTCTGCTTTATTGACTATGCCAAATCCTTTGACTGTGTGGATCATAGTAAACTGTAGAAAATCTGAAAGAGATGGGAATACCAGGCCACCTGACCCACCTCTTGAGAAACCTATATGCAGGTCATGAAGCAACAGTTAGAACTGGACATGGAACAACAGACTGGTTCCAAATCATGAAACTAGTACATCAAGGCTGTTTATTGTCACTCTGCTAATTTAACATATATGCAGAGTACATCATGAAAAATGCTGGGCTGGAGGAAGCACAAGCTGAAATCAAGATTGCTGGGAGAAATATCAATAACTTCAGATATTCAGAGGATACCACCCTTATGGCAGAAAGTGAAGAAAAACTAAAGAGCATCTTGATGAAAGTGAAAGAGGAGAGTGAAAAAGTTGGCTTAAAGCTCAACATTCAGAAAACGAAGATCATGGCATCCAGTCCCATCACTTCATGGCAAATAGACGGGGAAACAGTGGAAACAGTGGCTGACTTTATTTTTCTGGGCTCCAAAATCTCTGCAGATGGTGATTGCAGCCATGAAATTTAAAGACACTTACTCCTTGGAAGAAAAGTTATGACCAACCTAGACAGCATATTAAAAAGCAGAGATATTACTTTGGCAACAAAGGTCCGTCTAGTCAAGGCTACGGTTTTTCCAGTGGTCATGTATGCATGTGAGAGTTGGACTGTAAAAAAAGCTGAGTGCTGAAGAATTGATGCTTTTGAACTGTGGTGTTGGAGAAGACTTGTGAGTCCCTTGGACTGCACGGAGATTCAACCAGTCCATCCTAAAGGAGATCGTCCTGGATGTTCATTGGAAGGACTGATTTTGAAGCTGAAACTCCAATACTTTGGCCACCTGATGAGAAGAGCTGACTCATTTGAAAACACCCTGATGCTGGGAAAGATTGAGGGCAGGAGTAGAAGGGGATAACAGAGGATGAGATGGTTGGATGGCATCACTGACTCAATGGACATGGGTTTGGGTGTACTCCGGGAGTTGGGATGGACAAGGAGGCCGGGCGTGCTCCTGTTCATGGGGTCGCAAAGAGTCGGACACAACTGAGCAACTGAACTGAACTGAACAGTTGACCCTGAACAACATGGCTTTGAACTGTGCCAGTCCACTTAATAAGCCTATTTTTTTCAATAAATACATACTACAGTACCACACAATCTGTGGTTGGCTGAACCTGTGGTTGGTTGTTGAATATGTGGGTGTAGAACCAAGGATATTGAGAGCCAACTGTAGAGTTAAAAGGAGAATTTCAACTGGCAGTACATGGTAGGGCAGGGGGGATGCCCTGACCTCCCTATTGTTCGAAGGTCAACTGTATTTACTTGCATTTTAAAAATCGCTCTTTCTCAACTCTTCAATTAGATGCCTCAGCTATAGCAGAACACTCTGCAAAATTCTAATTTGCTGCCACCTAGACAAGATCCCTGGTAAGTATGGGAAGAGCAGATTCTAATCCAACTTCATTAGTCTTCTCTGGGGAAGACTGGAAAGGAATGTGAACACCAACAAAGTGTGTGTGCACGCGTGCACACACACGCACACACAGCTTCTTTTCTCAACCCCAGATAGCTACAGCAGCCCAGAATAGGTCTGAGGAACAGGGTTCTCAGTCATGTACTGTTGGGAATTAAACTACTCCAAATTGGCAAAACCACAGAAAAGGGAGAGGGGCTAATTTAAGCACGGGGAAGTGGTTTACCCTACTATTCCCGGGCAAATCTGAGGTTCCTAATATCATATCACAGATCAGTGACAAAGTTATAGATAAGGAGTGGATTTATTTAAAGAAAAACACAACACAGACAAAGAATGAGCCATCTCAGAAAGCAAGAGAGTCCTGAAATATGGCAGTTAGTTTTTATGCATTGGGTTATTTCTTAGGCTACTGAGTAGGAGGATTATCACAATTATTTTGGGAAAGAGGTGGGGATTTCCAGTTACTGGGCCACTGCTGACTTTTTGGCCTTTTATGCTGAGCCTCAGAACTGTCAGACTTTATTTTCTTGGGCCCCAAAATATCACTGCAGATGGTGACTGCAGCCATGAAATTAAAAGACACTTGCTCCTTGGAAGAAAAGCTATGACAAACATAGATAACATATTAAAAAGCAGAAACATTACTTTGCCATCAAAGGTCCACATAGTCAAAGCTATGATTTTTCAGTAGTCATGTATGGATGTGAGAGTTGCACCATAAAGAATGCTGAATGCTGAAGAATTGATGCTTTTGAGCTGTAGTGTTGGAGAAGACTCTTGGACTGCAAGGAGATCAAATCAGTCAATCCTAAAGGAAATCATCCCAGAATAGTCATTAGAAAGACTGATGCTGAAGCTCCAATACTTTGGCCACCTGATGCGAAGAGCAAACTCATTAGAAAAGACCCTGATGCTGGGAAAAATTGAGGGCAGGAGGAGAAGGGGACAACAAAGGACAAGGTGGTTGGATGGCATCACTAACTCAATGGACATGAGTTTGCTCAAGCTCTGGGAGATGGTGAAGGGCAGGGAAACCTGGCATGCTGCTCTCTATGGGGTCGCAAGAATTGGACACGACTGAGACTGAACAACAACAGAACTGTCATGTTGGATGTGTCATTTAGCATGCTAACGTATTACAATGAGTAATGATGACACTCAAGATCTACTGGAAAGCAAGTCTTCTACCATCCTGGACCTAGTTGGTTCTGACCAGTTTTTGTCATGTCCTAGGATAAGATGGCAGGATGGCATCACCGACTCGATGGACCTGAGTTTGAATGAACTCTGGGAGTTGGTGATGGACGGGGAGGCCTGGCGTGCTGCAGTTCATGGGGTCGCAAAGAGTCGGACACGACTGAGCAACTGAACTGAACTGATGACTATATCATTCTTTTATATATTATGCCCTTCCACCTTCTCTCTTGTTTCACTACCACCGATCATTCCACTAAGATAACTTAAGCATGGGTGAAATCACAGCAATCTCTAAAAGTCGGGCCTACAGAGCTTGAAAAGGGGAACAGCTATCATCATTTTATTCTTTATCCCAAAAAAAGCATCCACAACTCCTACCTTCTCCAGAAATCCTTCTTTCTCAGGTCTCAGGTAGGAAGACCCTTACAGTGTTCTCTTTGTTTTCCATTCAATGAAGAATATAAGCCCTTTTCATTTGTGAAAAACTTTTAAATGCTTTTAAGTGTTCTACTCACTTGATAAATCGATTATTAATGAGCCCACACTGATGCTAAAATCTGATTTGATATGAAAAGCTGCACACCATGTGGTAAGTTTAAAACACAAGTAGTTGAACAGTATGGATTTGTATTGTGTATGTATTTAAAGTTCTATGTGTATAAATGCACTTAAAAAGGAATCTAAGTTCACATTAACTACCTAGTTCACACAAATGTTGGTTGTCTTTAGAGAACAGTCAGGGCAGAAGACAGGAGATTTTAAATTTTTCAGTGCTATTTTATTTCCACAGCAAATACGTATCAGTTTCATAATGAAAAAGCATATCAAAAATTGTAAAATAAAGTCTTATTTTGTCTGCCCTACCAAAAGGCACAGATTGTGTCTGTTAATATTCTTCATACAGTGTCTAGCTCAGCACTATAAGAACAGATGGAAAAAGTCCTTTAAAGACTAGATGACCCTCAAAGGCTCTTGCTATTTTAGGCCACCCAATCCTATCTAGTAGGCCTACTCCTATATCTGTCAAATGCTGGCCATACTCCTCTTTCAGGGAATGTGTGGGAGAACAAGTATCTCCTATTGCTCCTCAAATTAGCCTACCTTTACTAAAACAGAAAAGCCTACCTTCTACCAAATCTGAAAAGATGGGCAGTCTGGGACCTAAGGCAACCTGGATGATGGTGGCAGTAGTGGTGACAACAGGAACAACAGCAGAATACAGATGCTGGGTGCCCCAACATGATGATCTATAGCATTTCCCTGCTCTCCTCCCAGAACTATGTCTGGCCCTACCCATCTCTTAGCAGAGAAACCAACTCAATCCTTAAACCTCAGGAGCACAAACTTCTCAGGATTAGATTACCCAATGCAGTCCTGCCTGCTGGCCATGCCACAATGAGCAGTTGTTGTTGTTCAGTTGCTCAGTCATGTCCAACTCTTTGTGACCCCATGGACTACAGCACGCTAGGTTTCCCTGTCCTTCACCATCTCCCAGAGCTTGCTCAAACTCATGTCCATCGAGTCAGTGATGCCATCGAACCATCTTGCCCTCTGTCGTCCACTTCTGCTTTCAATCTTTCCCAGCATCAGGGTCTTTTCTAATGAGTCAGCCCTTTCCTGAGAGAGAGTGGCCACCACTTTCATCAGGTGGCCAAAGTACTGGAGGTTCAGCTTCAGTCCTTCAGAAGAATATTCAGGATTAATTTCCTTTAGGATTGACTGGTTTGATTTCCTTGTAGTCCAAGGGACTCTCAAGAGTCTTCTCCAACACCACAGTTAAAAAGCATCAATTTTTTGGCACTCAGCCTTCTTTATGGTCCAACTCTCACATCCACACCTGACTACTGGAAAAACCATAGCTTTGACCATAGGAACCATTACTGGCAAAGTAATGTCTCTGCTTTTTAATATGCTATCTATGTTTGTCATAACTTTTCTTCCAAGGAGCAAGCGACTTTTAATTTCATGGCTGCAGTTACCATCTGCAGTGATCTTGGATTCCAAGAAAATAAAGTCTGTCACTGTTTCCATTGTTTCCTCATCTAATTGAAATGAAGTAATAGGACCAGATGCCATGATCTTAGTTTTTCTAATGTTGAGTTTTAATTTAGCTTTTTCACTCTCCTCTTTCACTTTCATCAAGAAGCTCTTTAGTTCCTCTTGGACTTCTGCCATAAGGGTGCTGTTATGAGCAATACACATATAAAAAAGTAAAAATTTTAAAAAGCTGGGTAATTCTTGGTACTCTAGGGCCAAATTCTGAGTTGCTTCACAAAGACATATAAAAATGCTTACATAGCTACCTGTACAGTTCAGTTCAGTCTCTCAGTCGTGTCCGACTCCTTGTGAACCCATGAATCGCAGCACACCAGGCCTCCCTATCCATCACCAACTCCCGGAGTTCACTCAGACTCACGTCCATGGAGTCAGTGATGCCATCCAGCCATCTCATCTTCTGTCATCCCCTTTTCTCCTGCCCCCAATCCCTCCCAGCATCAGAGTCTTTTCCAATAAGTCAACTCTTCACATGAGGTGGCCAAAGTACTGGAGCTTCAGCTTCAGCTTCAGTATCATTCCCTCCAAAGAAATCCCAGGGCTGATCTCCTTCAGAATGGACTGATTGGATCTCCTTGCAGTCCAAGGGACTCTCAAAAGAGTCTTCTCCAACACCACAGTTCAAAAGCATCAATTCTTTGGCACTCAGCCTTCTTCACTGTCCAACTCTTACATCCATACATGACCACAGGAAAAAACATAGCCTTGACTAGACGGACCTTAGTCGGCAAAGTAATGTCTCTGCTTTTGAATATGCTATCTAGGTTGGTCATAACTTTTCTTCCAAGGAGTAAGTGTTTTTTAATTTCATGGCTACCTGTTAGACTCCACTAAAAACTTTGATTAAAATATTCTCCCTTGGTGTGAGCACTACTGTATTGTGTGGAGACATGGCAAAAAGGAATAGAAATTAGTTATGAACAAGCTAGCCATTCACAAGTAAACAGGTTCTTCAAGGTACACAAAAGGGAAAAATTCCTCCCCATTTCTTGGCACTATTTAGCTCCATTCTGCCAGGGCCCAGCTAGGTTCGCATTAGGTAATTTCCAGTGGGCCCCTGAAACTGTTGTTTGGCTTTCTAGTAGACCTAAACAAAGGAGTCTGTGCAAGACAATTCCAATTTGACAATAGTAGCTATTAATGTATCTATGAACAAATTATTCATGAGCTAAGCTGATAGAAGGGGGAGACAGAGGATGAGGTGTTTGAATGGCATCACCAACTCAATCGACATGAGTTTAAGCAAACTGCAGGAGATAGTGAAGGACAGGGAAGGTGGGCATGCTGCAGTTCATGGGGTCACAAAGAGTCAGATTCAACTTAGCAACTTAACAACAACAAGCTGATAGAATGAAAAGAATATACTCCTGGGAGTCTTGGCTTAAAGACTGGCTTCTGCCCCTGACTCACTGCATGACCTTGAGCAAGGCTCTTCCCCTTGCTGTATTTTATAGTTGACCAGCAGATCTTCCATAGGTTCAGGTAATGTGCTTCCTTTATAAACCACACAATTCTCTGGTGGATTCAGGGTTTTCAGATGGCCAGGACAGCAGGAAGGAGTCATGAGTAGTATGTGATAAAAACAAAAACCACACTAGGTGGAGGATAATCTCTATCCAAAGACCTTAAAGCTCTCCATGAGCTGTTTGCACAAGACAGGTGGGATGGGCAGGCCTCTGAAAAGCATATGAAGACATGAGTTCTGTCCTTCTAATAGTACTTGGCTGATTTGAGGCCAGAAGGCCTGAAAGGTGACCAGTTTTACTATAGCTTCTATAAATACTTACACCTCCAGCTGAAGAGATGTTAGAAGACCCTCTACTCTAGTACCACTCATTGGTTGCTGAAGAGAAGATGGTACCTCCCTCCCCGGCCACTTGTGGCCATTTTTGAGTAGGGTTGTGCTGGGGCCAATTGGAGCCATGTTGCCCAGGTAAGTGGGGAGATGGGACTTCCCTACACATATCCCACTAAAAGCATCAGGTTGTGGGGTACCTACGGGAATGCTTGCTCAGGGAAATTATAGCACCTGACATTATGGGCTCAGAAGCTTGTGAATAACTACACAGAGAGAACATACACAGAGGCCAACTGAAACAAAAATTATGGGGTGCCCTAGCTCTACTTTTCCTCCCCTGTGCCCCATACCTCACAGAGCACCTCCAGATGCATTAGTAACTGAATATTCACCCATAACCCTAAGGAGTAGGATGCTATTACTCTTTCCATTTTACAGATGGGAAACTGAGAATTGGAATGGTTTGAGAAGTTTGCACTGGTGGGTCAAGGTCAGACAGACTCTCTCTCAGGCCTCTCTTCCCTAAAGGTGCTAATGTACCCTGTCCTTCTCCAAGGTGTATTTTCTCTATTATTGGTGCCTAGAGTATGTCCTGGAGAAGGCAATGGCACCCCACTCCAGTACTCTTCCCTGGAAAATCCTATGAACAAAGGAGCCTGGTAGGCTGGAGTCCATGGAGTCGCTAAGAGTCTGATATGACTGAGCAACTTCCCTTTCACTTTTCACTTTCATGCATTGGAGGAGGAAATGGCAACCCACTCCAGTGTTCTTGCCTGGAGAATCCCAGAGACGGGGGAGCCTGGTGGGCTGCTGTCTATGGGGTCGCACAGAGCTGGACATGACTGAAGTGACTTAGCAGCAGCAGTAGCAGCAGAGTATATCCTACCAGGTGCTCATCCAATACTGGATCCCTTGCATATATTATTGCTGCATATATTACCCTTCTCCATGTCTGTCACTGACTATGTGCAAGGCCTGCCCATCATTAACCATCTCTACCTGAACAACAGCTCCTTCTTGAGGCAAGAAGAGTTAGAAACTTTCAAATCCACCGTTTTGCTAAAGGAGACAGAATGGGAGCCCAGATGGCTGCAATACCACATGGTAAGTATCATAACAGAAATTCTTACAAAGTACAGTGGGCACACAGAAGACACTGTAACTAATACTACAGGGAGTATTAAAGCATCCAGTGGAGGTGTCAAGAGTAGGTGGAGATGAGGAAGATATACTTGACATTTCAAGTTGAAAGAAAAAAAATATGCTAAAGGTGAAAGAAAGAGGTATGGCTTACTTGAGGAAATGATCCCACAAGGCTACAGCATAGTTAGTGTACATATGGGGACAAGTGGGACCTGAGTCTAGAGACAGAGCTATGATGTAGCCAGATATCAAAGGGCTCTCCATATATACCACACTAAGGGTTTTAGATTTTCTCTTATTCACATTCACTGCAGTGATATAAATACTGGCAAATGCTGGGAGTAATTTAAATGCCCACCAAAAGGGGAATGGTTAGTATATTATGACATAGTCACTGGATGAAATTTTGTAAAGGTATTAAAAATTCTCATTTTTAAAAACTAAAGTGCATTTACCTAAGCTTTCAGTGATTTCTTATGTACAATATAATAATACCTTGGAAATACAATAATTGTACCAATACAATAAAACCACAGAAAACTAAGGTACATATGTGAGATATGATGAGACACACACATGAATAATAATTGCTATGTTAAAATGGTGGATTTATGGAAGATGTCTCCCTCTATTTGCTAAACTCTGTCATATGCCATGTTGGGTTTTACAAAAACGGGAAGTATAAAAATAAACACTCTTCTTCTATCTGATTCCTCTTTCCTTCTCACCATCTCTCTCCTCTATCAGCTTTCTTTCTCTCCCTCACCAACAGCATTTCTAATCTACCACCTGCAACTGGAATCCTTAACACATGGAAGGCTCCTAAGAAGGAAAGGCTGCCAGCAAGGTGGCTGCTCCAAGCAGCAAGCTCCTGCATGGGCCAGAGGCCATTCCAGCTTAATGCTGGGGAAGAATCTTCCACCCAAAAGCATTGTCCAGTTTTACCCAACTAAGCCTTCTCTGCCCTAGGAACTTGTTGCCAAAGGAAAGAAGATAGACACAAAGAAGACTTCTATCTTGCCCTCACTTCAGAAGGTTCAGAGCAGGTGAAGAGTATGTTCATGGCCAAATCCTAGGTGGCTGAGATACAGCCTGTGATCCTTGATTTACAAGCAAGTACTGTAGAAAATAGGGCTTCCCTGGTGGCTCAGTGGTAAAGAATCTGCCTGCAATTCAGGAGATGAAGGGGGCATGGGTTTGATCCCTGGGTCAGGAAGATTCCCTGAAGAAGGCCACAGCAACCTACTCCAGTATTCTTGTCTAGAGAATCCCACAGACAAAGGAGCCTGATGGGCAACAGTCCATGGGTCGCGAAGAGTTGGACATGACTGAAGCGACTGAGCATGCATGTACACACTGTAAAAAATGTCACTAAGGAGGAAGAAGGGTAAAAACAGATCCAGCCAAGGGTATACCATCTCCAGTGAACCTCTTATGCCTCATAAGCCCATCACTCCCTCACAGGAAATTCAGAGATCCCTCCCCTTTCATCTACAGATCTAAGACCACTGGAAGCCATATTCACAAAATGCAGGATAAGTTGAAGGCTGAACACTAGGCCTGTGGCAATCTCCCTCAGTAGAAATTTCTCCCCTTCACTCCAACCAAGACCACATCATCTAGCTCTCCTGATCCAAGAGAAACAAAGGCATCAATGACTCAGACAGAAGAAGGGGAAGGGGAGCTTAGCAATTTTAGATGTAGCCAAAAGCAATTTCATAATTCTAAGGAGAGGGATGTTGTAGGGGAAGGGAGTACAGGAAGTCAAATTTCATTTGCATTTCAGTTTTGGTTTGTTTCTTGGTCTTCCCCTTCCCTACTGGAACAATGACCAATTCAAGGGTCTTCTATTCTTCTTGGAGTCACCAAGGACCCAAAATAGCCAGCAACTGTACTTTGCAGGCTGGACTCCAAGGCCCCACACCCATGGCTCTCAGTTAACAGTAGTCTCTCCAAGTCAGGATATTCAAGGCAAGCTCTGTCATAGGTTGATCAAATACATTTAAGCAAAGCTCACTGAAATAGAAAGGGCTACTTACACAACGATAGCTGGGAACAGGGTCGGGGGGAATGATATTCCCAATACTACTCTAAAGAAGAAAAAGCAGTTTCACCAAATAGTCTTTGTTCTCTTACACTCTTTCCATGAACTTCTTATCATCTTCTTAAAGACTAGGCACAAGTAACCAGAATGTCAGAAAAAGCCAGTGTTCTCATTTTACAGATAGAAAAACTAAGGCCCATAAAAGTGACTTGCCCAAGGTCACACAGATTGAGACTAAAAACCATAAATTCTGATTCAGTCTGTTAGTCTTTTCAGTGTATCATTTCTATGATTCAGTCTGTTAGTCTTTTCAGTGTACCATTTCTACTCAAAAGCATTAAAAAAAAACAACAATAGACAAATGCTTGAAGCTGTGTCAAAAGTTCAGCTCTTCTAAGCTGGGATGAGACAGCTCAGGACTGGAGATAAGACTAAGAAGGATGTTGGACCCAGCCCACTCAGAAAAGCCAAGTGAGAAGCCTAGGCATACAAAAGGCACATATAAAGAATTTAGCAACTGAATGGTGTGATCACTCACCTAGAGCCAGACATTCTGGAATGTGAAGTCAAGTGGTCCTTAGGAAGCATCACTACAAACAAAGCAAGTGGATGTAATGGACTTGCACTTGAGCTATTTCAAATCCTAAAAGATGATGCTATGAAAGCGCTGCACTCAATATGTCAGCAAATTTGGAAAACTCATCAGTGGCCACAGGACTGGAAAAGGTCAGTTTTCATTCAAATCCCACAGAAAGGCAATGCCAAAGAATGTTCAAACTACCACACAATTGCACTCATCTCACACGCTAGTAAAGTAAGGCTCTAAATTCTCCAAGCCAGGCTTCAATAGTACATGAACTTCCAGATGTTCAGACTGGATTTAGAATAGGCAGAGGAGCCAGAGATCAAATTGCCAGCATCCGTTGGATCAAAGAACAAGCAAGAGAGTCCCAGAAAAAACATCTATTTCTGCTTTATTGACTATGCCAAAGCCTTTGACTGTTGATAGATCACAACAAACTGTGGAAAACTCTTAAAGAGATGGGAATACCAGACCACCTGACCTGCCTCTTGAGAAATCTGTATGCAGGTCAGGAAGCAACAGTTAGAACTGGATATGGAACAACAGACTGGTTCCAAATAGGAAAAGGAGTGTGTCAAGGCTGTATATTGTCATCCTGCTTATTTAACTTATACGCAGAATACATCATGAGAAAAGCTGGGCTGGATGAAGCACAAGCTGGAATCATGATTGCCGGAAGAAATATCAATAACCTCAGATATGCAGATGACACCACCCTTATGGCAGAAAGCAAAGAAGAACTAAAGAGCCTCTTGATTAAAGTGAAAGAGGAGAGTGAAAAAGTTGGCTTAAAGCTCAACATTCAGAAAACTAAGATCATGGCATCCAGTCCCATCACTTCATAGCAAATAGATGGGGAAACAGTGGAAACAGTGGCAGACTTTGTTTTTTGGGGCTCCAAAATCACTGCAGATGGTGACTGCAGCCATGAAATTAAAAGACACTTGCTCCTTGGAAGAAAAGTTATGACCAACCTAGACAGCTTATTAAAAAGCAGAGGCATTACTTTGCCAACAAACGTCCATCTAGTCAAAGCTATAGTTTTTGCAGTAGTCAAGTATGGTTTTGAGAGTTGGACTATAAAGAAAGCTGAGTGCCGAAGAATTGATGCTTTTGAACTATGGTGTTGGAAAAGACTCTTGAGAGTCTCTTGGACTGGAAGGAGATCCACCCGGTCCATCCTAAAGTAAATCAGTCCTGAATATTCATTGGAAGGACTGATGCTGAAGCTGAAACTCCAGTACTTTGGCTACTTGATGCAAAGAACTAACTCATCTGAAAAGACCCTGACACTGGGAAAGATTGAAGGTGAGAGTAAAAGGGGACAACAGAAGATGAGATGGTTGGATGGCATCACCAACTCAATGGATATGAGTGTGAGTAAACTCCAGGAGTTGGTGATGAACAGAGAGTTCTGGTGTGCTGCAGTCCACGGGGTCACAAAGAGTCAGACACAACTGAGCAAGTTAACTGAACTTAACTGAAGGTTTTACTGCTGCTGCTACTAAGTCGCGTCAGTCATGCCCGACTCTTAGTGACCCCATGGACTGCAGCCCACCAGGCTCCTCTGTCCATGGGATTTTCCAGGCAATAGTACTGGAGTGGGGTGCCATTGCCTTCTCCAACTGAAGGCTTTGGCTACTCCAAAGAAGTAGTTTCAGATGCTGAGAGCCCAACCTGGCCCCACCCTACCTCCACACCCTGAGCCTCTTCAGGCCATTCAAGACTACTCTTAAGACTATCAGATCTAGGTAAGAAGCTAGGAGAGAGGTGATCAGGCATGGGTGAGGAGGACAAGATAAGAAAGCAAGGTGGAGAAATCAGTCATTCCAGAGCTCTCTCATCTTTCTCTCTCCTTTCTCACTGGTCCCCACCCTGGCCCCAACAAAGGGGCCACCTCCTTCCTAACAAGCTCTAAAGAAGAAGAAAATAAAAGTTTGTAGGTGGCATTATACAAACATGAGTAAGGTATTCCCTGTACCAAAGAAAAATAAGACACTAGTTGAGGTGGCAAAGGCATTTCAGGGGGGAAAATATAGCCATATAAGGCATACTTGACTGGTAGGGAATCATCAGGAAAGATTCCAGAAGCTGACGTCGCAGGGAGGAAGCCTTTAGTCATTGGTTTCCTCTGGCAACTGGCCTAAGGCCAGGCAGCAAACTCCCAACCTTAGGAAAATGACTGGGTTATGGCAGAGAGAAAGGCAACTAAATCTAAATTTTCCCTAGGCCCTATTCAGGTCCTGCTGGAGCACTTCTCCAAGTAACAGCAAAGAGGTATAGTGTAACCCTGAAGCAAAGTGGCAAATATTCTCACCAATTATATGCTAGATCCACCATGGCCCCAGTGCCAAGAAGAGTAAGGAACCTGAAGAAAAGGGCTCTATTTCAGTTATATATTTCTGTTGTCGTTGATACTTTCAATATAAAGAAAAATTAAAAGGTAAAAATGACTTTTGCTCTCAACAAGGGAACTTCTGTGGATTAGTCAACCTCCCAGGAATATCTGTGAATATATTTGGAGAGAAGATTAGCTCACTTAAAACCTTTGAAAATACCAAAGGTTTGTATAGCTTAACTAATGACACCTAAATGGGCTATTACTTTGACCCCCACCCCCCAACTCCATACCACAGATTAATCAACTCCAGTCAGAGTTTACAACAGGTTAGAACATCTTTGTATACTTATCTCACCTTCAGGCTGAGATTTCTGAAAAAGGACAGGGAGGTGGGAGGGGTAAGAGGCAGATTACACCAAGACAGTAAGATTAGGAACCTTATCTATACATACTTCACTAGAGGAATATGAGCCTTAAACTTTCTCAGGTATTTAAGGGAGGCCAAGACTAAAGATAGGAAAGAAATGCTGACCAGGCCTGATAGGTATGCCTTATTTCCCCTCCTATCTGCCAAATAAATGTCCAGAAAAAGATTTCTCATGATTATACTTGTATACTTTGTTATTGTTACATACGATCAAATGTCCACACCTCAATTTTTCACTCATCAGACTCTGATTGATATCCTGGCCGAACAAAGTATCTATCAAATTTCTACAAAGTAGAAGTATTACAAAGCACAGAAAGAAACTTCAACCTTTGAAGTCACCAATCACAGTAGCTACCTGGCAAAACATTACCACTAAGCTAACCCAGTGGTAGGTCACCATACCGTTGGCCTAGGAACTATGTCAACACAAACCTTATACCACAACAAGCCCACTGATAGGAGAATCCAATCTGCTTCTATCATCAGGCACAGGCAAAGAGCTGTTTTTTGAAAGTCACCCAAAAGATCCTTTTTCCAAGTTTAAAGGCCCTGATACTACAGCTGAGTCCTCACCAGAAATGGCACACTTTTCAATCTACCACAATCACAACACAAGGGAATCCTCCCCTCACTTCTATCCTTTCTCAAATACCTATCTCATAGCAAAGCCACTGAGAGAATTAAAAGCTGTCTTTAGGACGCTGACCTTAAGAGAAATCACTAAGCTCTATTTCTTGGTTTAGCTCATCTGGAAACATGAAGGAAGGAGCCACTCACATACCCACATAGGCAACAAAGACAACAAAATTTATCTTAGTTAATTCACCCAATGCTGGAAAACCCAAGGTACAGTCTCCCAGAATATATATCCCTTCAGATGGCATTTGCCAATTGAAACAGGACTGTTTGTTGGCTCCAGATGACCCTAGAAACAGCAACTTGGTCTATGCTTACATGTACTCTGTGGCTTCCCTTGAAACGATAAGCACATCAAGCCTTCCTTCATTTCAGGCAAACTCATTTTCAAGAGAACAGTGTGGCCTAGGGCCACTTGGTTTACACCCACATATGGAAACTGTCACTGTCCCACTCAGAACAGCCACTGCCCCTGAGGGTACACACCCTTCAAGATCCTGTTTATGTTCCAATAAACTCCCTTCTCAAAATCTATAGAAAATGCCATGTATACATTTTTTTCAAACTGTGTTTTAGTGAGTTCACCCTAAATCTCCAGTTAAATAGATCTACGAAGGCAGCAACTGTATCCTCCATTCATTTATTTGTATTCCTTATAGTAACAACATTCAGAAAATGAAGATCATGGCATCTGGTCCCATCACTTCGTGGGAAATAGATGTGGAAACAGTGTCAGACTTTATTTTGGGGGGCTCCAAAATCACTGCAGATGGTGACTGCAGCCATGAAATTAAAAGACGCTTACTCCTTGGAAGAAAAGTTATGACCAACCTAGATAGTATATTCAAAAGCAGAGACATTATTTTGCCGACTAAGGTCCATCTAGTCAAGGCTATGGTTTTTCCTGTGGTCATGTATGGATGTGAGAGTTGGACTGTGAAGAAGGCTGAGTGCCGAAGAATTGATGCGTTTGAACTGTGGTGTTGGAGAAGAGTCTTGATAATCCCTTGGACTGCAAGGAGATTCAAGCAGTCCATTCTGAAGGAGATCAACCCTGGGATTTCTTTGGAAGGAATGATGCTAAAGCTGAAGCTCCAGTACTTGGGCCACCTCATGCGAAGAGTTGACTCATTGGAAAAGACTCTGATGCTGGGAGGGATTAAGGGTAGGAGGAATAGGGGACAACCCAGGATGAGATGGCTGAATGGCATCACGGACATGATGGACGTGAGTCTGAGTAAGCTCCAGGAGATGGTGATGGACAGGGAGGCCTGGCGTGCTGTGATTCATGGGGTCACAAAGAGTCGGACACAACTGAGCAACTGAACTTAACTGAACAGTAAATAGTACCTAGTAACCACTCAATAAATGGTGAGAATTCAAGCTGCCTGCCTTCATTCTTACCCATCTTATCTAGCAGAGCGTTGAAAGTGAAAGTGAAGTCGCTCAGTCGTGTCCAGCTCTTTGCGACCCCATGGATTGTAGCCTACCAGGCTCCTCCCTCCATGGGATTCTCCAGGCAAGGGTACTGGAGTGGGTTACAATTTCCTTCTCCAGGGGATCTTCCCGACCCAGGGATCGAACCCGGGTCTCCCACATTCCAGGCAGACGCTTTAACCTCTGAGCCACCATGGAAGCCCAGCAGAGGGTTAGTTCCATAAAATAATAATAACATTTACATAGAACTGATTAGATACTAGCCACAGTTCTAAGCCCTTTATAGAAACTTACCTCATTTAATCTTTAAACAATCATACCAGATACTATCTTCAACTTTACAGTTGAAGAAAATGAAGCACAGAAGTTAAGCAACTTGCCCAAGGCTACAAAACTGTTAACAGTTGGTCACAGAGCTGGGATCTGAATCCAAGCAATTTGGTTCCAGAGTTTGTGTTTTTCACCAATACTCTATATTCCCCTTTCTAAAAAGGCCTGAAAAGTCCTTTTTTGGCTAGCTACCTGCACTGGGGGCTTCCTAGGTGGTGCTGCAGTAAAGAATTTGCCTGCCAATGTAGGAGATGCAAGAGATAGGGGTTTGATCCCTGGGTCAGGAAGACCTCCTGGAGTAGGAAATGGAAACTCATTCTAGTATTCTTGCCTGGAAAACTCCATAGACAGAGGAGCCTGGCAGGCTACAGTCCACAGGGTCGCAAACAGTTGGACATGTCTGAGCACGCATGCTCACTTCCTGGAATGTGAAGTCAAGTGGGCCTTAGAAAGCATCACTACGAACAAAGCTAGTGGAGATGGTGGAATTCCAGTTGAGCTATTTCAAATCCTGAAAGATGATGCTGTGAAAGTGCTGCACTCAATATGCCAGCAAATTTGGAAAACTCAGCAGTGACTACAGGACTGGAAAAGGTCAGTTTTCATTCCAATCCCAAAGAAATGCAATGCCAAAGAATGCTTAAACTACCGCACAATTGCACTCATCACACATGCTACTAAAGTAATGCTCAAAATTCTCCAAGCCAGGCTTCAGCAATACGTGAACAGTGAACTTCCAGATGTTCAAGCTGGTTTTAGAAAAGGCAGAGGAATCAGAGAACAAATTGCCAACATCCCCTGGATCATGGAAAAAGCAAGAGAGTTCCAGAAAAACAACTATTTCTACTTTATTGACTATTCTAAAGCCTTTGACTGTGTGGATCACAATAAACTGTGGAAAATTCTGAAAGAAATGGGAATACCAGACCACCTGACCTGCCTCTTGAGAAATCTGTATGCAAGTCAGGAAGCAACAGTTAGAACTGGACATGGAACAACAGACTGGTTCCAAATAGGAAAAGGAGTACATCAAGGCTGTATATTGTCACCCTGCTTATTGAACTTTTATGCAGAGTACATCATGAGAAATGCTGGACTGGAAGAAACACAAGCTGGTATCAAGATTGCTGGGAGAAATATCAATAACCTCAGATATGCAGATGACACCACCCTTATGGCAGAAAGTGAAGAGGAACTAAAAAGCCTCTTGATGAAAGTGAAAGAGGAGAGTGAAAAAGTTGGCTTAAAGCTCAACATTCAGAAAACAAAGATCATGGCATCTGGTCCCATCACTTCTTGGAAAATAGATGGGGAAACAGTGGAAACAGTGTCAGACTTTATTTTGGGGGGTTCCAAAATCTCTGCAGATGGTGATTGCAGCCATGAAATTAAAAGACGCTTACTCCTTGGAAGAAAAGTTATGACCAACCTAGATAGTATATTCAAAAGCAGAGACATTACTTTGCCGACTAAGGTCCGTTTAGTCAAGGCTATGGTTTTTCCAGTAGTCATGTATGGATGTGAGAGTTGGACTGTGAAGAAGGCTGAGCGCCGAAGAATTGATGCTTTTGAACTGTGGTGTTGGAGAAGATTCTTGAGAGTCCCTTGGACTGCAAGGAGATCCAACCAGTCCATTCTGAAAGAGATCAGTCCTGGGTGTTCTTTGGAAGGAATGATGCTAAAGCTGAAACTCAAGTACTTTGGCCACCTCATGCGAAGAGTTGACTCACTGGAAAAGACTCTGATGCTGGGAGGGATTGGGGGCAGGAGGAGAAGGGGACAACAGAGGATGAAATGGTTGGATTGCATCACTGACTCCATGGACGTTGAGTCTGAGTGAACTCCAGGAGTTGGCGATGGACAGGGAGGCCTGGCATACTGCGATTCATGGGGTCACAAAGAGTCGGACATGACTGAGCGACTAAACTGAACTGAACTGAGCACGCATGCACCTTCATTGTGTCTGGCCTACAAAACCTAGAGATAAGCAGTGAGAGTAGAGGTCAGGAGACTTCAGTTTGTATTCAAATATTGTCACCAAAGTGAAAGAAAGTACCATAAAATTCTCCTAACTCAAGGAACATGTCAAGCTGGACCACTGAGTAGGAATACAAAGAGGTCAGAGATCAAAATTTTAAATGGTGAAGAGAAAGTGGGGAATTTGGGTGAGGGGCAGGCGGGAAGAGGAAAAAGTCATTTTGATGCCCCAGAGGAACTAACTGAGTCACCCACTGACTGAAACCTGCTGCAGCAGAAGCTATTTAGGGGAACTCCATTGCAGCATTATGGCCATACTGTTAATGTAATCACCATAGAGCCAATTCTCTGGATGTCAGTGTCCCATGAGTAAAAAGAGTCATCATCCATTCAAGTCAGGCAAGTCCAGTGAGAGACCACTAACTTGGGAATCAGGAAAGTCAAGTTCTCCTTTCAATACTGTTACAAACTTCATGTGACCCTAAACAAGCTGGCTAACCTTTTCAGCTATGAATATGGGAAAGAAAGAACTCTACTCAATAAAGACTCTTAGGACAGTGAAGCCTAGTTGCAAGCAGGAAAATATAGCTAATCTCCTCTCCTTACCTTCCTCCTGTGCACATATCTACTTTATATCATGCTTCACAGTCAAAGCAAAACACTTACCTTCCTGGGAAGTGCTACAAACAATCCTAAAAGCAAGGTCAGAGCCTGAACCATCTGGATTATCTCCATACAAAGTACCCTTTGAGTTAGGCACTACATACACAGAAGGACTTGCTTTCAGGACCATTTTAACCCTACAGTCAAGTCTCTATTCACCCATAGCACAAAGAAGAAAATGCTGGGTATCTTGCAGTGAGTTCCATTAAAAAGGCAGACATTCAATATTTCCCCCCATCTGAGGTCAGACAAGTTGAATTTTAGTCCACAGCCCTATTACCAATTCATTCAAATCACTTCTCTTTCCTGGGCTTTGGTACCCATCTAAAATATAAACTAAACTTAAACTAAAAAGTTTCAAGGCCAGCTCATTTACTCTGTGATTCAAAACACTTCTGTGAGAAACCCAGACCACTCAGAACAATCTGCTAAAAGAGAAACAACTTAAGGCTAAGGAAGCTCTGGGTCATCCCAAGTACAGATGCATTTGAAATGCTGCACGCCACAATAGCCAGCCCTCAGTGCACTGGTGGTAGATATCTTAAGAGGTTGGTTTATGCCCACCACCTCCTCACTGTCTACCAAAATATCTAACTACCACACTTGAGGTTAAAGTAAACTTGAAACATAACTCAGTAGCTTCCTAGCCTCTCAGCAGAACTGGGGGAGTCGGGGCAGGGCGGGAGAGAGGCAGGGAGGAGCTATGCTTTGGGCAGGCAGTGAAAAGAAAAGAGGGGAAATCCATCAAGCTTTCAGTGTTTGAGGCTCCTTGGTCAACCCCAATCTTTACAATATACTCTCAGTTGGTTTCTTTCTTGTTCCCTACGTAGATATAGCCCTTTCCCCTCCATAGAATCAAGAAGAAATGGCCCAGAATATTCATGCTAGTGTTCATGTCAGAGCTACTAATGAGACAAACCAACTCCAAAGCTAGAAGCTCTCTATTCTGAACCCAGTACCCAGGAAGAAACAACACTCCAGAGGTGTAGGGGACAAGAAGATACCTTTTAGCAACTGCTCTTCAACTGTATTCTCAGCATAGCCTAGCACACTTCCTGGTACATAGAAGGCACTCAAATTTTAAGGAAAGAATGTCTGAAGGAAGAAGACACAAAAATGGGAGGCTTGAGGTCTGTACCATCAAGGCTTTCAAGAACATCAGTAGGGGCTTCCTTAGTGGTTCAGGTGGTAAAGAAACTGCAGTGTAGGAGACCTGGGTTCAATCCCTGGATCAGAAAGATCCCCTGGAGAAGGGAATGGCTACCCACTCCAGCGTTCTTGCCTGGAGAATTCCATGGACAGATGTACTTACAAAAAGAAAATAAGATCAAACTGAGGGAGTTACTCAATTTATGATAAATATTTCTCTATAATAAATGACAATATCCAAAGAAATTTCTCAACTTATAAAGGAACATCAGTACTAGAAGGGTCCCTCAGTTCAGTTCAGTTCAGTTCAGTTCAGTTCAGTTCAGTCGCTCAGTCATGTCCGACTCTTTGCGACCCCATGAATCGCAGCACGCCAGGCCTCCCTGTCCATCACCAACTCCCGGAGTTCACTCAAACTCATATCCATCGAGTCGGTAATGCCATCCAGCCTCTGTCGTCCCCTCTCCTCCTGCCCTCAGTCCCTCTCAGCTGATTATCAGGGTCTTTTCCAATGTCAACTCTTCGCATGAGGTGGCCAAATATTGGAGTTTCAGCTTTAGCATCCCTAGAGTGTATCTATTACTAGTACAGTTCTCTTATAACAAGTTGAAGAGATTGAGGGCCTGAAGAAAGAACTTGCATAAAGGCCCACTTTATTTGGATCACTTAACTAAGGTCAGGGAAGATGTCCTTCTTACATGGAAAAAGAAGGAAATCTATCAAGTCAGTGTTACCTGTCATTTCCCAACACTCATCTTCCAAATTAATGCAGTCCTAAGCTAACCCTCCAAGTGACTGCTCCTATAACACACATCAGAACCTGGAAATGAAAACTTCTTCAGCTCTATCAAGTATGAAATAAGAGGAAGGATGAACAGCAAAAACAGTCAATCATAATAAGACTACCTCTTTCACTTGACCAGCAGACTGTACCAAAAGAAACTACCTTTATACCATTTTTTCTTTGGGGGCAGAAGAATAGAGTGAGGTAGCAGGGAGAAAATATCCTGAGTTGGGAAAGATACACATGATAAACTCAGTTCTATCTTTGAAATATCAGAAACAGACTGCTCCCAATATATTATGATGCCAATTGTCACCAGATTAAACAGGAAAGACCCAATCCAAGTAGTGTGGGTAGCCAGATATTCTCCCTTCTAAGGACCTTAAGTCTTGAAATTCCAGTGAGGGGGACTCCCAGAAGACACAAAAGGACCTAGATATACTGTTGCCAGGTAACACTGTTAGAATAATTTCAGAGTAAATCTAGCTGTCAACTGATCTTATCCAGAGAGAATTGGAGTCAGAGAAATAGAACAAATGACCTCTAAATATACCTTCCAGCTCTATCATTCAGTACAGCAATCTCCTGAGAGGAGAAAGAAAGAGAAAAGTGAAAACACCCTTAAAATAAGCTACTGTTACAGGTAGCTAGATAATAATGAAGAGTTAGTAGACCTGTGATCCATACCATCTCTGTCACCTACTCACAGAGCAGCCTCCCCTTCCCCAAGCCTAAGATGATAGAATATAGATTAGCTGGTACCTTTGAGGGTCACACAAAGGTTCTCCTGCCCCACTAGCCCATCTCTGCCCAGAGAGCTATTCAAGAAAAAGCCTAAAGAAAATCTCCAAGATGGTTTCTGCTCTACCATCTAAACTTTCACAGAGGGCTAAGTGAACTGGAGAACCAAAGAAGTGGAAAGATAGATGCAGAATCCAAAGAGCAGTCTCTCACACAACCTCCATTCCTGATCCCTTGTCCACCCTTGAAGTCTACAGGCAGGGCTGATTCAAGGGTTAAAAGACTGATATTTTGCCTTCTATTCACCAAGTACCACTTTAGTGCCACTCGAGTGGCTCAAGCAATGCCAGGAATGGCAGGAGAATAAACAGTCCACATACCCCTGTTAAAGTTTAGCCGAATGCAGACCCTGAAGCCCTCAAATACTTTAAGGAGCTGGGTTCTTTACATCTGCTCACATGGATGGTCCCATCAATGACCATTAGATCACCTTTCCCTTGACCTGTTGAGCTAGAGCTAAAAACTCAACAAACTGAAGAGGTTTTACCAAGAATGATCCTGTAATTAAGTCACAGATTTAAATCTTAACCTCTCTACAGACTTACTGCATCATTCTAGGTCAGCCCGTCCTATTTGTGGGTCTCACTTTTGCCATGAGAACAATAAACCAAAAACTCAGGAACACCTTGAAAATTCAAAACAATCACTTTTTAGGGAATACAGAGTCCCAAAGACTTTGTGATCTAAGAAAAATTTAAAGAGGGTAGAGAGGGGAGAAAACTTTTTTTTTTTTTTTTAACAACTGTCTTATCATCATCAAAGTATAGATGGCAGTTAATAAGCTCCTGTATTCTGGCTAGTTAAAGTGGACTCAGGAAACTGGCAAGTAGAGGCACAGAATACAAGAGTTGGTTGGGGGCAGGGATGCAGAAAGGCATGTTTTAACAGATTTAAAGGGAGCTAGGTGACTAAGATCCAACCAGTCCATTCTGAAGGAGATTAGCCCTGGATTTCTTTGGAAGGAATGATGCTAAAGCTGAAACTCAAGTACTTTGGCCACCTCATGCGAAGAGTTGACTCATTGGAAAAGACTCTGATGCTGGGAGGGATTGGGGGCAGGAGGAGAAGGGGACGACAGAGGATGAGATGGCTGGATGGCATCACTGACTCGATGGATGTGAATCTGAGTGAACTCCGGGAGTTGGTGATGGACAGGGAGGCCTGGTGTGCTGTGATTCATGGGGTCGCAAAGAGTTGGACATGACTGAGCGACTGAACTGAACTGAACTGAGGTGACTAAGGGAGAAAATGGGCTGTAAAAGTGAGACCAAGCCTGGACAGACTGTAGACATTGGTTCATATGAATGAATGAATTCATTTTTCCACTATCTTCCTTATCTGTCATGCTTCAGAAGTAACCTAAAACACACTAGTGAAGTAGGCTTCCCAGATGGCTCAGTGGTAAAAGAATCTTCCTGCCAATGAGGGAGACGGAGGAGATGTGGGTTTGATCTCTGGGTTGGGAGTATCCCCTAGAGGAGGAAATGGCAACCTACTCCAGTATTCTTGCCTGAAAAATTCCATGGACAGAGGAGTCTGGCAGGCTACAGTCCAGGGGGTGCAAAGAGTCAGACATGACTTAGTGACTGAGTATGCACACACACACACTAGTGAAGAAGGAATGGAAAATAAGGAATTTTCTCCCTTTATTAAAGTTACTAGCTGGTATGCAGTGAACTAGAAGTGTGCCCCTGGATACCTCAACAGTGGGATAAGGAATGAGAAAAGTAACAGGAGGTACCTTGTGACACCTGGAACTCTCACCAGGAGACCACACAAATGCCAACATTAGTTACTCTGCCCAAATCATCCACTTCCTTTTATCTACGGACCAGAGAGTCCTGAAAATAAAGGTCAATTTGCTTTGAGCAAGAGAAGGGGCTCAACTTCAATAATACTTCAGTAAGTGAGAATAGAGGGTCAATGGGATGAGCATCAAGAAGCATGGACCCCAATCTTGATTCTGTCATCATGTGCCCTTAGGTGGTAGGTCCTTTCCTGTTAGGCCTAAATATCCTCATTAGTTGAGAGAGAGATCTACTAGATAGTGTGTAAAGTCCTTTCAGGTTAAGATTCCATGGTCTTAACAGGCATAATACAGTTGTTTCTCCTAAGTTAAACTTTCTTTGAAGCAAAAAGCATGGGAAATTCTCCAAAGCTTCCAGTCTATCAAAATTTAGCCCTCTCCTTCCAGCATGATTCAGTCAGTCTGCATAAAAATACTTTCACTACCCTAGGCCTGACCTCCAACAGCTCATACTCCAGTCTCTCTCCACAACAGGAAGAAGATCACCATGCTGTCTTCTTTGTCACTTTTCATTGAGATATGGTGGTTTAGAAAACTTTGAAACCATTTTCAGGCCCATTAAAGTTGCATTTAAATAACAGATATTTCAGAACTGAGGATGAGAGATACCACATGTGTTGCAGGGCACAGTCAATTCCCAGAGATCCACACACCTATTTAGGCAAAGACACACCTGAAGAAGAGCCAGGGAGTCAACCACAGAGATAAAACCAAAGAGAGGGTACTGGAAGGAATTTTACAATCCTCTGTAAGGCAGAGACTGTTCCCCCACTCCCTCTTTTTTCAAAACCATTCTCTCTCACTTTGTGTGTATGTGGGATGGGAGTGGGGAGTGTGTGGAAAAGCCCCATGTCATAAAACCATGAACAATGAAAAGATGAAGATGGTGGGAGTATACACTTGTTGAAAACTTGCTGTTTCTGAAGGACAGGGTTCTGGAAAGGAAAGAATCACTTGGCAGTGAGGCTGGAACACAGCAACGTGGCAACCAAAGCTCAGCACACACCCAAAGTACTGTCCCCCAGCCATTTCTTTCAGGGACCCTCAGTCCTCCCCACCACTGCTAGTCACTATCTCAGTTCTACAAGGCTCAGGCTGTCCTCAGAAGAAGGGTCTGGCAGAACTACATAGCCTAAGCCAGTGCAACAAGCTGCTTGGCCTAAGAGATTCAAGCCAGGGTGGTCACCCAGCCTTCCAGAGCAAGGGAAGGGCCTCGGCAGCCATTTGGCATGACTTGCACAAAAGCAAGCAGGGCTCATTATTCAGGCACATCCCTCCCCCCTCCCTCCTGGGCATCCGGCCCCCCTAGGCCCCACTCCCAGGAGGCTTCTTCTCTTCTCAAAACAGTGGGGTGGAGACCAGATCCTAGAAGCTACCACCACTCTAGAAAGGTGTGGCCCCACAGAAGAGTCCACACCTCACAGAAAAGTCTGGAGTAGACAGGAGGAAATAGCCAGTGAGTAATGGGAAAGGCAGGGATTTGGCGAGTGAAGAGAAGGAAAAAACCAGTCTTCTTCTCAAAGTCTTCTTCCCTCCTTTCAGACTGGTGTCTAGTGAAGTGTTAGTGCTCCTGGGAAAGAGTAAGTGGCCTCGATGAGTCTGTCCACAACTCTCCTCTTCTAGTGGGAAACAGCTGAAGCTTCCTGGGGAGGCTGTGGGAAAGGTGAGTGGGGGTGCGGGATCCGCCCTGAGCAGCTCCCACCCTTCTACTTGCTTCTCGGTTCCCATGGCCCATCCTGGTCTGAGGCAGCCTGGCCCCATAAAAGCGCCAATTCCTGGACTGAGGTAACTGTTTTCCTCCGGATGAGAATTCTCTACCCTGCGTCCAGGGCCCTTCGGGGGTAAAAAGAGACCTTGGGCCCTTAAGGAAATCTTCCTTACTATGGCATTCCAGACACAAGGAACTAGAATCTGAGAAAGAGGCCGGCCCCGCCCGGCCCACACTTCTACCCCGGGACCCCTCTACACTCCAGGACGCGCCAGAACTGGACTCCGCCCCTAGTCCTCCCTGCTCCAGGCCTCGGCCGAGGGCGCGGCAGCGCGACCCGACGCGTGGCTGGCCAAGACCCTGGCCATCGGCAAAGCGCTACGAGGGTCAGCAAGAGCTCCCAGGGCCGGCAGCGCCCACCCCAGACACTCACCGTTTTGGGCATGGTGGCGACAAAGGGAGCAGAGTTGGCGAAGTTTGGCCAGAAGCTGTCGGACGGCGCTGAGCACGCAGTACACACGGCTGACTCCGGGGACTGGGGGCTCGGATTGGGTCTCTCTCTAGCGTCGGGACGACTGCTCGGCTTCCTGCTAACGGGCCACGACTTCACAAACCCCACCCAGGAAAGAGCCGCCCCTGTCGTACCGCCCGCTCCTTTATGTGGCCGGGCTTCCGCGCCGCTCCCCGCCCTCGCGCCCGCCTTCTAGCCGGCCGCCAGCCTCGCCCCGCCCAGACCAGCCCTGCCAGGCCACACCAGCTACTTGGGGGCCTGGCTGGGCCTGGGCGCCTCAGTGGGCGATCCCAGCCCTCACCCGGGCCTGCCTGCCTCCTCTCTCACTCCCTTCACAGACCTTGGCCCTTCGCATCCGGGCCATCCGGCCCCACCTCCCAAGTAGGGCTGGGCCCTAGGCCGCACCCTGGAAAGAGGCTTACAGCCCTGACTACAACTTTACACTAATGGGAGTTCACTACCTGTCAAAAGGGCTCTGACTCTCCGAAAGTCCTTCCTGCGTGTATCTGAACTCTTCTGTGGTTCCACCTATGGATCTCAACTGAGGCCACACAAATCTACTACTCTGCCAAACAACTCAGAGATCTGAAGATCTCATGTTCGCCTGAAACTTCTCTTCTCTTGGCTAACCAGCCTCAGGTTCTCCAACGCTTCATCAGTTCTCTTCTGCAGAATTCTATATGACTTTTCCCATCATAGTTTGTCCCCATCCTTGCTCAATCCTCATTTTTTTTTTATCAAAAATGGACTCCTTTTTCCTATATCTGTCCTCTATTCACTTTCGTTCCTTCAAATACCAGTCTCCAACTTTTTGAAATCCTGATCCTGTAGTCCCACTGCAACATATTTACTGATATGTGATTCACTTTCTGGTAATTCTGCCAGGTTAGATACACCCTAGTCCATTCCTTTAAGATACATCTGCCAGAACCCTTCCTGCTTCTTGTCAAGGTCACAGAATCCCAGCATAGAGGTGTTCTAAACAGTAGCAGTCATCTAGTTAAGTCTGAGCTTTAGTTTGAAAGTGATGGGCCATAGCTATCCTTTCTCGTATCCACTGGTAACTGTGTGGAGGCATGGTCTGAGTATTTTTTGTGAGGTAGGGCAATGTATACCTCAGGGATGATGAGCCAGTTTGGGGCAGTGAAAAAGATATTTGGGAGGGATGGTCACGACATCTGGATTTTAGTCATAGCTTTGCCATTAACTCCCTCTCTGACCACTATGTAGCCTTGGATAAGCCCTGTCCCCTCTTTGGGCTTGAGGTTCCCCTTCTGTAACAAGAAAGGGCTGAACTCTTGGGCTTCCAAGGTCCTTTCCCAGTCTGACGTTATAAAAGGATAAGAAAGGAAGTAAACTTCCTAGGACAATGGATGAGTCTAGCAGTGTTTCATAAGGACTGGCTTTGCATTTTCTCTCAGGAGTCAGCAGTCCTATTCTGTACTCCTCTGCTTTCCCACCTCAACGGGGTCCATGTGTCAATGTGCCTCAGCTTCTCCCACTGCTGTCAAGATTCATTGATAAGTGTTAGGGTAAGCAAAGTTCCCTGCCCAAACCATTTTCTGGAGCTAAGCAGTTGACCCAAGGAAGAACAGTGCACCCCAGAAAGCCTCAGCAGCATGGGTAGCAACGACATCAATCATATTCCTTGACATTGCAGTGGCCCTTTTCCTCCAGGAGTTCAAGGAACTCACTGATTCCTTCATTCATATTCTAGAGCCTACAGGGGCCTAGAACTAGGCTACGTGCTTAAAAGGGGAGGGGAAGTTGATTGGAAACGCCAACTTTCATTATCCATCCTGGAAAGTGGAAAGTCCCTGTGTGTCATTCCCCACATGCCATGCCCCAAACACACACACACACACACACACACACACACACAGAGAGAGAGAGAGAGAGAGAGAGAGAGAGAGAGAGAGAGAGAGAGAGAGAGAGAGAGAGAGAGACCTGGTTAGGGAATGTCAAGCATCTGAACACAGTATTAAAAGGGAAAAGAGACTCGGGAGTTCAAGTGAGGGGAAGGAAGTCAAAGGGTTCAGACGTTAAGGAGATTGATGGAAAGAGAGGCTGAGAGAGGAGGAGGTGGTTGGCCCCCTGGGGAGGAGAAGGGTGGGGAATGAGAGGAAAACATAGGCTGTCAGTGAGTGTTTAGTCTAGACCTCATTCAGGTCAAGGGAACTGAGGATCCAAAAGAGGAAAGAACTTACTCAAGATCCGGCAACCAGTGTGGAGAATGGATTCAGAAGTAATAGAGAAGACAAAGAACTCAGTTAAGCTGTTTCCATAATACAAGCAAGAATTTTTGAAGACTAGAACCAGAAGAGTAGTGTCACCCCTACTTTATCAGACAGAAGCTTGGTATGGTGATTACAGGTCAAGCAACTGAACATTGTTTGAAGGTTAAACTTGAAACCTCCTGGCTAGGAGGGACCTATATTTGATATCTCCATGTCTCCAAAGCAGAGCAGAGGAAGCTGAGGTGCTCTCTTGTTCTTCAGGATGGCCATTGAAACACACCTTTGTTTTTACCTCTTTGTAAAATATGTCATACCTGTATGGCCATAACTTCCGAACCCTCCCACCTACCCTGCACCCGACCATGATCCCATGTGAATTGAGTTACTTCAGTCTTCTTGGGGCCAAAGTAATCTCAACAATTAGATTCAGATATGATGAGGTTTATTCCAGTGTTTGTAGAGAGAAGACGTAAAAATAAGGGCTAAACATCCCCTCATATGTTGGCTGGGTAAGGGAAATAAGAGGTATGAAGACACCTGGGTATTTAGAAGAACTAAATTCAAAGTTCAAGGAGGAACAGGCAATTTTTTTTCAAGCAGTAAAACTAGATGAGAGGCAGTACAGGGACATTCTCAAAGTGGAGTCCAATGAAGCTAGGGTGGAGGTGTCTGAATCAGGAGTAGGAGATACAAAAGGAGAAATTTGACCTGAGCTCTAGGTCCATACATGGAGTTTAGTGGAAAGGCTCAGGATTCCTAAGGGGCTAGGACTGTTCCAGAGCTGCAGCAACTCTGAATGTGAGAGTTAAGAAACAGCAAGCAGGAACTGCATAAGGCTGATTTATGTGAAAGCCCATGTCAAGCTCAAGAGAGAAATGAGATTGAACCTCCCACTCAAGATATAAGCTCACTGCAGTAAACAAGCTCCTGCATTCTAAATTGCATTCCTCTTTCAGAGGACACAATAGTGCAGGACAAGCAATATCAGAGAGTAAGTAGGTAGGGAGTAGTCCTGAATGCCAGGAGTACTTTGAATAAAAAAGCCCTCCCCCTCCTCCACCCAGTCCATTGGATGGTAAACAGTTGAAAGTTTCCCATCACTCAGAGGGCTGCTTTTCATTTTCATCACTGTTAGAAAGTCCTTCTTTACATCTAAATTTGATTTCTTCAGCTTAACTCTGCACAATTGCTCTTGGCTGATGCTTGGTTAAGGAATTAATTGAGCCTCTGAGTTGTTCTTCTCCTTCATTCATAGAAGAGATATGTATCAGAGAGATGAGGACAAACATAAGCTTGAGGCTACACACTCCAAGTCCTTCTCTCTCTCTTAATTCCCTTGGATCAGCAGCCCAAGCATTGGTCTAGCTGTGCCCTTTACACAAACAAGAAAATAACAGAAAAATATACTCTTGTCTCCCCAAAGGGAAGAAGTCTTCTTGCTATAATATGGCTGAGAGTAGAAACTGAGCAGTAGAGAAATCTTGCTTTTAACCATCTTCTACCTACTTCTTGGAAAGAAAAACTAGAGTTTGGGTTGAATATTTATTATTAATCATACTAATGGACCACAGTGAGAAGGAAAAAATTTCTCTCTGGCTCTGCTTCTTAGTAGTAAGGCTGGAAATTTTTTGACAGCTTCCCCCCTGCCAGCCAACCAATATCAATTCAATTTGAGCCAGTGCCATCTTAGGATATGAAATTAGCCCTGCAGAGAGGGTTTCCCAGTCCCAGTGGAGTCACTAGCTCTCAGCCCTGTCCCCAGTAGCCAGTGTCCAGCAACCACACCTATGTGGCCGGTCTGCCTATGGGCCCCAGAGAGAAAACAGCCCACTGAGCACATGGCCCTTCCTTCCATGAACAACCTACAATTCAAACTCAATACACTTAGAAGGAAACTATCCATCTGTGCATCTTTCCCATGCCTCCAGCAGTGATCAGGTGTCTGCTAGGTGCCTGGTTCTCTGTGAGGCTCTGCAAGGGATACTCACCCTTTTCTTCCCCAGGAGCTCTCCTTCCCAGTGGCTCTGTATCTGTTGGTGGTTTTTCTGTTAGCACTGTCCTTTGCGTACATGATGTCATCATCTTTAACTTTCCTCTGCCTGCCCCCTACCATCTGGTCACCAAGCCCTGCTGTGTGTCTGTCTGTTCTTCACAGCTTCTCTCTCCCCATCTCCACTGCTAGTGTCCTTTGTGAATCCTCACTGACTCCCTAGTCTCCCTGACTTCAGGCTGCAGTACCAGGCTATCCTCCACATGGTCACCCTGGGGATCTTCAGAAAGGCAGCAATCACCTGTGCTCAGAAACATCCAATGACCCCCTCCACCCAGCATACACACATCCTAACCTTTGCAGGCTTCTCTTGCTCCCACAGCTCCTTAGCAAAACTCTACTCCTCGAGCTAAGCTAGTCTCACTGCATACACACAGCCCTGTGTGGTTGCTCTTGTCTCTGCACAAAGCCCTCCCTTGATCTTTCCTGCCCACCTTGTGCTCTCTGCCTCCCCCTAGCTCTTGTAGTGCTTGAGTATGCAGTGCTTATCTGGCCTCCATCCTACACCCTGCTTTTCTTGTCAGCTGCTGCTTTTTCTCTTTTTTTCCTCCATTCCAGGCTTGTCTGTAGTTGTCCCTAGAAAGGGATCACACTTTGTGTTCCATGAGGAAGGAGCACAGCATACTTCCAGTATATCTTTGAAGCTCAGGATAGATTGCTCAGCTAAAGAGAGATCTGCTATTCTATTTCCAGCTGTACAAGCCTATCAACTCAGATTCTCTAAAGGCCCAAGTTTCCCCTTACATTGCCTCTAGTTCTCCTGTTAGGAAATAAAACCAATGAACAGAGCCTCCTATTCCTATCTTGTTACTCCTTTTCCACTCATTCACAGCTCTATGTGTATGGAGGAGGTGTGCATGCTTTACTACCACTCTATCTTAGGGAAACACTATTGTTCACAAAGAGGCATCTATAAGGACATTTACTGTAATACTTATAATAATCCATCACTATGGGACTGATTATATACATGGTACATCTGTACAACAAGATGTTATTCAGCATTTAAAAGCAGGAACTACTCTGAAAAGAGGTTTTATTATTATTATTTACTCTGAAATCACAGAATGATATGAATAGTATGATACTATTTATGAATTAAAATATCTGTATATTTCTAGATATGTCACCCTGCTTATTTAACTTATATGCAGAGTACATCATGCAAAATGCCAGGCTGAATGAAGCACAAGCTGGAATCAAGATTGCTGGGAGAAATATCAATAACCTCATATAGGCAGATGATACCACCTTTATGGCAGAAAGCAAAGAGGAACTAAAGAGCCTCTTTATGAAAGTGAAAGGGGAGAGTGAAAAAGCTGACTTAAAACTCAAAATTCAAAAACACTAAGATCATGGCACCTGGTCCTATCACTTCATTTCAAATAGATGGGGAAACAATGGAAACAGTGACAGATTGTTTCTTGGAATCCAAAATCACTGCAGATGGGGACTGCAGCCATGAAATTAAAAAGACATCTGCTCCTTAGAAGAAAAGCTATGGCAAACCTAGATAGCATATTAAAAAGCAGAGACATTACTCTACCGACAAAGGTCCATATAGTCAAAGCTATTGTTTTTCCAATAGTCATATATGGATGTGAGAGCTGGATCATAAGGAAGGCTGAGCACCGAAAAATTGATGCTTTTGAACTGTGGTGTTGGAGAAGACTCTTGAGAGTCCCTTGGACAACAAGGAGATCCAACCAGTCCATCCTAAAGGAAACCAGTCCTGAATATTCATTGGAAGGACTGATGCTGAAGCTCCAATACTTTGACTACCTGATACAAAGAGCCGACTCATTGGAAAAGACACTGATGCTGGGAAAGACTGAAGGCAGGAGAAGGGGATGACAGAATGAGATGGTTGGATGGCATCACCAACTCAATGGACATGAGTTTGATCAAGCTCTGGGAGATGGTGAAGGACAGGGAAGCCTGGCGTGCTGCAGTCCATGGGGTCACAAAGAGTCTGACACAACTGAGCAACTGAACAACAACAAATATGTTTATATTTGTAAGTTCCCAGAAAAGGGGAAAGATGTATAGCAAATTTATATTGGTTGCTACCTCTGGAACAGGGACTGGGATTAGAGTGGAGAGTAAATGGAGAATTTTTACTTCTTAATGTATGTATTTCTATATTAGGAATTCCCTTGTAGCTCAACTGGTAAAGAATCTGCCTGCAATGCAGGAGACCCCAGTTCAATTCCTGGGGCAGGAAGATCCCCTGGAGAAGGGATGGGATACCCACTACAGTATTCTTGGGCTTTCCTGGTGGCTCAAATGGTAAAGAATCTGCCTGCAATGCGGGAAACATGAAGAGCTTGGCAGGCTACAGTCCATGGGGTTGCAAAGAGTTGGACGTGACTGAGTGACTTTCACTTTTTCTATATTATTTGATTTTCTCAATGAGCCTGAATTAAATGGTAGGAAAGAAAGAAAGATGAGTAGGAGGAGGAAGAAGGGAAGGAACAGGAAAATCTGGGAGAAAATTTGGATAGGTTGGATAGTCAGGATGCAAAAAGTTTATGACAAGCCTGACTGATGGTAAAGATTAAAAGGATAACAGATATAAAGGTTGTGTGTGTGTGTGTTAGTCACTCAGTCTTGTCCAACTCTATGCAACCCCATGGACTGCAGCCTGCCAGGCTCCTCTGTTCATGGGGTTTTCCAGGCAAGAATACTGGAGTATGTAGCCATTCCCTTCTCCAGGGAATGTTAACAACCCAGGGATTGAACCTGGGTCCCTTGCATTGCAGGCAGATTCTTTTACCATCTGAGCCACCAGGGAAGCCCTGTAAAAGTTGCCAGTTCAGTCCCTCAGTCATGTCCAACTCTTTGCGACCCAATGGACTGCAGCACACCAGGCCTCCCTGTCCATCACCAACTCCCAGAGTTTACCCAAACTCATGTCCATTGAGTCAGTCATGCCATCCAACCATCTCATCCTCTGCCGTCCCCTTCTCTTCCCGTCTTCAATCTTTCCCAGCATCAGTGTCTTTTCAAATGAGTCAGTTCTTCACAACTGGTAGCCAAAGTATTGGAGTTTCAGCTTCAGCATCAGTTCTTCCAATGAATATTCAGGACTGATTTCCTTTAAGATGGACTGGTTGGATCTCCTTATTGTCCAAGGGACTCTCAAGAGTCTTCTCCAACACCACAGTTCAGAAGCATCATTTCTTCGGCACTCAGCTTTCCTTATAGTTCAACTCTCACAACCATACATGACTACTGGAAAAACCAAAGTTTGACTAGACGGACCATTGTTGGCCAAGTAATTTCTCTGCTTTTTAATAAGGTGTCTAGGTTGGTCATAACTTTTCTTCCAAGGAGCAAGCATCTTTTAATTTCATGTCTGCAATCACCATCTGCAGTGATTTTGGAGCCCAAAAAGATAAAGTCTGACACTGTTTCCACTGTTTCCCATTCATTTGCCATGAAATGATGGGACGAGATGCCATGATCTTCGTTTTCTGAATGTTGAGTTTTAAGCCAACTTTTTCACTCTCCTCTTTCACTTTCATCAAGAGTCTCTTTAGTTCTTCTTCATTTGCAGATGGTGTCATCTGCATATCTGAGGTTATTGATATTTCTCCTGGCAATCGTGATTCCAGCTTCTGCTTCATCCAGCCCAGTGTTTCTCATGATGTACTCTGCATATAAGTTAAATAAGCAGGATGACAATATACAGCCTTGATGTACTCCTTTCCCAATTTGGAGCCAGTCTGCTGTTCTATGTCCAGTTCTAGCTGTTGCTACTTGACCTGCATATAGATTTCTCAGGAGGCACGTCAGGTGGTGTGGTATTCCCATCTCTTTCAGAATTTTCCACAGTTTGTTCTGCTTGGGTCCAAATAATCAACCTCATGAGGAAAAGATGGTAAAGATGTGTCTTAGCAGCAGTGTGGCTAAAAAGACTTCTGAGGTTTTACTAAAACTGAAAATAGAACTGCCTTATAGCCCAGCAATCCCACTGCTGGGCATACACACCGAGGAAACCAGAATTGAAAGAGACCCGTGTACCCCAATGTTCATTGCAGCATTGTTTATAATAGCCAGGACATGGAAGCAACCTAGATGCCCATCAGCAGATGAATGGATAAGAAAGCTGTGGTTCATATACACAATGGATTATTACTCAGCCATTAAAAAGAATACATTTGAATCAGTTCTAATGAGGTGGATGAAACTGGAGCCTATTATACAGGGTGAAGTAAGCCAGAAAGAAAAACACCAATACAGTATACTAACGCATATATATGGAATTTAGAAAGATGGTAACAATAACCCTGTATGCGAGACAGCAAAAGAGACACAGATGTATAGAACAGTCTTTTGGACTCTGTGGGAGAGGGAGAGGGTGGGATGATTTGGGAGAAAGGCATTGAAACATATATAATATCATATAAGAAACTAATTGCCAGTCCAGGTTCAATACAGGATGCTTGGGGCTGGTGCACTGGGATGACCCAGAGGAATGGCACGGGGAGGGAGGAAGCACTGTACTAAGCTTCAGGGATATAGCCATGAAAGATGGAAGACGTCCCCACTCTCACAGAGCTCATTGCCTGGTGGGAGAGACAGAGAAGAAATCTATTATAGAACTAATGTGTTCTTTCCACTAGTCCCCACATCGTAAGTGTTGAGGTATGGGAATCAAAATTTTCATCTCCCCGGGCCAATTGAAATCACTGGCCCATCATGGAAAGCTTCTTTGCTCTGAAAAAGGAGCCCATAGGTGAATGTAAAAGGAACAGAGGGAAGGATGGCTCAGGGATTTGAACAGACTCTTCCCCTCATTACTGACTGAGGCCTCCACAACAGTGCTGCTCAAATCTTCTGCTGGTGGCTTTATGCATTTATATATGCATTAAGCCAGTTGACATTATTATTCATCCATTCATTTTATTCATTCAGAAAATGTGAATGTATATCTGCAGCATATAGAGATATGCACATGTATAGCAACATAGCAGCATGATTTTTTTGTATGTATATAGAAGAGAGAAAGAAGGTGCCACTTGGAATGCAGCATGAGATAGTATAAAAGAGCACTGAATCTGAAGTTAGAAGACCTGGTTTTAGCCTGTTTTGCCATTTACTAGCTTGATAAATTTAGGCAAATTAATTGGTTAACACCAAGCCTCAGTTTCCTTATCTGTAAAAACTTAGATAATAGCAATTGATACCTTCCAGGATTGTTGTCAAGAAGATATATAATGTTGAATATGAGAAGTGTTTTTGCAAACCATAAGGTGCTTGCATGTGGAAAAAGGATTATCATAGCTATGTGTCTTTGGGGTAGAGATGTAGGTTCCAGGGTTTTCCTGGGCCCAGATATGCCTCTGTTTGGTCATATATGTATTGTCTATATGTTCCCATACTTTCCTGTTTATATGTCTATTTGCATGTATCTGTGTGTATTTCCTGATGTGTATTTCCAAGTCAGTGACATGTAGATTCACTTTTTCTTATTCCTTAATCCATAGTCTCAGACCAGAAAACATTCTAACCTTCTTTTATCTGAGAAATGCAAGCCTCAAATATCCCTAACTATATTTTGAGAGTGCTTCCCCTTCTTTCCACTCCTCCCCACAAGGCACTTTGCTTATGTTCAACCCAGCCATGTGTATACATGCAGTGAGAGCTCTTATGCAGGTATTTGTCAGTGAAGAAAATGCAGGGCCTGCCTTCCACTGGGTTGGACATGCCTCTCAGAATCAGACATGTCATATGCTCCTGGACACCCCCCCCTTCAAGTGGCACCAGAGGATGTGCTGCTGGTGGGTGTAATGCCTCAGGGGAAAAGGAGGAGCTATTCTCCACTTCCCCTCACACACATACCACTCACCAAACCTTTCAGCCTCTTCTCTCCAAGGTTTTGGGATCAGGGGCTTGAAAGTTCGGCTCTACTTTCCTCAGATCTGCAAAGCCTCAAATGTGCTGCCAGATGTCCCAAGACCTCTAGTCAATTATTCTGAGTTTCAGAGTGCTTGGGAAAAACGAGAGAGCCCTGTGTTTAGCTCACAGAAACACTGAATCTTAGAACTGGCTTGGTCCTTCATCACTGCCTAATGCCACCTCTCTCACATCCTTGTGAAAGGATGAAAGCAAATCAGAATCCTGAAATATCACACCTTTAACATCATCTAGGCTACATGTCCACATTTTATATGTGAGAGCATAAAGGCCAAGAGAAGTGAATGAACTTGCTTAAGGAAAAATCTAGCTCTTCTGACTCCCAGGCCAGTGTTCTTTCTTCTCGATCTCCAAAATCAAGAGCAATAAGTATCAAACAAGTCAGTAAAAAAGAGAGAAGATCCTACAGTTCTATTGCTTTGGGGACATCTTCTGGAAATAGAAGCTGAGTGGTTCTTGGGGAGGGGAATAAAGGTACAGAAGCAGGCTCATGAGTCTCTCTGCAGAGAGTAAACCTGAACAAAGTACCTACTATGGCTCAGGGCAGTATCTGAAACCCAGGAAAAATGTGGGCTGTCTTGTCTAGCAGCTGATCTGGAAACTGAGTAGGTCTTATTCCTCCCAGGATATGAATTCCAGATCTCCAGCCAAAACTCCTGAAGTCAAAGATTATGACCTGGATTCTCTCTTGGTCTCCCAGAAACTTGCCCAGCTCTAGGCATTCTGATTGATAATGCTTGCTGTAGAGATGAGAACATCCTGGCTTCCCGGGAAAAGGCCTTTGTCTGGATCCATCCTTGAGATGCAAGTACATTGGCCCTTGGGTGCTCCACATTCTCATTGTCCCCACCTTCAAGGGAGTTGAATCAGCAGGGCTCATGGGGTGGCCTGCTGGACTAGGAGGTCTGCTTCTCATCCCTGTGACTTTTACCTCATAGATCACATGGAGAATGGAGATGGAGGTAATGAAACCCCTTCACCTCATTGCTTTTATTTAATTTACTTCTGTGAGGTTCTCTGTTCCTACTTGAGCTCTCCCACTCTCTAGAAAAGGCTGGACTTGGGCTACTTCCACTTACCATTCAGTGTCTTACTTTTTCCACTTTGGGGTCTTTGCACACGCTGTTCCTTCTGTCTGGTAAACTCTTCCTGGAATACTCTTCCTCTAGCTCATAGCTGGCTCCTTCCTTTACTTTAGGTCTCAGCTTAAATATAATTTCTTTCTTTTGTCCATTATTTCTAAAATAGAATGACCTCTGCCCTCATCCGCCCCAAAATCCTTTATTCTCAATCTCAGCGATTTGTTTCCTCAGCACTGATTATAGTCTTCAATAATATATTTTATCTATGTATTTACTTGTTAAATGTCTACCTCTCCCTGCAGTAGGAACAATAACAGAATAATGCCCCCCATAAAGATGTCCACATCCTAATCACCTGTGAATATTTTATGTTTCTGCTAAGTTGCTTCAGTCGTGTCTGACTCTTTGCTACCCAATGGACCATAGCCCACCAGGCTTTTCTGTTCATAGGATTCTCCAGGCAAGAATACTGGAGTGGGTTGCCATGCTCACCTCCAGGAGATCTTCCCAACCCAGGGATTGAACTTGTGTTTCTTACATCTCCTGCATTGGCAGGTGGGTTCTTTATCACTAGCACTGCCTGGGAAACCCGTGAATATGTTATATTTTATGAGAAAGAGGAATTAAGGTTGCTAATCAGCTGACACTGAGATGAGGAGATTACCCTGGATTATTCAAGTGAGCCCAATGTCACCACAAGGGTCCTTGTAAATGGAAGAGTGGAAGAGAAAGGCATGAGAGGACATCATGAATGATTTGATAAGGATTCAACCTGCCATTGCTGGCTTTGAAGACAGAGGAAGGGATCACAACTCAAGGAATGCAGGCAACCTCAAGAAATTGGAGAAGACAAGGAAATGGATTCTGCTCCAGAGTCTCAAGAGGAATGTAGTCTTGCTAACCCATTTTATTTTATTTTTATTTATTTTTAATATAAATTTATTTATTTTAATTGGAGGTTAATTACTTCACAATATTGTATTGGTTTTGTAATACATCAACATGAATCCGCCACACGTATACACGTGTTCCCCATCCTGAACCCCGCTCCCTCCTCCCTCCCTGTACCATTCCTGACCTCCAGAACTGCAAGAGAATAAACTGGTGCTGTTTTAAGTAATTAATTTTGTACTAATTTGTTATAGTAGCCATAGAAAACTCTTACACTCTCCATTAGACCATAATTTTGATGAGGACAGAAACTAGGTTCTGTTTACTATCATAGCCCCAGCATGCAGTATAGTACCTGGCACAGTGTAGGATCTCAATTACTATTGGTTGGTTTGGATAAGTGAATGGAGCCTGAACATGCCTTATGTTCTGCACACCTTCCCTCTCTAATGGCCCTCGGTGTGGGGTGGCATTCCATCCAAGGGACTGAACCGAAAAGAGGCCAATAACTTCCCAGCCAGTGTTTGGTAGGAGAAAGAAGCTAGAAACCTGGGAACACTTAAATCTTTTAGTTCTCAGAAAAGGAGTCCTGTATATCAGCCACCTGTCTATCCACACACGAATATACAGATGTTCTTTTTCATAGTTTCATATATACAGATATTGATTTTCTTTCAAGAACCTCTTCTGGAGCACCTGCTCTGTGCCATGTTCAGTGTTTAGCAATGTTGCTCATTGCTATTTGTGGATAGTGGTGGTGATGGTCTGTTTTCCCACATGTCAATCTTATTATCTCATTTACTCCTTGTTTTGACAAGAGATTCTCAGCCCTACTGTGAAAAGGCTCAGAAGATATGAGCCCTGCACAAAACCACACAACCAGTGAGTATGAGCTGAAACTAGAATCCAGCTCAACAGACACTATACACAGTAATAACTTTTTTTAACTACTGCCTATTTCCACCATTCCTTTACATGCTGCTGCACCAGTATGCTATATTCTGTACATATATCCTATATGCTGCACCTGTCTTATTTCTTCCCTTAGACCACATCCTGAACATTCTACCATCTCCCTACTGAAATGTATACCCTGACATTTACAAACCACTTTTCCCCCCCATTTTCCTTCTAGTGAAAGAAAGCATTAGATTAAGTAGAAAGGTCATAGAATTTGGGATACTGGCCTAGGTGTGAGTACTCTCTTGGTGACTTATGAAGAGTGTGATTATTAGCACCTTCTCCCTGTCCATAGCAAGGCCCTGTACCTTGCATTTCCAAGCTCATCTCTTCCTTTAAATGCAGCTGTATTTCTATATCAGGCTGGTATTTTCTTTGCCTATGCCCATGCCCACCCCAACCCCCCACCACAAAGACACTGACACCCATCAATAATAAATATGATCAGTCTTAATTGCTTATTAAGACACCGACACCCATCAACAATAAATATGATCAATCTTAATTGCTTGTTATTAATCAGATGCCTTGCTATGTGCTAGATATGCATTAATATCTCATTTAATCATCACAACAACTACAAATCATGTTTTATTATCTTTGAGTTATAGACAAGGAAACTGAAGAGATTTAAGTAACTTGCCCAATGTCATTGGCACCTGAAGATGGCAAGATACAAACCCTGATGCTCTGACATAGGACACACACTTTTAACTACTGTACTCACTTGGTTATTCTATATTCACACACACACACACACACACACACACACATCCTGCACATTCACACCTTAGAGACATTCTTCTAGCCACTCCTCCCTCCTGAAAAGTGGGGATGAAGATGAGGAAGTAATTAAAGTGGTACATCAGACAGAAGGAACAGGATCTATAAAGTCAATAAAGCAAGAGAGATCACAAAAATTTAGAGATCTGAAAGCAGATTGATGAGGCTGGAGCACTGGGTCATGTGGCAGAGACTTCAGCTCACACATTCCTCTAATACATTTCTAAAAGGTGGATCCCTTCTGATCTTCCCTCTCAAATCTGTCCTCCTCTAGAAACCTGAGTTATTTTTAACATCTCTTTCTTCTTTACCCCTACCATTTCAGCCCATTACCAACTTCTATCAATGGGCCTCATAAATAGATCTCAAATCTGCTCACTTCTCCCCGTCTCCACTGTTACTACCCTGGTCCCACTTGAGTCAAATGGACAACTGCAGCAGGTTCTTGACTGATCTCCCCACATCCTTTCTGGCTCTCCTCCAATCTATTCTCCACAAAGCAGTCAGGAGAATCTTTTCAGTATGCAAATCTGATCCTATCTTCTGTAGTTTAAAAACCTTCAGTGGCTTCTTACCTTAGTTCTTATGATGAAGAACAGCATCTTTGTCATGACTTTTAAAAACCCTTTTGGTCTGGCTCATGTCTACCACTATAACCTCTCAAACAACTTTTTCTGTTGCTATTTATGCTCCAGTTACATTAACCTTCTTTCTGTTTCTAAAATGTATCACACTTCCTCCAATCCATCCCCTACAAAGATCTTTGCATACTATTTATTCTGCAGGGGCTACATACTCCCTTCCAAACACACACATACAATTCAGCTAGTTAACACCAACATAGTTCTTCTTTTAGATCAAATACTACTTCTTGTGAAAGTTTGTAAAATTTAGGACTCCTGCCATATATCCTCAGAGAACTAGCCACCTTCTTCCAGAGAATTAGCCACAGTTTGTAAGCATACATTCATTTGAGTCTTGAGCTGGTTGATGTCTGTCTCCCCAAATAGATTGTAAGTTCTATGAGGGCAGGGCCAGTACATATTTTTTTATTATTTTTAATTGGAGAATAATTGCTTTACAATGTTGTGGTGGTTTCTGCCATACAACAACATGAATCAGCCAGAAGTATATATTCCCTTCCTTTTGAAACTCCCTCCCACCTCCAAGTCCATCCCACTCCTCTAAGTTGTCACAGAGATTGGAGTTGAGCTGTGTTGTTCAGAAACTTCCCACTAGCAACCTGTTTTACATATGATGATGTATGTGTTTCAATGCTATTGTCTCAATTCGTCCCACCCTCTCCCCTCACTGTGTCCACAAGTCTATTCTCTATGTCTGTGTCTCTTTTCCTACTCTGAAAATAGATTCATCAGTACCACTGCTTAGATTCCATATATATGTGTTAATATACAATTTTTTTTCTGACTTACTTTGCTCTGTATAATAAGCTCTAGGTTCATCCACCTCACTAGAGCTGACTCAAATTTGTTCCTTTTTATGGCTGAGTAATATTCCATTGTATACATGTACCACAACTTTATCCATTCATCTGTTGATGGACATCTAGGTTGCTTCCATGTCTTGTTATTATATATAGCACTGCAATGAACATTGGGATACACGTGTCTTTTAGAAATGTGGTTTTATGTATACTATCATATAAGAAACAAAGCGCGAGTCTATGTTCGATACAGGATACAGGATGCTTGGGACTGGTGCATGGGGATGATCCAGAGAGATGATATGGGGTGGGAGGTGGGAGGGCGATTCAGGATTGGGAGCTCGTATACACCCGTGGCGGATTCATGTCAATGTATGGCAAAACCAATACAGTATTGTAAAGTAAAATAAAGTAAAAATAAAATTTTAAAAAAAAAGAAATGTGGTTTTCTCAGGATATATGCCCAGTAGTGGAGTTGCTCGGTCATATGGTAGTTTTGGGCTTGCCTGGTGGCTCAGACAGTAAAGAATCTGCCTGCAATGTGGGAGACTGGGATTTGATCCCTTAGTTGGGAAGATCCCCTAGAGAAAGGAATGGCTACCCACTCCAGTATTCTTCCCTGGAGAATTCCATGGACAGAGGAGTCTGGTGGGCTGCAGTCCAGGGGGTTGCAAAGAGTCGGATATGACTGAGTGACTAACCACACACACACACACACACACACACACACACACACACACACACACACACACACACACACGATAGTTTTATTCCTAGTTTTTTTTAGAAGAAATCTCCGTACTGTTCTTGATAGTGGCTGTATCAGTTTACTTTCTTACCAGCTGTGCAAGACAGTTCTCTTTTCTCACATCCTTTCCAGCATTTATTGTCTGTAGATTTTTTGAAGATGGCCATTCTGACTGGTGTGAGGTGATACCTCACTGTAGTTTTGATTTGTATTTCTCTAATAATAAGCAATGTTGAGCATTTTTTTTCCCATGTGTTTATTGGATATCTTCTTTGGAGAAATGTCTTGTTAGGTCTTCTGCCCATTTTTTGATTGGGTTGTTTTGCTGATATTGAGCTACATGAGCTACTTATATATTTTGGAGATCGATCCCCTGCCAGTTGCTTCATTTGGAATTATTGTCTCTCATTCTGAGGGTTGTCTTTAATCTTGTTTATGGTTTTCTTTGCTGTGAAAAGCTTTTAGGTTTAATTAGGTCCCATTTGCCTATTTTTGTTTTTATTTCCATTACTCTAGGAGGTGAGTCATAGAGAATCACTGCAATTTATATCACAGAGTGTTCTGCCTATCTTTTCCACTGAGTCTTTTAGTTTTTGGTCTTACATTTAGGTCTTTAATCCATTTTGAGTTTATATATAGCATTAGGAAGTGTTCTAATTTGATTATTTTACACATAGCTGTCCAGGTTTCCCAGAACCACTTATTTGAAAGAGTGTCTTTTCTCCACTGTATATTCTTACCTCCTTTGTAAAAAATAAGGTGCCCATAGGTGCATGGGTTTATCTCTGGACTTTCTATCTTGTTCCATTGGTCTGTATTTCTGTTTTTGTGCCAGTACCATATGGAACAGTACATTATTTTTGATCACTATTTATTACCAGTGCCCAGAACAGTATTTAGCACATAGTATAACTGGTATTCAATAAGTACAATAAATGAGAGGTGGTAAGTTTGCAAAGTGGTTTGCAATTCACATTAAGGGTTTTTAATGTTATCCTCAGGGCAATGAGGAACTGCTGTTGATTTTAAAGCAAGCGGATGCCTTGATCAGGATTTGTTTCCAGAAAGAATAATGTTGCAGGGCAGAAGAAGACAAACTGGAGCTGTAACATATAGAACTCAGTTTGGAAGCCATTGTAATAGTGCAGGTGAAAATAATGAGGATCTGACATATTTTATCTCCTGTGGGCCAATCATCTGTCAATTCTTCCAGATCTCAATATTCCATAAATGATCTGAGGTAACTTACCACAGAAAAAAATGATAAATAAATAAATGCAATTTAAAAATCATGATGATAGACAGAATCAGAAAGACAAAATTATGGAATTAACTAACTGTTGATGGTGAGAGAAGGATAAATTAGTAAGAAGAGAAGACAGGTATGGAAACTACTAGGGCTGACACTGTTGAGCTGAGAATTTGTGCTCATCTCACATGCTAGTAAAGTAATGCTCAAAATTCTCCAAGCCAGGCTTCAGCAATACGTGAACCGTGAACTTCCTGATGTTCAAGCTGGTTTTAGAAAAGGCGGAGGAACCAGAGATCAAATTGCCAACATCCCCTAGATCATGGAAAAAGCAAGAGAGTTCCAGAAAAAACATCTATTTCTGCTTTATTGACTATGCCAAAGCCTTTGACAGTGTGGATCACAATAAACTGTGGAAAATTCTGAAAGAGATGGGAATACCAGACCACCTGACCTGCCTCTTGAGAAATCTGTATGCAGGTCAGGAAGCAACAATGAGAACTGGACATGGAACAACAGACTGGTTTCAAATAGGAAAAGGAGTATGTCAAGGCTGCATATTGTCACCCCACTTATTTAACTTATATGTAGAGTACATCATGAGAAACGCTGGATTGGAAGAAACACATAACTTCAGATATGCAGATGACACCACCCTTATGACAGAAAGTGAAGAGGAACTAAAAAGCCTCTTGATGAAAGTGAAAGAGGAGAGTGAAAAAGTTGGCTTAAAGCTCGACATTCAGAAAACGAAGATCATGGCATCTGGTCCCATCACTTCATGGGAAATAGATGGGGAAACAGTGGAACAGTGTCAGACTTTATTTTTGGGGGCTCCAAGATAACTGTAGATGGTGACTGCAGCCATGAAATTAAAAGACGCTTACTCCTTGGAAGAAAAGTTATGACCAACCTAGATAGCATATTCAAAAGCAGAGACATTACTTTGCCGACTAAGGTCCATCTAGTCAAGGCTATGGTTTTTCCAGTAGTCAGGTATGGATGTGAGAGTTGGACTGTGAAGAAGGCTGAGTGCCGAAGAATTGATGCTTTTGAACTGTGGTGTTGGAGAAGACTCTTGAGAGTCCCTTGGACTGCAAGAAGATCCGAACAATCCATTCTGAAGGAGATCAGCCCTGGGGTTTCTTTGGAAGGAATGATGCTAAAGCTGAAACTTCAGAACTTTGGCCACCTCATGCAAAGAGTTGACTCACTGGAAGACGCTCTGATGCTGGGAGGGATTGGGGGCTGAAGGAGAAGGGCCCAACAGAGGATAAGATGGCTGGATGGCATCACTGACTCGATGGACGTGAGTCTGAGTGAACTCCGGGAGTTGGCGATGGACAGAGAGGCCTTGTGTGCTGCGATTCATGGGGTCGCAAAGAGTAGGACACGACTGAGAGACTGAACTGAATTGATCCTAGCCAGTATCCAAGTAGCATAACTACTATGTTATACTAGTCCAGGAAGATCCCTTGGAGAAGGAAATGACAACCTGCTCCAGTATTCTTGCCTGGAAAATTTCCCATGGACAGGGGAGCCTGGTGGGCTACAGTCCATGGAGTCACAAAGAATTAGCAACTTAACAACTACAAGAATCTTGTGGTCCATATTGAAAGAAAGACATGATCAGTCACATAATTTTCTTTCTAGAAAGGGAAAAGTTATATTAATTCTTCAGTACTGAACTAGGTCTGCTTTTGGTATGCTTTGCCCATTGCCTAAAATGCCCTTTCCTTGCTGATTTCCCTCGCTCCCTACACCTTCGTTTACCTGAAGAGCTGTTACTTTCCTTCTAGCCTCAGCTCATCTTACCTGAGAGTGTTCCCCTGTCTTGAACTCCCATAGTTCCTTGAATTTCCTTTTCTCTTTGTACTCAGCATTTGTGGTGGTATGAGAAACAGAGAGAAGAGGATAAGTTACAGAGAGATTGAAGAGGTAGAATTACTAGGACTCATTGATTAGAAATTTTAGAAGAGGACCAGTTTATGGGGCAAAAGATGAAGATTTTGGACACAGTGAGTTTGAGGTACCCATGAACCATCGGGTGGAAAGGCCTAGGAGGCAGCTGAGCAATCTTATCTCAACATTCCTTCCTGCATTCTCTGCTCTCTCCAGCAGCATCATGCATTTCCTCTGTGCTGGAACCACACCTAATCATCCCCAGGTAAGTTCAAATCTCTATTCCTTTAAGCCTATTGCTCCCTCACTTTTATAATCCTTTTCTCCCTGACCAACCCCTATCAACCTTTACATCTCAAGCCAAATGTCATTTTTCCCTGGAAAGCTGCCTCCCCCACCACAGAAATTCCCTTCCTTCCCTGTGCTACAACTATGCTTTGGACACCCAACTCTCCCACTGCTCTATAATTATTTTTGTCTGCCTTCCTCATTAGACTGTCAGTGAATGAACATGCTTCAGGGAAACTCCATGGGGGAGAAAGAAAGAGCCTTGTGCTATAGTGAACTGAATTGAAGAGGTCATTACATGAAGCCCAGAATACAGATAGGGAACACTCCACCAATACAGACTGAAACAATCAGAGCAGAGATCTTGGGTGATGTATTTATTTCCAGGGGGAAGAACTGCTAGGGGTAAAGGGACACAAGGCCCCTAGTCCCCTTGTTCCAGAGCAACCTGGAAAGCATATTCTCTGAGGGACAGCCTAAAGACCAGCCAGCCTGGGCCCAGAGTCTACCTGGCTCAGCCTAAACTCAGCCCAGACAGGGGAGGGTGGGGCTGAGGGGCTGAACCTCTACTTAGGAGCTGGGCCTCCTCCCAGCCCGGTATTCCAGGGGTGAGTAAGGGTTAGGTGTCATTCCATTACTCAGCAACTTGGGCCAGGAAAGTGAGTGTTTTGTTCTGAGATTGAGGATAATGCTAACTCTCACATTGTTTTTATTAATTCCACTCTATTCATCCTGGAGTTACAATTGGTTAAAGAGAGTTAAATACCTGACCGAAGTTTAAAACTGAAGAGAGGTGTTCTGACATCTAAAGCTAAAGTTAAGACCCCTTAGCTGGGTATATATGACCAGTCTCATCTGTCTAGCTACTGATTACCATGCTTTCTAGTCATACCAACCACTGGACAATTTTGATTCCTCTGGGCCATCTGTCTAGCTACTGATTACCATGCTTTCTAGTCATACCAACCACTGGACAATTTTGATTCCTCTGGGCCATTGGGTCTGCTTTCCCCACTGCCTAAAGTGTCCTTTCCCTTCTGGCTTCCCTCACCCTCTACACCCCTGTTTACCTGAATAGCTATTACTTTTCTTCTAGTCTCAGCTCATCTTATCTGAGAGGGTTCCCCTGTTTGAACTCCCATAGTCCCTTGAGCTTCTTTTTCTCTTTATACTCAGTGTTTGTGGGAAAAATTAAACACAGTGCCCTCAAAAAGGACATATGGACTTGGGGGGGCATCCAGGAAGTTGTTGGGCAATGTCACATAACTCTGGAATAAAGGGACTGGGCATCATGGTGTTCTGAGTTTGAATCCCAGCTCTGGCTTTGGATGATGATCTTGGATCAGTCATTTTACCTCCTAGGTCTCTCTCTCTCTTCAGCTGTTTAACGGTGGGATAGGACTGAAAGGTGTCTGAAGTACTTTCCACCTCTGATATCCTAGACTTTTATAAATGTTGAAGGAAGAGGTAAAGAAACACATGAGGGAGAAGAAACGGATAAATGAGAACCAGCCCATCACCACAATGTACATAAGAGATTTAACTGGCAAGAATCTTATGACCTTTACAACCTGGCAGGTAGTGCTTATTATTTATAACATTTCATCCAGTAGTGTGTGGAGTGCTTAACAGATCATTGGGCCCTTTCACTAACGCTAATTCATTATACAACAGCCAGTGAGAGAGTCAATATAAGCATTCAAAGGCTAGCCCTATTTCATAGAAAAGAAAACTGAGGGACAGAAAGTAATGGTTTTAAGTCTGTGGTCAAATAAGTGACTTAAGGTTTAAATACTTTCATTCAGCCTGTGTAGGGTAATCAACTTTTCCAATTTGCTGGGGATGTCTGACTTTCAGTTTTAAAACCAAAAAAATTCCAGGAAAACCAGAAAGTTTGGTCACCTATACAAGTAACTAACCCACCTGCCTCTAATCACCCTTGAGGCAAGGGGTATAGCTGGGGAGCAGAGAGCTAGTACTTTCCCTTCCCTATGGTTTCATACTACTGAGAACCAGGAGGCAGATCTAACCCTGTTTGTTCCCTCCCACACTAGATTATATCTGACAGGGCTCTTCTTAACTTGGTTCATAGTCCTGGCTGCTTATTAGACTCACTTGGGAAGATTTGCAAAAAATAAATATGCTTGCACCCACCACAGACCAATTAAGTCAGAATCTTCTGTGCTTGAGTGAAATCTGGGCATCAGTATTTTTAAAAGTTCTCTGGGTGATTCTAATGTGTAGCCAGGCCTAGCAGTTACTGAGTCTGGCTCTTCTAAGCTTTAACCACATAGTAGACTGGGCCCGTGGACAGAAAAATTTCCTCTTCAGTCTTCTTCCCCTCTTCTGTTTTGCTTAGCCTCCCAGTGTACAAAACTTCTCTAGACACTCAGAGGAGGCTCTCTGCAGAATGCAGAAGCTCTTCCCCTCTTCCCCTTTTCCTGGCAGCTTAAGGTGATCCCCTTCCTGGAATTACTGGCATTTTTGCAAAGGAACTTTGGAAAGCATTCAAGATTCAAAGGACGAAGCACTAATGGTGAAAACTCAGACATTGGGGAAGTCTCTTAAAACAAGAGGATCTGCTTAGTGCCCTTGGGTTCACACCACCTAGGTAACGGCCTATCTATTCAGCCTAACAATGGAGCCAATTAAACTCTCTGACCCCAAGGTCTTGATGGACATGTGTGTGAGTAAGCTCCAGGAGTTTGTGATGGACAGGGAAGCATGGTGTACTGTAGTCCATGGAGTCGCAAACAGTCAGACACGACTCAGCGACTGAACTGAACTGAATTGACCTCAAGGAGAGAATAGCTGTAGTAGTTCCAGTCTCCTTGTGGGAAGCCCTGCAATTCCCACTGGTTAGATGCTGTAAAAAAAAAAAAAAAAAAAAGAGGGGCTGGTGGGGAGGAGAGGCCTGGAAAGGTAAGGGGAGATCTCTCCAAGGGTCAGGAGATGGGAAGCCAGGCTGATCATGATCTTTGCTCTAACTCACTGCAAATCCCATTAGGCTTAATTCTCAGGGACTCCAACCCTTGCCTTTCCCATCAGTCTCAGGCAGGTAGTTCAGGTTCACAATATTTGTCAGGTTTGAGATTCTCAGAAACTCTAAGAGAACTGACTTGGAAGCCATCTGACTCCCTAACCCTCTTCTTACATACCTCCAGTGATGAGAAGCTCACTCCCCATCCCTAGCTAGACATCCTGCTCAATCACAAGAGAACTAGGGCATTTTAAGAGTTTCTTTTATTTAAACCAGAATCAGTTTTCCTGGAATTTTTATTCTCTCTGTTTCCAGCACCTTCACCTAATTTCCCTGAGTTGTGTCCCTTCTAACCTACTTATGTCCCTCTGGATAGACTCTAATTTATCATTTGTCTGTGTGCCTGTTAACATACCTTGCCCGAAGCTGGACCCTAGAAGACTCTGCCCAATGTACAGATGAATTTCTTCTAAAAATAATATTTCTTTTAATATATAAATTTGTAGTGCCTAGTACAATGGTCAGAAGGCTCATGTGTCTGTGACACAGGAAATAGAAAAAAGTCTGTTTAGTCAAAGCTATGGTTTTTCCAGTAGTCATGTATGGATGTGAGAGTTGGACCATAAAGAAGGCTGAATGCTGAAGAATTGATGTTTTTGAACTGTGGTGTTACAGAAGACTTTTGAGAGTCTCTAGGACTGCAAGGAGATCCAACCAGTCAATCTTAAAGGAAATCGACCCTGAATATGCATCGGAAGGACTGATGCTGAAGCTGAAACTCCAATACTTTGGCCACCTGATGGGAAGAGCTGACTCATTAGAAAAGTCCCTGATACTGGGAAAGATTGGAGGCAGGAGGACAAGGTGACAACAGAGGACACGATGGTTGGATGGCATCACTAACTCAATGGACATGGATTTGAGCAAACTCTGGGAGATGGTGAAGGACAGAAGCCTGGCATGCTGCAGACCATGGGGTCGCAAAGAGTTGGACATGACTGAACAATAACAACCACAAAGCTAGAGAGAAAGAGAGAGGTGTACACACACCAACCATAATTTACTTTTTATATGCTAATTTATAATTTGCTTTTTTTCCACTCAAAAGTATTTCATGGACATCTTTTTATGTCAACTAATATAAATCTATTTCACCACTTTTAAGTTGTTGCATAGTGTTTCTTTGTATGATGTATCATAGTTTATTTGTGCATTCTGCTATCAAAGGGCACTTGGGTTTTCATTTTGTATTATCAAACAACATTGTAATGAATAACCTCATGCATATACCTCTGCAGTCTAGTCCACATTTATTCCTCAGTGAGTCAAAAGGTAAGCAACTTTAAAATTTTTATACAGGTCACCAAATAATCTTCAAAGATTGTTCTAGCTTTCATTTCATGAGCAGTGCATGCGAGTACTTTTATCCTCACATACTTACCAAGACTGGATATCAGTCAATTTAATCTTTGCCAATATGCTAGACAAAAACATTCCCTTCATCTTTATTTCCATTTATATAATTACTAGTGAGGTTAAGCATCTTTAATGTTAAGTTAGTCATTTATGTTTCTTCTTTTAAAAATTGATTCATTTCCTTTGTTCAATTTCCCCTGAGGTGTTCTCTTTTTATTATTGATTTAGAAAATTCCTTTATAGTTTAAGGATATCATCCCCTTATATGTCAAATATCTTACAAATATGTCAGCAGTTTTTCCTTTGTCTTTTGACTTTAATTTTTCACAATGCAATTTTTTTCTATTGTCAACCTTATCAATATTTGTTTTATTATTTCTGTTTTATCCTGTCAAGGTTATAAAAATTTTAATCTATATTTTCTTCTAATACATTTAAGCCCTCAATCTGACTACTATATCTTTCTTCTGCCTTCCATCAAAATTCAGCATATGGCACCCACTTTCCTCTGTTTCCTGCTAGGTGACTGCTACATTGAAGCTCATAAATTGAGAAGTGCTGTGTTCTCAGGCTTCTAGCTATGCTGTCTTTACATGTTAATAGGGAATTCTTGGAAGCAAATGCTACTGCACAAGAGTACTTTTCTAATGGGGTAATAATTTTGAGAGCTAAGATAGGTAGGTGAAGGAAATGATTTGAAGGCAGCAGGATCAGGTAGGTAGGTAGTAGAAATAGTGGAAATAGTACCAAAGTTAAAGTTAGCATTTGGGATCAAATTTGCATTTGGGATCTCAGCACTAGCTGTATGTTGTGGCCAAATCATATTCTCTCTCTGAGACCCAGTTTCCTCATCCATAAAATGAGAGGACTACCATGTGTTCTTTATATTCATTACCTATTTGCCACCTGTGTCCTCCTGCTCTGGTTTCATTCACTGTACACTTCCAGCACCCAGCACAGTGCCTGACAGAAAGTAGGTATTCAATAGCTTATTTTAATTTCTATCTGTAGAAATGTGTTAAATTTTTTTGGGGAAGAGGTGGATGTTGGGAGAGGGGAAAGAGAGAATGTCATGTTAGGAGAATATGGAAAGTGGCAGGGAGTTTGAACATTTCAAAGGGAAGCATGACAAGTAAGAGGATAATTTAGAAGGATAAGTGGGGGCTAATAAACAGGGTTAGGCTTATATATCTAGCTAAGGAATTTTGGATTTTATCCAATAGGTACTTGGGAGCTGGTGAAGGTTTTAAGCAGGTGTGACACACTCTTGCAATTCCACCTCAACCCCAAATTATGATAAGCTTGTCTGGCAAATAAGGAGGCTAGATTGCTCAGAGAGAGTCTAGAAGCAGAAAACCTAGGCTATTGCAACAATCTATGACAAAGATAGTAAGCTAGGGCAGAGGAGACAGAAATGGATCTAAGAGATTTCTTTTTTCTCCCTTCTTTTAAGAGAAATATTAATAGTGCCACTTTCAGTCTTCCCCGTGTATACATATTGAGGGAGCAAGACCAGCTGATCTCTAGGATACCTTCAAGATGGAATACTTTGGCATCTTGGGGTTTGAGGTGCTGTATCACCTCCATTGTGCTCCCTGGCTATCTCACCATGAGTTGCCACTACTCCCCTCTCTCTCCATGACACCCCACTCTGGGGCAGTGATATTATTGTTTTCTCAGGGCTAGTCAGAGCTCAGGAAAGACAGAAGGCAGGGCTCAGTTCTTTTATCATCAATGAATCCTCTGACAGCCCAGGCTGATTGGAAAGGGTAGGAGTCTTCTGGGAGATTTTGAAAGCTTCCAAAAGTAGCCTCAAGGCCTCAGTCCCAGGGCCAGGACACTGACTAAACATTGGAACTCACAGTCTTTGCCAAGTTCCCACCCCAGCCTCCATTCTATTACTGAATAAACCAGTTTTCCCTCCTACTTTAGTTATCTCCTTGGAGGGCCCAATCCACACTTGAGAAGTTCAAATTTAGCCCTAAGTCTCCATCCCTAACTCCTCTAGAGAGAATGCCCAAGATATAGCAACTTATCCTCTTTAAAACTCCCTGTGGGCTCTGGGATGGGAAAGAAAACAAGAGAAAGATGGAGATGATGAGACCAAGACACACATATACAGAGATCAAAAAGCAAAGGAAGAAAGATTGGGATATGAGGAAAATAGAGAAAGACAGCATGACAAAGAAGGAGACAGAAAGGATAAAAGAAAAGGATAAAGAGTCTGAGAGACTAGGGAAAAGAAGGAGAAAGACTCAGAGATATGAATAAATAGGGAGGACAAGAAAAAAGCAAAGAGAAAGAGGGAAAGGGATATATATATATAGTCAGAAATAGGCAGAGAAAAAAGGAGTGAGAGCCAGGGAAAAGAGTGAACCTCAGTCCCCAGACCTGTCCTAAACTCCTGCATCAAGCCAACCATTTGTGTCTAGAAGCCTGAACTGAGTCCAGGAGACAGTTCCTACAAAATCCAGTTCTTCAGGGTGGGAACTGACAGGGCCTCCCAGAGGCCCTGACAGACAGAAGGACCAAGGCAAGCTTGGCAGTCAGCCCAAACAGGCCTCATATTTGCACACTACTATCGTCAGGAACTCATACCTACCATGTAGTGCAGATGGGCCAATAAATAGTCACCCTCAAAGCCAGTGGACAAAAAAATTACCTCTAAAATGAGAACACTTTTCTATTTGATATTTTAAAACACTCCAGATATTAATGAATTCTGTACAGTGATTTCAACACCTTATTGTTTTTATTTTGAATTACATATTGGCAAGGGGACCAGAATCTATTCAACTTTTGAGGCCTTTAAAGGTTTTCCCCTGATGTGCCACCATGGATCTAGGGGCTAGTGTACAGTGATGAAATGACATGCTTTCCTTCTGGACCTGTTTGGATGCCTCTCTGACTGCTCATTTTCAATCATTTTGTCAGAGTCCTTGGACAAGAAGTAGAAACTTTCGAGCCAAAGCCTGTCCTTTGGGGGTTGCAAGGACCAGTAGGGAGAGAACAAAGAGATTTGACCAAGAAAGTGAAGAAGGGGTGTCTAATATACTAGTAAGGCATTGGACCACATAGGCTTAAGGCCCAACTTTGCCCTAAAAACAGTGTGAGCTTCAGTATGTGACTTTATCCTTCTGAAATTCAACATCCTTTTTAATAAAATAGAGCTAATATCCATCTTGGAGAAGGAAATGGCAACCCACTCCAGTACTCTTGCCTGGAGAATCCCATGGAGGGAGGAGCCTGGTAGGCTACAGTCCATGGGGTCGCAAAGAGTCGGACATGACTGAGCGACTTGCCAGAGTACTCATGACGTTGACAAGAGAATAAACCATTAGAAACTACAAGTGTTTCTAATACTCGGGTGGTTCAGTGGTCAAGACTGTTGTTGTTGCTCAGTCGTTAAGTTCTGTCTGACTCTTTGTGACTCCATAGACTTCAGTACACCAGGCTGCTCTGTCCTCCACTGTCTCCCGGAGTTTGTTCAACTTTATGTCCATTGAGTTGGCAATGCTATCTAAACTTATCTCATCTTCTGTCGGCCCCCTTCTCCTTTTGCCTTCAATCTTTCCCAGCATCACGGTCTTTTTCATTGAGTCGGCTCTTCACATTTGGTGGCCGAAGTATTGAAGCTTCAGCTTCAGCAACAGTGGTTAAGAATCTTCCTGCCAAAGCCTGGGTTTGATCCCTGGTCTTAGAAGATCCCACATGCTGTGAGGCAACTAAGCCCATCTACCACAACTACTGAAGCCTTCGTGCCCTAGAGCCCATACTCTACAACAAGTGAAGCCCCCACAAGGAAAAGCCTTGAAAGCAGCCTCTGCTCACCGCAACTAGTAAAAGCCTGTGTGCAGCAATGAAAACCCAGAACAGTCAATAAGTTAAAAAAATAAATTAAAAGAAAATAAAGAATCTACAAGTGTGAGAAGAGTTCAAATTATTACAAATAGTTTTGGGGAATGCCAGACCATTAAAGAAAACACACTTCCTGGTACAGATGAGGCAACACAGATTTTCTGAATTTTGCTAGGGCAGGAACAGGAGGAGAAAGCAAGAAATCCTGAAAGAAGCCTGGGGAAAAATGGGAAACTGGAGGAGGGGGTTAAAAATGGAAACCTATATTTATTGTCTTAAGAAGAACTGAAATGTGATTAATGATGTGTTTATGGCCATGTTTGGGCTTTGTTTGGTGATAGGTTGGGGAGGAATTATAAATATGTCTAATATGTAGGGAGCTTTTTGTAAGAAACCATTGAAAAGGGAGTATGGCCAGCCCGTCAGAGACCCAGAAACTAGCCAGCTCCTTGCCAACAAGAATCTGAGCAAGAAGCCTTAGGAGATGAAGGGCACCGTAAAAGTCTCCAATCTGGCCAAATGTCACTTCTGGGGATTTCGTGGCTCCCCAGTACCTATGAGATTAATTCTAAACTCCATTTTGTAGTAAGTCCCTGCTTGATCCCTCACTGCTTTCCCCCAGCCCCATCTATGACTTTTCTTCACTGCAATGTCATATATCATAGCCATATTAAACTTCTGAACACCATACTCCATATGTACTATCTATCGGAAATGCATCCATGCCACCCCTCCTTTTGCTTAGCTAAACTAACTTGTTCTTCAGAATTTAGCTAAAAATCACCTTTCCTAGGAAATCTTCCTTAACCATCTTTTATCCCCAGTCTGGAATCTCATAATTTCTGATTAATGCCATCTCCATTTAATGTCATCTGGATTGATATTGTTTGACATTATGTGTCCCCATGTCTTTTTCTCCCATAAGATAATGACTATTTCGAGGATGGGGACGATATCATTAACATTTTTGTGATAACTATAGGTGGCATTACCTATCTATGCTATACACTTTACACACATGAACTCTCACATGAACTTCATTAAGGTGAACACTATGAAAAAGCTCAGGTTATATAATGAGATATCACTATAAACCCACAAAAATGTCTAAAGTAAAAAAATGACAGCACCAAATGCTGATAACGATGAAGAAACTGAATCATTCATACATTGCTGGTATGAATTCAAAATGGCACAACTCTGAAAGTTTGGCACTTTTTAAAAAATAAATTTACTTATTTTAATTGGAGGTTAATTACTTTACAATATTGTATTGGTTTTTCCATACATCAACATGAATCTGCCATAGGTATACACATGTTCCTTATGCAATTAAAAATGCAACTACCATGTGATCTAACAATTACACTTGGGCATTTATCTAGATAAGTGAAAATTTCTGTTCACACAAAAACCTGTGTGAAAGTTCATAATGGCTTTGTTCATAGTAGCCCCAAATTGGAAACCAACCAAATGTCCTTCAGTGGGTGAATGGTTGAACAAGCTATGGTGTATCCATAACATGGAATACAACTCAGCAATAAAAAGGGAATGGACTATTAAGACACACAACACCAATGTATGAACCTCAACAACAGAAGAATTATGCTGAGTGAAAAAAGTCAGTCTCCAAAGATACAATTGCAAAATTATATTCACTTAACATTCCTGAAATGAAAAAAAATTATATATATGGAAAACAGATAAGAGGCTACAAGAAATTAAGAATGGAGTGGAATTAGGAGAGTGGTGAGTGTGGCTATAATATAACAGGAAAACATGAGGGGTCCTTGTAGTAATGAAAATATTATGTACTTTAACTGTATCAATGTCAATATCCTGGTTGTGATATTGAACTATAGTTGTAGGTAACTAGGAAAATACTGCAGAGGATACCCCTGTCTTATTTCTTATAACTGCATGTGAATCTATCACTATCTCAAAATTAAGAGTTAATTCTTTTTTAAAAGGAGTAGAGTACTGATACATATTATGGCATGGATGAGCCATGTAAAAATTATACTAAGTGAAAGAAGTCAGTAACAAAAGACCACATAATGCACGGTTCTATTTATATGAAATATTCAGAAAAGACAAATCCATAGAGACAGAAATTGGACTAGTCATTGCCTAGAGCTGGAGGAGGGGTGGAATGGAAAGGGACTGATAAAGTCACTTTTTATGGTGATGAAAATGTTTGAAATTAAGATAATGATGATGATTGCAAAACTCTGTGATACACTAAAGCCCACTGAATTGTACATTTTTAAAGGTAAAGTTGATAGCACTTGACTATATCTCAATAAAGCTATTGTTTAAAAAATTATAGATCATATAACAAAACAACAGAGTAGACAATTCCAAGCTCTCATTTCTCCACAGAAACATCAAAAAATAAGCAGAAACTGTCAGAGCCAACTTTGTCAGAGCTCTGAAAATCAGTCAAATATTTCTGGCAATCAAGTGGAGATTAAATCAAGAAAAAGACAACTGCAAATAAGAGAGTTTGTGGTGCATTTGCATGCCTTTGCCTCACCCCTTCCTGGGTATTGTGGCAGCTATTTTCTTTCTTTGAGCTTTGTGTTTTTTATTTTTTTCCTTTATATGCAAGGACTTTTGCTTTCAATGTAAACAGAAATTCAAGTCTATAACAGAGTTGCAGCTCAAGTAAAATACCATGCACAACATTTGAGTACTTCAAAACAGTAAGCACACACAGGGTGAAGCGAATGGTCAAATAGGGCTTACTGTTCTCAAAAATTAGGTATAACAGCAAAAGCATTACCATCCATAGCTAAAGTTATTCCTCGAGCCCTAGCTTGTGAGGCAGATAATAAAAGCATCAATTACTGGTAGATGAAGTAGGGCTTCTTAAACTTATCAGTTTAATCAATAAACAAGTTTTTTTTTTTAAGTTACTTTTTTGTGTCAGTTCCACGAAGGAAAATCATTTGATTTGTACTTAAAAATTTATTATTCCACTTAAAGAGTATGAAATATGTTTATGGAGGACATTGATGGACTTCAGATCAGACTGCACCTCTTTAAATTCTTCCAACATGTGTGTGTATGTGTCATACAAAAACGTCTTGATCCATAGCACACAATTTCCCAAAGGAATATCAAGTGGGCTGACATGCCACCACTTCACTTCAGTTCAGTTGCTCAGTCATGTCAAACTCTTTGGACTGCAGCACCCATGGAATGCAGCACACCAGGCTTCCCTGTCCCTCACCAAATTCCGGAGCTTACTCAAGCTCATGTCCATGGAGTCAGTGATGCTATCCAACCATCTCATCCTCTGTCATCCCCTTCTCCTCCTGCCTCCAATCATTCCCAACATCAGGGCCTTTTCAAATGAGTCAGTTATTTGCATCAGGTGGCCAAAGTATTGGAGTTTCAGCTTCAGCATCAGTCCTTCCAATGAACATTCAGGACTGATTTCCTTTAGGATGGACTGGTTGGATCTCCTTGCAATCCAAGGGACTCCCAAGAGTCTTCTCCAACACCACAGTTCGAAAGCATCAATTTTTCAGTGCTTAGCTTTCTTTATAATCCAACTCTCACATCCATACATGACTACTGGAAAAACTAAAGCTTTGAATATATGAACCTTTGTTGGCAAAGTAATGTCTCTGCTTTAAAATATGCTGCAAATGTTGGTCATAATTTTTCTTCCAAGACACAAACATCTTTTATTTATTTATTCTTTTTACTTTACAATATTGTATTGGTTTTGCCATACTTGAACATGAATCTGCCACGGGTGTACACGTGTTCCCAATCCTGAACCCCCCTCCCACCTCCCTCCCCATACCATCCCTCTGGGTCATCCCAGTGCACCAGCCCCAAGCATCCTGTATCCTGCATCAAACGTAGACTGGTGATTCATTTCTTATATTATACATGGTTCAGTGCCATAGCTGCAGTCACCATCTGCAGTGATTTTGGAGCCCCCAAAAATAGTCAGTCACTGTTTCCATTGTTTCCCCTTCTATTTGCCATGAAGTGATGGGATCAGATGTCATGATTTTAGTTTTCTGAATGTTGAGTTTTAAGCCAACTTTTCCACTCTCATCTTTCACTTTCATTAAGAGGCTCTTTAGTTCTTCTTCACTTTCTGCCATAAGGGTGGTGTCATCTGCATACCTGAGGTTATTGATATTTCTCCTAGCAATCTTGATTCCAGCTTGTGCTTCTTCCAGGCCAGCATTTCTCATGATGTACTCTGCATATAAGTTAAATAAGCAGAGTGACAATATACAGCCTTGATGTACTCCTTTCTTGATTTGGAGCCAGTCTGTTGTTCCATGTCCAGTTCTAACTGTTGCTTCCTGACCTGCATACAGATTTCTCAAGAGGCAGGTCAGGTGGTCTGGTATTCCCATCTCTTGAAGAATTTTCCTCAGTTTGTTGTTATCCATACAGTCAAAAGCTTTGGTATAGTCAATAAAGCAGAAATAGATGTTTTTCTGGAACTCTCTCTTTTTCAATGTTCCAATGAATGTTGGTAATTTGACCTCTGGTTCCTCTGCCTTTTCTAAATCCAGGTTGAACATCTGGAAGTTAATGGTTCACATACTTTTGAAGCTTGGCTTGGAGAATTTTGAGCATTACTTTACTAGCGTGTGAGATGAGGACAATTGTGCAGCAGTTTGAGCCTTCTTTGACATTGCTTTTCTTTGGGATTGGAATGAAAATTGACCTTTTCCAGTCCTGTGGCCACTGCTGAGTTTTCCAAATTTGCTGGCATATTGAGTGCAGCACTTTCACAGCATAATCTTCCAGGATTTGAAACAGCTCAACTGGAATTCCATCACCTCCACTAGCTTTGTTCATAGTGATGTTTTCTAAGGCCAACTTGACTTCACATTCCAGGATGTCTGGCTCTAGGTGAGTGCCCATACCATCGTGGTTATCTGGGTCATAAAGGTCTTTTTTGTATAGTTCTTCTGTGTATTTTTGCCACTTCTTCTTAATATTTTCTGCTACTGTTAGGCCCATACTATTTCTGTCCTTTATTGTGCCCATTTTTACATGAAATGTTCCCTTGGTATCTCTAATTTTCTTGAAGAGATCGCTAGTCTTTCCCTTTGTATTGTCTTCCTCTATTTCTTTTCATTGATCGCAGAGGAAGGCTTTTTTACAATCTCTCCTTGGTTTTTTCTGGAGCAAAGCTACCACCTCAGAATATTTTAAACTGGTTACTGCACTTGTCAGCATGTGGCACCAGGGAACAGGGAAAATAGGGTAGTTGAGGTTGTTAAAGGAGAATTCTAAAACAGTTTAAGCAATTATATGCCTTTATAGTCCATTTGATTAGTGACTTTTGGCATTTGCAGAGTGATTGAGACATGGCTTGCTTTAGAAGCATCAAAACAAGGGGGCATGTATGTTTTGGAGCCTTTTCTAGTTGTTGTTTTTGTTACTTGGTAGCCATCTGGTGGTGCTTCACATTGATTGTGGGAAACATGCTGCACTCAATTGAACTCAAATATAAATTCTTTTGTTTGAAGGTTGGCTGTTGGATCAAAGTTGTAAGTAACTCCTTGTGTTGCTTCACAATGAGGCTAGGATTTTCATCAATATCGTTGCCAGAGAAATACTGATCTATGATTTCAAATGCTAAATATATGTCTTCATTTTTATATTGCTGTAAAACTTCTCCAAACCACTGCATTCTTTATTACTTCAGCTATCATGCTTGCTTGATCACTAGCCATTATAGACCATCTAAAACCACCTGAAAAACTTGAGAATCTTTTACTGAAAGTAAATTAGAGAAAGGCGGTATTGTGCTGTACTCAACTTGATATTTTTTGCCACTTATTATTAAGCTGCTAATTGCCCCCAAAGCTCCCTTTTGTGTTCCAAAGTCCCCCTTAGCAAGCTTATAAATAATCATAGGATTAATCCAGCATCTATTACAGCTTGAACTTTTTGCTGGTTGCCTGCTGTAATGTTGGAAAGGAATCACACTGCTTCCTTATTTATCTTCTCCTTTGGAAGTGATAAGATATTTGGAAATGTGACAGGACATTGCAGTTGAGAACAACCTGGGTCTGCTCGTTGGCACCTGTCCCTATGTTGCCAACTGCTCTGAGTGCTGCTGTTTGAACTTTCATTTCCTGATGGCTCAGAAGGGGCACAATAAATGCCACAGCCCTTGAATCAATAGCCATCTGTATCTGCTCTTTAACTCCATCTATCAGATGTGACAGCACCCAAACAGTATTCACAAGAGTGTCTATGTCCATATGATATATTAAGACACACAATCCTGGCAAAATCTCCAGACTCTCTACATAGGTGATAGAGTCGGTCCTTATTTCTGCAGAGACTGAAAATAACCCATAAGACATTCCAAAAGAAGGCAATAGAAGATGGCAGAGGAATAGGATGGTGAGACCAATTTCTCCCCCACAAATTCATTAAAAGAACATTTAAACACTTAGTAAATTCCACAAAACAACTTCTGAATGCCGGCAAAGGACATCAGGCACCCAGAAAAGCAGGTAGTAAAAAATATAAAAGACAAAAAAGGAGACAAAAGAGGTAGGGAAGGAGCTTCATCCCAAGAAGGGAGTCTTAAAAAGAGAGAAGTTTCCAAACACCAGGAAACACTCTCACTGCCGAGTCTGTGGCGAGCCTTGGAAGCACAGAGGGCAACATAACAGGGAGGAAAAATAAATAAATAATTAAAACCCACAGATTAGGAGCCCAATGGAAACTCCCCCAGTGGAGAAGCAGCACAGATGCCTGCATCTGCCACTAGCAAGTGGGGACTGGGCAGGGAGGGGCAGGCTGTATTGCTTAGAGTAGGGACCAGGCCTGAATGCCCCGAGGGCAATCTGAAGGAACTAACTTGGGCTAGCAAACCAGACTGTGGGATAGCTACCACGCAAAAAGCCCTAACCTAAGACACCGCCAGACCCACACACAGAACAAAGGACTGAACAGAACTAGCTGGCTTCAGACCATCCCCCTCTGGTGACAGGCAGCCAGAGCCAGAAGAGGGCAACTGCAGCCCCAGAGAGACATTATCTACCAAGCTGCAAGCAGGCTTCTTTGCTAACTAAGACTTCCTGGGGTTCTTGACAGTCAACATTTGCCTGAGAAGGTGCGCCAGTTGTACACCCAGAAAAATGAATGGCAAGGATGGGGGAGGTGATAAGTCACAGCGACTGCACTCGCCAAACACCTCATCACCTGAGCTGCTCGGACCTAGGAAGGGTACAAAACGCAGGCCCAACCGAGTCTGCACCTCTGAGGACTACCCAAGTGCCTGAACCTGAGCAGATTAGACCTGGGAGGTGCATGCAGCACAGGGCCGGCCTCGCATGGTTCCTGGCGGAGCAACCTAGAGCCTGAGCTGTGTGGGCAGAGAGGGCACACGCGCCATGAGCAGGGGCAGGCCCAGTGTGTCTGAGACACTGTGAGCACATACCAGTGTTATTTGTTTGCAGTGTCCCTCCCTCCCCACAGTGCGACTGAAAAAGTGAGCCTAAAAATAGTGTCCACCACTGCCCCCCTTGTGTCAGGGTGGAAATCAGACACTGGAGACCAGCAAACAGAAGCTAAAACAGGGAACCACCTTAGAAGTGACCGTTGCAATAGATGACAATGCTGTAGTTAGTACTGACTACATAAGAAGGGGCCTATAGATCTTGAGAAATATAAGCCGGACTAAGGAACTATCCGAAAATGAACTGACCCCACACTGCCCACAACAACACCAGAGAAATTCCTAGATATATTTTTACAATTTTTATAATCATTGTTCTTTTTCTTTTTTTAAAAAAAAACTTTAGATCCTCTATTACTCCTTTAATTTTCATTTTTATAACCTACTATTACTTAAAAAAAAACCCTATTTTTTTTTAGCAAACTTCATATATATATATATTTAAATAATTTTTGTGAACTTTTTTCTTCTTCTTTTCTTTAATATTGTAATTTTCAAAATCCAACCTCTACTCTAGATTTTTAATCTTTACTTTTTGGTATATGTTATCAATTTTATACCTTTAAGAACCCAATCTTCAGTACACATTTTTACATGGAAGTGAGATTACTGGCTTGACTGCTCTCTCCCCCTTTGGAATCTCCTTTTTCTCCAGCAGATCGCATCTGTCTCATCCCTCCCCCTTCTCTTCTCTACCCAACTCTGTGAATCTCTTTGTGTTCCAGATGGTGGAGAACACTTAGGGAATTGATTACTGACTCGATCTGTCTCTCTCCTTTTGATTCCCTCCGTTTATCCTCCTGGCCACCTCTGTCTCCTTCCTCCCTCTTGTCTTCTCTGTATAACTCCGTGAACATCTCTCAGCAGTCCAGACTGTGGAGCACACATAAGGAACTCATTACTGGCTAACATGCTCTCTCCTCTTTTAATTCCACCTCATGTCATTTGGGTCAACTCTAACTCCCTCCTCCCTCTTCTCTTCTCCATGTAACTCTGTGAATCTCTCTGGGTGTCCCTTACCATGGAGAAACTTTTCATCTTCAAACTAGATGTTTTATCACTGGAGCTGTATAGGAGAAGTCTTGAGACTACTGTAAAAATAAGACTGAAAACCAAAAGCAGGAGGCTTAAGTCCAAATCCTGAGAACACCAGAGAATTCCTGACTCCAGGGAACATTAATTGATAGGAGCTCATCAAATGCCTCCACACCTGCACTGAAACGAGGAACCACCCAAGGCCCAACAAGTTCCAGAGCAAGACATACCATACAAATTCTCCAGAAACACGGGAACACAGCCCTGAGCTTCAATATACAGGCTGCCCAAAGTTACTCCAAAACCATCGACATCTCATAACTCATTACTGGACACTTCATTGCACCCCAGAGAGAATAAATCCAGCTCCACTCACCAGAACACTGATACAAGCTTCCCTAACCAAGAAACCTTGACAAGCCACCTGTACAACATCACACACAGCGAGGAAACTCCACAATAAAGAGAACTCCACAAACTGCCAGAATACAGAAGGGCCACCCCAAACTCAGCAATATTAACAAGATGAAGAGACAGAGGTATATCCAGCAGGTAAAGAACAGGATAAATGCCGACCAAACCAAACAAAAGAGGAAGAGATAGGGAATCTACCTGATAAAGAATTCTGAATAATGATAGTGAAAATGATCCAAAATATTGAAATCAAAATGGAATCACAGATAAATAGCCTGGAGACAAGGATTGAGAAGATGCAAGAAAGGTTTAACAAGGACCTAGAAGAAATAAAAAAGAGTCAATATATAATGAATAATGCAATAAATGAGATCAAAAGCACTCTGGAGGCAAAAAATAGTAGAATAATGGAGGCAGAAGATAAGATCTGTGAAGTAGAAGATAGAATGGTAGAAATTAATGAATCATAAAGGAAAGAAGAAAAATGAATTAAAAGAAATGAGGACAATCTCAGGGACCTCCGGGACAATATTAAACCCTCCAACATTTGAATCATAGGAGTCCCAGAAGAAGAAGACAAAAAGAAAGACCATGAGAAAATACTTGAGGAGATAATAGTTGAAAACGTCCCTAAAATGGGGAAGGAAATAATCACCCAAGTCCAAGAAACCCAGAGAGTCCCAAACAGGATATATCCAAGGTGAAACACCCCAAGACACATATTAATCAAATTAACAAAGATCTAACACAAAGAACAAATATTAAAAGCAGCAAGGGGAAACCAACAAATAACACACAAGGGGATTCCCATAAGGATAATAGCTGATCTTACTATAGAAACACTTCAGGCCAGGAGGGAATGGCAAAACATACTGAAAGGGATGAAAGAAAATAACCTACAGCCCAGATTACTGTACCCAGCAAAGATCTCATTCAAATATGAAGGAGAAATCAAAAGCTTTACAGACAAGCAAAAGCTGAGAGAAATCAGCAGCACCGAACCAGCTTTCCAACAAATGCTAAAGGATCTTCTCTAGACAGGAAACACAAAAAGGGTGTATAACCTCGAATGCAAAACAATAAAGTAAATGGCAAAGCGATCATACTTATCAAAAAAACAATACAATATTATAAAGTAATTAACCTTCAATTAAAATAAATAAATTTATATTTTTTAAAAATAATAATTGCCTTAAATATAAATGGGTTGAATGCCTCAACCAAAAGACAAAGACTGGCTGAATGGATACAAAAACAAGTCCCCTATATATTTTGTCTACAAGAGACCCACCTCAGAACAAAGGACACATACAGACTGAAAGTGAAGGGCTAGAAAAAGATATTCCATGCAAACAGAGACCAAAAGAAAGCAGGAGTTGCAATACTCATATCAGATAATATAGACTTTAAAACAAAGGCCGTGAAAAGAGGCAAAGAAGGACACTACATAATGATCAAAGGATCAATCGAAGAAGAAGATATAAATATATATGCACCCAACATAGGAGCACTGCAACTCAGTTCAGTTCAGTTCAGTTCAGTCACTTAGTCGTGTCCGACTCTTTGCGATCCCATGAATCACAGTACGCCGGGCCTCCCTGTCCATCACCAACTCCCAGGGTTCACTCAGACTCACGTCCATGGAGTCAGTGATGCCATCCAGCCATCTCATCCTTTGTCGTCCCCTTCTCCTCCTGCCCCCAATTCCTCCCAACATCAGTCTTTTCCAATGAGCCAACCCTTTGCATGAGGTGGCCAAAGTACTGGAGTTTCAACTTCAGTATCATTCCATCCAAAGAAATCTCAGGGCTGATCTCTTTCACAATGGACTGGTTGAATCTCCCTGCAGTCCAAGGGACCCTCAAGAGTCTTTTCCAACACCACAGTTCAAAACCATCAATTCTTTGGTGCTCAGCTTTCTTCACAGTCCAACTCTCACATCCATACATGACTACTGGAAAAACCATAGCCTTGACTAGACAGATCTTGTTGGCAAAGTAATGTCTCTGCTTTTGAATATGCTATCTAGGTTGGTCATAACTTTTCTTCCAAGGCGTAAGCATCTTTTAATTTCATGGCTGCAATCACCATCTGCAGTGATTTGGGAGCCCCCCAAAAATAAAGTCTGCCTCTCTTTCCACTGTTTCCCCATCTATTTCCCATGAAGTGATGGGGCCAGATGCCATGATCTTCTTTTTCTAAGTGTTGAGCTTTAAATCAACTTTTCTACTCTCCTCTTTCACTTTCATCAAGAGACTTTTTAGTTCCTCTTTACTTTCTGCCATATGGGTGGTGTCATCTGCATATCTGAGGTTATTGATATTTCTACCAGTAATCTTGATTCCAGCTTGTGTTTCTTCCAGTCCAGTGTTTCTCATGATGTACTCTGCATAGAAGTTAAATAAGCAGGGTGACAATATACAGCCTTGATTTTCCTATTTGGAACCAGTCTGTTGTTCCATGTCCAGTTCTCACTGTTGCTTCCTGACCTGCATAAAGATTTCTTAAGAGGCAGGTCAGGTGGTCTGATATTCCCATCTCTTTCAGAATTTTCCACAGTTTATTGTGTTCCACACAGTCTAAAGCTTTGGCATAGTCAATAAAGCAGAAATAGATGTTTTCCTTGAACTCTCTTGCTTTTTCCATGATCTAGCAGACGTTGGCAATTTGATCTCTGGTTCGTCTGCCTTTTTTAAAACCAACTTGACGAGCGCGAAAAGGAAGAGTTGGAGAACCCCAGAGTTAGTAGAAGGAAAGAAATCTTAAAAATTAGGGCAGAAATAAATGCAAAAGAAACAAAAGAGACCATAGCAAAAATTAACAAAGCCAAAAGCTGGTTCTTTGAAAGGATAAATAAAATTGATAAACCATTAGCCAGACTCATCAAGAAGCAAAGAGCGAAAAATCAAATCAATAAAATTAGAAATGAAAATGGAGAGATCACAACAGACAACACAGAAATACAAAGGATCATAAGAGACTACTATGAGCAGTTGTATGCCAATAAAATGGACAACGTGGAAGAAATGGACAAATTCTTAGAAAAGTACAATTTTCCAAAACTGAACCAGGAAGAAATAGAAAATCTTAACAGACCCATCACAAGCACAGAAATTGAAATGGTAATCAGAAATCTTCCAGCAAACAAAAGCCCAGGTCCAGACGGCTTCACAGCTGAATTCTACCAAAAATTTCGAGAAGAGCTAACACCTATCCTCCTCAAACTCTTCCAGAAAATTGCAGAGGAAGGTAAACTTCCAAACTCATTCTATGAGGCCACCATCACCCTAATACCAAAACCTGACAAAGATGTCACAAAAAAGGAAAACTACAGGCCAATATCACTGATGAACATAGATGCAAAAATCCTCAACAAAATTCTAGCAATCAGAATCCAACAACACATTAAAAAGATCATACACCATGACCAAGTGGGCTTTATCCCAGGGATGCAAGGATTCTTCAATATCCGCAAATCAATCAATGTAATTCACCACATTAACAAACTGAAAAATAAAAACCATATGATTATCTCAATAGATGCAGAGAAAGCCTTTGACAAAATTCAACATCCATTTATGATAAAAACTCTCCAGAAAGCAGGAATAGAAGGAACATACCTCAACATAATAAAAGCAATATATGACAAACCCACAGCAAACATTATCCTCAATGGTGAAAAATTGAAAGCATTCCCCCTAAAGTCAGGAACAAGACAAGGGTGTCCACTTTCACCGCTACTATTCAACATAGTTCTGGAAGTTTTGGCCACAGCAATCAGAGCAGAAAAAGAAAGAAAAGGAATCCAAATTGGAAAAGAAGAAGTAAAACTCTCACTGTTTGCAGATGACATGATCCTCTACATGGAAAACCCTAAAGACTCCACCAGAAAATTACTAGACCTAATCAATGAATATAGTAAAGTTGCAGGATATAAAATCAACACACAGAAATCCCTTGCATTCCTATACACGAATAATGAGAAAGTAGAAAAAGAAATTAAGGAAACAATTCCATTCACCATTGCAACGAAAAGAATAAAATACTTAGGAATATATCTACCTAAAGAAACTAAAGACCTATATATAGAAAACTATAAAACACTGATGAAAGAAATCAAAGAGGACACTAATACATGGAGAAATATACCATGTTCATGGATCGGAAGAATCAATATAGTGAAAATGAGTATACTACCCAAAGCAATTTACAAATTTAATGCAATCCCTGTCAAGCTACCAGCCACATTTTTCACAGAACTAGAACAAATAATTTCAAGATTTGTATGGAAACACAAAAAACCTCGAATAGCCAAAGCAATCTTGAGAAAGAAGAATGGAACTGGAGGAATCAACTTGCCTGACTTCAGGCTCTACTACAAAGCCACAGTCATCAAGACAGTATGGTACTGGCACAAAGACAGACATATAGATCAATGGAACAAAATAGAAAGCCCAGAGATAAATCCACACATATATGGACACCTTATCTTTGACAAAGGAGGCAAGAATATACAATGGAGTAAAGACAATCTCTTTAACAAGTGGTGCTGGGAAAACTGGTCAACCACTTGTAAAAGAATGAAACTAGATCACTTTCTAACACCGTACACAAAAATAAACTCAAAATGGATTAAAGATCTAAATGTAAGATCAGAAACTATAAAACTCCTAGAGGAGAACATAGGCAAAACACTCTCAGACATAAATCACAGCAGGATCCTCTATGATCCACATCCCAGAATTCTGGAAATAAAAGCAAAAATAAACAAATGGGATCTAATTAAAATTAAAAGCTTCTGTACAACAAAGGAAAATATAAGCAAGGTGAAAAGACAGCCTTCTGAATGGGAGAAAATAATAGCAAATGAAACAACTGACAAACAACTAGTCTCAAAAATATACAAGCAACTTCTGCAGCTCAATTCCAGAAAAATAAACGACCCAATCAAAAAATGGGCCAAAGAACTAAATAGACATTTCTCCAAAGAAGACATACGGATGGCTAACAAACACATGAAAAGATGCTCAACATCACTCATTATTAGAGAAATGCAAATCAAAACCACAATGAGGTACCACTTCACACCAGTCAGAATGGCTGCGATCCAAAAATCTGCAAGCAATAAATGCTGGAGAGGGTGTGGAGAAAAGGGAACCCTCCTACACTGTTGGTGGGAATGCAAACTAGTACAGCCACTATGGAGAACAGTGTGGAGATTCCTTAAAAAATTGCAAATAGAACTACCTTATGACCCAGCAATCCCACTTCTGGGCATACACACGGAGGAAACCAGAATTGAAAGAGACACATGTACCCCAATGTTCATCGCAGCACTGTTTATAATAGCCAGGACATGGAAACAACCTAGATGTCCATCAGCAGATGAATGGATAAGAAAGCTGTGGTACATATACACAATGGAGTATTACTCAGCCGTTAAAAAGAATTCATTTGAATCAGTTCTGATGAGATGGATGAAACTGGAGCCAATTATACAGAGTGAAGTAAGCCAGAAAGAAAAACACCAATACAGTATACTAACACATATATATGGAATTTAGGAAGATGGCAATGACGACCCTGTATGCAAGACAGGAAAAAAGACACAGATGTGTATAACGGACTTTTGGACTCAGAGGGAGAGGGAGAGGGTGGGACGATTTGGGAGAATGGGAATTCTAACATGTATACTGTCATGTAAGAATTGAATCGCCAGTCCATGTCTGACGTAGGGTGCAGCTTGCTTGGGGCAGGTGCATGGGGATGACCCAGAGAGATGTTGTGGGGAGGGAGGTGGGAGGGGGGTTCATGTTTGGGAACGCATGTAAGAATTTAAGATTTTAAAATTTAAAAAAAAAATAAATTAAAAAAAAATAAAAAAATAAAACCAACTTGAACAACTGGAAGTTCACGGTTCACATATTGCTAAAGCCTGGCTTGGAGAATTTTGAGCATTACTTTACTAGCATGTGAGATAAGTGCAATTGTGCAGTAGTTTGAGCATTCTTTGGCATTGCCTTTCTTTGTGCTTGGAATGAAAACTGACCTTTTCCAGTCCTGAGGGCAGTGCTGAGTTTTCCAAATTTGCTGATATATTGAGTGCAGCACTTTCACAGCATCATCTTTTGGGATTTGAAATAGCTCCACTGGAATTCCATCACCTCCACTAGCTTCGTTCATAGTGATGCTTTCTAAGGCCCACTTGACTTCACATTCCAGGATGTCTGACTCTAGGTGAGTGATCACACCATTGTGATTATCTTGGTCATGAAGATCTTTTTTGTAAAATTCTTCTGTGTTTTCTTGCCACCTCTTTTTAATATCTTCTGCTTTTAAGGCCATACCATTTCTGTCCTTTACAGAGCCCATCCTTGCATGAAATGTTCCCTTGGTAGCTCTAATTTTTTTGAAGAGATCTCTAGTCTTTCCCATTCTATTGTTTTCCTGTATTTTTTTTTGCATTGATCGCTGAAGAAGGCTTTCTTATCTCTCCTTGCTATTCTTTGGAACTCTGCATTCAGATGCTTGTATCTGTCCTTTTCTCCTTTGCTTTTCACTTCTCTTCTTTTCACAGCGATTTATAAGGCCTCCCCAGACAGCCATTTTGCTTTTTTGCATTTCTTTTCCATGGGGATGGTCTTGATCCCTGTCTCCTGTATAATGTTATGAACCTCATTCCATAGATCATCACGCACTCTATCAGATCTAGGCCCTTAAATCTATTTCTCACTTCCACTGTGTAATCATAAGGGATTTGATTTAGGTCATGCCTGAATGGTCTAGCGGTTTTCCCTACCTTCTTCAATTCAAGTCTGAATTTGGCAATAAGGAGTTCATAGTCTGAGCCACAGTCAGCTCCTGGTCTTGTTTTCGTTGACTGTATATAGCTTCTCCATCTTTGGCTGCAAAGAATATAATCAGTCTGATTTCGGTGTTGACCATCTTGTGATGTCAATATGTAGAGTCTTCTCTTGTGTTGTTGGAAGAGGATGTTTGCCATGATCAGTGCATTTTCTTGGCAAAACTCTATCAGTCTTTGCCCTGCTTCATTCCACATTCTAAGGCCAAATTTGCCTGTTACTCCAGGTGTTTCTTGACTTCCTACTTTTGCATTCCTGTCCCCTATAATGAAAAGGACATCTTTTTGGGGTGTCTGTTCTATAAGATCTTGTAGGTCTTCATAGAACCGTTCAACTTCAGCTTCGTCAGCATTACTGGTTGGGGCATAGACTCGGATTACCGTAATATTGAATGGTTTGCCTTGGAAACGAACAGAGATCATTCTATCATTTTTGAGATTGCATCCAAGTACTACATTTCAGACTCTTTTGTTGACCATGATGGCTACTTCATTTCTTCTGAGGGATTCCTGCCCACAGTAGTAGATATAATGGTCATCTTAGTTAAATTCACCAATTCCAGTCCATTTTAGTTCGCTGATTCCTAGAATGTCGACGCTCAGTCTTGCCATCTCCTGTTTGACCACTTCCAATTTGCCTTGATTCATGGACCTGACATTCCAGGTTCCTATGCAATATTGCTCTTTACAGCATTGGACCTTGCTTCTATCACCAGTCATATCCACAGCTGGGTATTGTTTTTGCTTTGGCACCATCCCTTCATTCTTTCTGGAGTTATTTCTCCACTTATCTCCAGTAGCATATTGGGCACCTATTGACCTGGGGAGTTCCTCTTTCAGTATCCCATCATTTTGCCTTTTCATACTGTTCATGGGGTTCTCAAGGCAAGAATGCTGAAGTGGTTTGCCATTCCCTTCTCCAGTGGACCACATTGTGTCAGACCTCTCCACCAGGCTCGCCTGTCTTGGGTGGCCCTACAGAGCATGGCTTAATTTCATTGAGTTAGACAAGGCTGTGGTCCTAGTGTGATTAGATTGACTAGTTTTCTGTGATTATGGTTTCAATGTGTCTGCCCTTTTGCAACACCTACCGTCTTACTTGGGTTTCTCTTGCCTTGGACATAGGAGATCTCTTTACGGCTGCTCCAACAAAGCACAGCCACTGCTCCCTACCTTGGACATGCGATATCTCCTCACTGCTGACCCTCCCGACCTTGAACGTGAAATAGCTTCTCTAGGACCTCCGGTGCCTGCGCAGCCACTGCTCCTTGGACGTGGGGTCACTCCTCCTGGCTGCTGCCCCTGGCCTTGGCCAGGGGTAGCTCCTCTCAGCTGCTACTGCACTTTCACAGCCTGGCACTCTCTGCCAGTGTCCCTACCTTGGACACAGCGTAATTCCTCTCGGCTGCCACCCCTGACCTCGGACACGGGGTAGCTCCTCTAGGCACTGCAATATGTAAGACAAATGCTAACAAGTATGAAAGGGGAAATTAATAATAACACAATAATAGTGGGAGACTTTAATACCCCACTCACACCTATGGATAGATCAACTAAACAGAAAACTAACAAAGAAACACAAACTTTAAATGATACAATAGACCAGTTAGACCTAATTGATATCTATAGGACATTTCACCCGAAAATAATGAATTTCACCTTTTTCTCAAATGCTCACAGAACCCTCTCCAAGATAGATCACATCCTGGACCATAAATCTAGCCTTGGTAAATTCAAAAAACTTGAAATAATTCCAAGAATCTTTTCTGACCACACTGCAGTAAGGTTAGATCTCAATTACAAGAGAAAAACTATTAAGGATTCCAAAATATGGAAGCTGAATATCATGGTGCTGAATAACCAACAAATCACTGAAGAAATCAAAAAAGAAATAAAAATATACATAGAAACTAATGAAAATGAAAACACAACAAACCAAAACCTGTGGGACATTGTAAAAGCAGTGCTAAGGGGAAAGTTCATAGCAATACAGGCATACCTCAAGAAACAAGAAAAAAGTCAAATAATCTAATGCTACACCTAAAGCAATGAGAAAAGGAAGAAATGGAGAACCCCAGGGTTAGCAGAATGAAAGAAATCTTAAAAATTAGGGCAGAAATAAATGCAAAAGAAACAAAAGAGACCATAGCAAAAATCAACAAAGCCAAAAGCTGGTTCTTTGAAAGGATAAATAAAATTGACAAACCATTAGCCAGACTCATCAAGAAACAAAGGGAGAAAAATGAAATCAATAAAATTAGAAATGAAAATGGAGAGATCACAACAGACAACACAGAAATACAAAGGATCATAAGAGACTACTATCAGCAATTATATGCCAATAAAATGGACAACATAGAAGAAATGGACAAATTCATAGAAAACAACTTTTCAAAACTGGACCAGGAAGAAATAGAAAATGTTAACAGACCCATCACGAGCATGGAAATTGAAGCTGTAATCAGAACTCTTCCAGCAAACAAAGCCCAGGTTCAGACGGCTTCACAGCTGAATTCTACCAAAAATTTCGAGAAGAGCTAACACCTATCCTACTCAAACTCTTCCAGAAAATTGCAGAGGAAGGTAAACTTCCAAACTCATTCTATGAGGCCACCATCACCCTAATACCTAAACCTGACAAAGATGCCACAACAAAAGAAAACTACAGGCCAATATCACTGATGAGCATAGATGCAAAAGTCCTTAACAAAATCCTAGCAATCAGAATCCAACAACACAATAAAAAGATCATACACCATGACCAAGTGGGCTTTATCCCAGGGATGCAAGGATTCTTCAATATCCGCAAATCAATCAATGTAATACACCACATTAACAAATTGAAAAATAAAAGCCATATGATTATCTCAATAGATGCAGAGAAAGCCTTTGACAAAATTCAACATCCATTTATGACAAAAACTCCAGAAAGCAGGAATAGAAGGAACATACCTCAACATAGTAAAAGCTATGTATGACAAACCCACAGCAAACATTATCCTCAATGGTGAAAAATTGAAACCATTTCCCCTAAAGTCAGGAACAAGACAAGGGTGCCCACTGTCACCACTACTATTCAACATAGTTTTGGAAGTTTTGGCCACAGCAATCAGAGCAGAAAAAGAAAGAAAAGGAATCCAAATTGGAAAAGAAGAAGTAAAACTCTCACTGTTTGCAGATGACATGATCCTCTACATGGAAAACCCTAAAGACTCCACCAGAAAATTACTAGAGCTAATCAATGAATATAGTAATGTTGCAGCATATAAAATCAACACATAGAAATCCCTTGCATTCCTATACACTAATAATAAGTGAAAGAAAGAGAAATTAAGGAAACAATGCCATTCACCATTGCAATGAAAAGAATAAAATACTTAGGAATATATCTACCTAAAGAAACTATAGACCTATATATATAAAACTATAAAACACTGGTGAAAGAAATCAAAGAGGACACTAATAGATGGAAAATTGTACCATGTTCATGGATCTCAAAAATCAATGTAGTGAAAATGAGTATACTACCCAATGCAATCTACAGATTCAATGCAATCCCTATCAAGCTACCAATGGTATTTTTCACAGAGTTAGAACAAATAATTTCACAATGTGTATGGAAATACAAAAAAAAAAAAAACAAAACAACAAAAAACAAAAAAAATACAACCTCGAATAGCCAAAGCAATCTTGAGAAAGAAGAATGGAACTGGAGGAATCAACCTGCCTGACTTCAAGCTCTACTACAAAGCCACAGTCATCAAAAAAGTAGGGTACTGGCACAAAGACAGAAATATAGATCAATGGAACAAAATAGAAAGCCCAGAGATAAACCCATGCACCTATAGACACCTTATCTTTGACAAAGGAGGCAAAAAGATACAATGGATTAAAGACAATCTCTTTAACAAGTGGTGCTGGGAAAACTGGTCAACCACTTGTAAAAGAATGAAACTAGAACACTTTCTAATACCATACACAAAAATAAACTCAAAATAAATTAAAGATCTAAACGTAAGACCAGAAACTATAAATCTCCTAGAGGAGAACATAGGCAAAACTCTCTCCGACATAAATCACAGCAGGATCCTCTATGACCCACCTCCCAGAATATTGGAAATAAAAGCAAAAATAAACAAATGGGACCTAATTAAAATTAAAAGTTTCTGCACAACAAAAGAAACTATAAGCAAGGTGAAAAGACAGTCTTCAGAATGAGAGAAAATAATAGCAAATGAAGCAACTGACAAACAACTACTCTGAAAATATACAAGCAACCCCTGTAGCTCAATTCCAGAAAAATAAACGACCCAATCAAAAAACGGAACAAAAACCAAAATAAACATTTCTCCAAAGAAGGCATACAGACTGCTAACAAACACATGAAAAGATGCTCAATATCTCTCATTATCAGAGAAATGGAAATCAAAACCACAATGAGGTGCCATTTCATGCCAGTCAGAATGCCTGTGATCCAAATGTGTACAAGCAATAAATGCTGGAGAGGATGTGGAGAAAAGGGAAACCTCTTACACTGTTGGTGGGAATGCAAACTAGTACAGCCACTATGGAGAACAGTATGGAGATTCCTTAACAAACTGGAAATAGAACTGCCTTATGACACAGCAATCCCACTGCTGGGCATAAACACCAAGGAAACCAGAATTAAAAGAGACACATGTACCCCAATGTTCACTGTGGCACTGTTTGTATAAATGGATAAGAAAGCTGTGGTACATATACACAATGGAGAATTACTCAGCCATTAAAAAGAATACATTTGAATTAGTTCTAATGAGGTGGATGAAACTGGAGCCGATTATACAGAGTGAAGTAAGCCAGAAAGAAAAACATCAATACAGTATACTAATGCATATATATGGAATTTAGAAAGATGGTAATCAGTTCAGTTCAGTTCAGTTCAGTTGGTCAGTCGTGTCCAACTCTTTGCGACCCCATGAATCACAGCACGTCAGGCCTCCCTGTCCATCACCAACTCCCGGAGTTCACTCAGACTCACGTCCATCGAGTCCATGATGCCATCCAGCCATCTCATCTCTGTTGTCCCCTTCTCCTCCTGCCCCCAATCCCTCCCAGCATCAGAATCTTTTCCAATGAGTCAACTCTTCGCATGAGGTGGCCAAAGTACTGGAGTTTCAGCTTTAGCATCAGTCCTTCCAAAGAAATTCCAGGGTTGATCTCCTTCAGAATGGACTGGTTGGATCTCCTTGCAGTCCAAGGGATTCTCAAGACTCTTCTCCAACACCACAGTTCAAAAGCATCAATTCTTCGGCGCTCAGCCTTCTTCACAGTCCAACTCTCACATCCATACATGACCACAGGAAAAACCATAGCCTTGACTAGACAGACCTTAGTCGGCAAAGTAATGTCTCTGCTTTTGAATATACTGTCTAGGTTGGTCATAACTTTTCTTCCAAGGAGTAAGCGTCTTTTAATTTCATGGCTGCAATCACCATCTGCAGTGATTTTGGAGCCCCCCAAAATAAAGTCTGACACTGTTTCCACCGTTTCCTCATCTATTTCCCATGAAATGATGGGACCAGATGCCATGATCTTCGTTTTCTGAATGTTGAGCTTATTGATATTTCTTCCAGCAATCTTGATTCCAGCTTGTGTTTCTTCCAGTCCAGCGTTTCTCATGATGTACTTTGCATAGAAGTTAAATAAGCAGGGTGACAATATACAGCCTTTACATACTCCTTTTTCTATTTGGAACCAGTCTGTTGTTCCATGTCTAGTTCTCACTGTTGCTTCCTGACCTGCATACAGATTTCTCAAGAGGCAGGTCAGCTGGTCTGGTATTCCCATCTCTTTCAGTATTTTCCACAGTTTATTGTGATCCACACAGTCAAAGGCTTTGGCATAGTCAATAAAGCAGAAATAGATGATTTTCTGGAACTCTTTTGCTTTTTCCATGATCCAGCGGATGTTGACAATTTGATCTCTGGTTCCTCTGTCTTTTCTAAAACAAGCTTGAACATCAGGGAGTTCACCGTTCATGTATTGCTGAAGCCTGGCTTGGAGAATTTTGAGCATTACTTTAGTAGCATGTGAGATGACTGCAATTGTGCGGTAGTTTGAGCATTCTTTGGCATTGTCTTTCTTTGGGATTGAAATGAAAACTGACCTTTTCCAGTCCTGTGGCCACTGCTGAGTTTTCCAAATTTGCTGACATATTGACTGTAGCACTTTCACAGCATCATCTTTCACGATTTGAAACAGCTCAACTGGAATTCCATCACCTCCACTAGCTTTGTTCTTAGTGATGCTTTCTAAGGCCCACTTGACTTCACATTCCCAGATGTCTGGCTCTAGATGAGTGATCACATCATCATGATTATCTGGGTCGTGAAGATCTTTTTTTGTACAGTTCTTCCGTGTACTTCGTACAGTTCTTCCGAATATTGCCACCTCTTCAATGGTAACCCTGAATGCGAGAGAGCAAAAGAGACACAGATGTATAGAACAGTTTTGGACTCTGTGGGAGAGGGAGAGGCTGAGATGATTTCGGAGAAAGGCATTGAAACATTTATAATATCATATAAGAAACCAATCTCCAGTCCAGGTTTGATGAAGGATACAGGATGCTTGGGGCTGGTGCACTGGGATGACCCAGAGAGATGATATGGGGAAGGAGTTGTAAGGAGGGTTCAGGATTGGGAACACGTGTACACTCGTGGTAGATTCATGTTGATGTATGGCAAAACCAATACAATATTGTAAAGTAATTAGCCTCCAATTAAAATAAATAAATTTAAATTAAAAAAAATAAAAATAAAACCCCATCCTGGCAGAACTTAACTGTGTGCTCATCACGAGCATCAGACCCCAGACTAAAATAAAGAAACAAACAAAAAAGAAAACAGAAGAAGGCAATAAGAATGGAGGGACTGATGAAGGACAGAGCGTTTTGACAACTCTCAGTGAACATGACATAATCTCTACTCTGAGGATCATCACCTACAAAATATCCCAAAGCCCATACTGCTTGTTCACAAACATTTTGATGTGGCTGAAAGAAGTCTTAGAAAAAGAGGTACAGCATTAAACTTTATGATAGTTTGAGTCTGTGCAGAAGTTCCTGATGCTATATTAGTTAACATTTATGCAGCTTCAGACTGTAATGAAGGATTATTATCCCTTTCTAGACACTTCACTAGAATTGTAACATCCAAGGTTTTATTAGGTCATCACCTGTTGGATTTCTGTCACTGGATAAAAGTTTTCTTGCAACCTGTATAGCACTCAACTGGGCCACTGAGTATTTATCATTTGTGGCATTCTGCATTATGGCTTCTAGTATTATACTGTGTGCTTTAAAATCAGCATCAACATCTGAATCTTCTAAATTTTCTTCTTGGGGAACATTTCGTTTTTTCAGTAATTGTTCATCTCTTTTGTTCTTTTGCAGTTGAACAGTCATTTCATTTCTGTATCTTCACATTGTCCACATCATGGCCCTTATTCTTAAAGCTCTTGATGTGGTGGTTCTCCAAGCTGGGGTTCTCAACTATGGCTGTTTGCTGGCTCCATCTGCAGCTGTGTCACAGCAGTAGTGGAGGCAGTGAGTCTCAGTAAGGGAAGGGGAGGTGGAGGGCGAGAGGGGAAGAGAGGGAAAGGGGGAGAGGAGTGCATATTACTCTATGCTGCCAAGCACTGGCAGCAGTCTTTGAGTGGTAAAAGCTCATGCTCCCACTGTGGGATCCTGGTCCTTGGTTCTAGAGGGAGCAGAGAAGACCTTATTTGCAAAGTATTATATATGTCTGTTCTAAGTTTTCTGAGGTCTACTTGAAGGACTAATGCAAGGAACTTGTCTCTATTTTGCCTAACTTAGAATTCAGGTCACACTAAGTTTCACCACAGGCTTAGCATAAACCTGACTAAGTGTTAGATTGCCCCAGCACAAAAGCAATCTGTAAGGACTGCGAGAGGTGTTTAGGGTTTTGTTTTGTTTTGAAAGAGGCTGTTTTTATTTTTTCTTCTTCTTTTTAAAAATATTTATTTAGCCGCATTAGGTCTTAGTTGCAGCACACAGGATCTTCCATGTGTCATGTGGGAACTTTTGGTGTGGCATATGGACTCTGAAGTTGTGCCATGCACAGGCTCAGTATTTGTGGCATGCAAGCTTAGTTTCTTTGTGGCATGTGGAATTTTAGTTCCTGACCAGTGATTGAACCCGTGTCTCCTGCATTGTAAGGCAGATTATTTATTGGCTGTGCTGGCTCTTTGTTGTTGCTTGTGGGCTTTCTTTAGTTGCGGCAAGCATGGGCATCTCATTGTGGTGACATTGAGCCCTGCAGAGCACAAGCTCTAGGCACATAGGCTTCAATAGTTGTGGCACACAGGCTTAGTTTACCAAGGCATGTGGGATCTCCTTGGACTAGGGTTTGAACCAGTATCTCCTGCATTGCAAGATGGATTCTTAACCACTGGACCACCAGGAGAATCCTGAGGGTGCTTTTCTTTTATTATTGGCATTTAATTTTGTTTTTAGCTCCTAGCATTCAAGGAAATCTCTGTCAAAACACAAGTCAAACAAGAGCTAAAGGAATAGATACCTCAGAGACCATTCATGAAAAGGAATACAATCTTTTCAAAAATAGCTTTGAGTACTCACTGAATATATGGATTACTCCAGCTTTCCAACAAAGGCTGCAACAACACAGCAAACCCTGAGAAAGATTGCCAGAGTTACCATATTACAACAATCAAACGTTCAGTTTTTAACAACAACAAAATCACAGGATATACAAGGCAATGGGAAAGTATGGCCTATTCAAAGAATAAAATTGATGAACAGAAATGAAATTAAGATATGAAACTTACTAGACAAAGACTTCAACACAACTATATTAAATATGATCAAAATGCTAAAGGAAAACATGGAGAAAGAACTAAAGATAATCAGGAAGAAAATGTAATCAAAATGTTTTGGACATAAATAAAAAAGAAATTATTAAAAAGAACTAAATAAAAATTCTGGAGTTAAAAAGCAGAGAATCTGAAAAACAATTTAACTGAGGGATTCAATAACATATTTAATCAGGGAGAAATAAGAGTCAGTGAATTAAAGGTAGGCCAATTGAAATTCATAAAGTGAGAAATTTATAAAGTGGAAAGAAAAAATGATAATGAAAAGTGAGCAGAACCAAAAGGACCTGAAGTAAATCAAGTGACCAACACAAACATTATGGGAGTCTTAGAGGGAGAAATGAGAAACAAAGGAGAAGAATACTGGAAGAAATAGTGTTCAAAAACTTCCCAAATCTAGTGAAAGACATAAGTTTACAAATCAAGAACCTTGACAAATTCCAACTACAGTAAATTCAAAGATATACACAGTTTTCTTTCACACTGAGGCTACTTATTTTAGGGCACAAAGGAAAGGCTTCAAAAGGGGGAATTTACCCAGCTGAGAATGGGGAATCTTCCCCCAGCACATGCACATGACACACCCATTGCACTGCAGCCTGCAAAAACACAGGTTTGATCCCTGGTCCAAGAAGATCCAACCTGCCATGAAGCAACTAAGCCTGTGCACCACAACTGTTGAGCCTGTACTCTAGAACTTGGGAACCACAACTACTGAAGCCTGCACACTGGAGAGTTCATTCTCCACAACAAGAAAAGCCACCAAAAGGAGAAGCCCACACACTTCAAGGAGAGTACCCTCCACTTGCAACTACAGAAAAGCCCATGCAGCAAAAAGGACCCAGCACAGTCAAAAAAAAACAAAAAACAAAAAACAAAAAACAACAACAACAGGACAATACTGCATATACAGACTGTGTCACATGGACTCTTCCTTTTTTATTCCATTCAACCAGCTTAGAAGGGTTTCAATAACAGTATTTATAAATTTCCAGAGATCAAGCCCTGAGCTTTTGGAGTGGGAGCACTGACTCCAAGACCTTAGACTACCAGAGAACTAACCTTAAGGAGTATCAAATAGTGAGAAATCACACAAAGGAAATCACTTGAACAAGACCTGACGTCACCTGGCCACCAGTAGCAAACTGTGCACTATGCCTCATCTAAACAACAAAGAAAACAAAAAATATAAACCCAATCATCAGCAGACAGGATTGCCACCTCACTCAGCCTTGCTCATCAGAGGAAAAACACACAAACAAACAAAGAAAAACTCGGCACAAATATCACCCTATGAAAAGCTTATACAAAACATTGGACCATACTTAGGAGGACAGAAACCAAAAGGAAAAAGAATTCAACCTTGAAGCCTGGGAAAAAGAGATATCAAACACAACAAGTTAAAAAAAAAAAAAAAAAAAACCCTGAAAATGCAGATAAATACTAAACAAATGAAGGAACAAACTAGAAACATAGAAGTCCAAATAAATGAAGAGGAAATAGGCAAATTACCTGGAAAAGAATTAAGAATAATGATAGCAAAGATGATCAAAAACCTTGAAAACAAAATGGAAAAAATGCAAGAATCAATTAAGACCTAGAACAACTAAAGAACAGACATACAGAGATAAACAACACAATTACTGAAACTGAAAACACTCTAGAAGGAATCAATAGCAGACTATCTGAAGCAGAAGAACAAATCAGTGAGCTGCTAGACAAAATGCTGGAAATGACTTCTGAAGAGAAGAATAAAGTAAAAAGAATGAAAAGAACTGATGATGGTCTCAGAGACTTCTGGGACAATATCAAACACAACAACATTCAAATTACAGAGGTCTCTTAGAAGAAGAGAAAAAGAAAGGGCATGAGAATATTTTTGAAGAGACTACATTTGAAAATTTCCCCAACATAAAAAGGAAATAGTCAATCAAGTCCAAGAGGCACAAAGAGTCCCATACAGGATAAACTCAAGGAGAAACATGCCAAGACACATACTAATCAAACTAACAAAGACTAAACACAAATAAATAATATTAAAAGCAGCAAGGGAAAAGTAACAAGAAACAGACAAGGGAAACCCCATAAGCTTAACAGCTGATCTTTCAACAGAAACTCTGCAGGCCAGAGGGGAATGGCAGGACCCTTATGGCAGAAAGTGAAGAGGAGCTAAAAAGCCTCTTGATGAAAGTGAAAGAGGCGATTGAAAAAGTTGGCTTAAAGCTCAATATTCAGAAAACGAAGATCATGGCATCTGGTCCCATCACTTCATGGGAATTAGATGGGGAAACAGTGGAAACAGTGTCAGACTTTATTTTTTGGGGGGCTCGAAAATCACTGCAGATGATGACTGCTGCCATGAAATTAAAAGACGCTTACTCCTTGGAAGAAAAGTTATGACCAACCTTGATAGTATATTCAAAAGCAGAGGCATTACTTTGCCGACTAAGGCCCGCCTAGTCAAGGCTATGGTTTTTCCTGTGGTCATGTATGGATGTGAGAGTTGAACTGTGAAGAAGGCTGAGTGCCAAAGAATTGATGCGTTTGAACTGCGGTGTTGGAGAAGAGTCTTGAGAATCCCTTGGACTGCAAGGAGATCCAACCAGTCCATTCTGAAGGAGATCAACCCTGGGATTTCTTTGGAAGGAATGATGCTAAAGCTGAAACTCCAGTACTTTGGCCACCTCATGCGAAGAGTTGACTCATTGGAAAAGACTCTGATGCTGGGAGAGATTGGGGGCAGGAGGAGAAGGGGACGACCCAGAATGAGATGGCTGGATGGCATCATGGACTCGATGGACATGAGTCTGAGTGAACTCCGGGAGATGGTGATGGACATGGAGGCCTGGCGTGCTGCGATTCTTGCAGTCGCAAAGAGTTGGACATGACTGAGCAACTGAACTGAACTGAACTGATTTACAGCAGTGAAAAGGAAAAATCTACAACCAAGATTACTTTATCTGGCAAGGATCTTATTTAAAATTGATAGAGAAATAAAAAGCTTTTCAGACAAGCAAAAGTAAAGAGAATTCAGTACCACCAAATCAGCTTTACAACAAATGTTAAAGGGACTTATATAGTCATGAAATACAAGAGAAGAAAAAAGATCCACAAAATCAACCCCAAACAAGTAAGAAAATGGCAATAGGAACATATATATCAATAATTACTTTAAATCTTTGAATGTAAATGCATTAAATGCTCCAACCAAAAGACACAGACAGGCTGAATGGATATAAAAACAAGACCCATATATATGCTCTCTACAAGAAATCCACTTCAGACCTCAAGACACATATAGACTGAAAGGGAGAGGATGGAAAACTATATTCCATGCAAATGAGAAGTAAAAGAAAGTTGGAGTAGCAATCCTCATATCAGATAAAATAGACCTTAAAATAAAAAAGTTTACAAGAGATAAGGAAGAACACTACATAATAATCAAGGGATCAATCCAAGACAAAGACATGACAATTGTAAATATCTATGCACCCAATATAGGAGCACCTCAATACATAAGACAAACAGTAACAGACATAAAAGGGGAAATTGACAGTAACACAATCATAGTAGGAGACTTTAACACCCCACTTACACTAATGAACAGATCATCAAAACAGAAAACTAATAAGGAAACACAAGTCATAAATGATACATTAGATGAGATGGATCTCATTGATATCTTCAGGACATTCCATCCAAATGCAGAACACTACACTTTCCTTTCAAGTGCACATGGAGCATTCTCTAAGATAGACCACATCTTGGCTCACAAATCAGTTCAGTTCAGTAGCTCAGTCATGTCCGACTCTTTGCAACCCCATGAACCGCAGCATGCCAGGCCTCCCTGTTGCTCACCAACACCCGGAGTCCAACCAAACCCAGGTCCATTGAGTCAGTGATGCCATACAACCATCTCATCCTCTGTCATCCCCTTCTCCTCCTGCCCTCAATCTTTCCCAGCATCAGGGTCTTTTCAAATGAGTTAGCCCTTCACATCAGGTAGCCAAAGTACTGGAGTTTCAGCTTCAATATCAGACCTTTTAATGAACACCCAGGACTGATCCCCTTTAGGATGGACTGGTTGGATCTCCTTGAAGTCCAAGGGACTCTCAAGAGTCCTCTCCAACACCAGTTCAAAAGCATCAATTCTTCAGCACTTAGCTTACTTTATAGTCCAACTCTCATATCCATATATGACCATTGGAAAAACCATAGCCTTGACTAGACGGACCTTTGTCTGACCTTCAGGTCACAAATAAAACCTCAGTAAATTTAAGAAAATTGAAATCATACCGAGCATCTTCTCTGACTACAAAGCTATGAGACTAGATATCAATTACAACCAAAAAAATTGTAAGAAACACAAACACATGGAGATTAAACAACACGTTTCTAAATAAACAACAGATTATTGATGAAATCAAAGGGAAATAAAACAAAAATTCTTGTAACAAATGGCAATGGAAACACGACAACTCAAAACATATGGGAAGCACCAAAAGCAGTTTTAAGAGGGAAATTTATAGCAATACAATCCTACCTCAAGAAACAAGAAAAACATCGAAGAGACAACCTAACTTTACACCTAAAACAACTGAAAAAAGAAGAACAAAAAACCCTCAAAATTAGTAGAAGGAAATAAATCATAAAATTATAGCAGAAATAAATGAAAAAAAAAGAGAGAAACAATAGTAAAGATTAATAAAACTGAAAGCTGGTTCTTTGAGAAGATAAACAAAATTGACAAATCTTTAGCCAGACTTCTTAAGAAAAAAAAAAAAAGAGAAGAATCAAATCAACAAAATTAGAAATGAAAAAGGAGAGGTTACAACAGACAATGCAGAAACAAAAAGGATTATAAGAGACTATTATGAACAAATATGTGTTAATAAAATGGATAACCTAGAAGAAATGGACAAGTTCTTAGTAAAGTTCAATCTTCCAATATTGAACCAAGAAGAAATATAAATTATGAAAAACCTAATTACAAATACTGAAATTGAAGCTGTGATCCAAAATCTCCCAAAAAAACAAAAGCTCAGGACCAGAGGGAGTCACAGAAGAATTCCATCAAACATTTAGAGAAGAGCTAATGACTATCTTTCTAAAACTCTTTCAAAAAATTACAAAGGAAAGAACACTTTGAAACTTATTCTATGAGGCCACCATCACCCTGATACCAAAACCAGTGAAAGACAACACAAAAAGAGAAAACTACAGGCCAATATCATTGATGAACATAGCGGCAAAAATCCTCAACAAAATTTTAGCAAACAGAATTCAGCAACACATCAAAAAGCTCATACACCATGATCAATTTGGGTTTATTCCAGGGATGCAAGTATTCTTCATTGTATGCAAATCAATCAATGTGATACACCATGTTAACAAATTGAAAGATAAAAACCATATGATCATCTCAAAAGATGCAGAAAAAGCCTTTGACAAAATTCAGCACCCATTTATTATTAAAACTCTTCAAAAAATGGGCATAGAAAGAACCTACCTCAACATAGTAAAGGCCACATATGACAAGCCTATTCCAAACATTATTCACAATGGTGAAAAACTGAAAGCATCCTCCCTAAGATCAGGAATAAGACAAGTGTGTCCACTCTCACCACTATTATTCAACATAGTTCTGGAAGTCCTAGCTACAGCAATCAGAGAAGAAAAAGAAATAAAAGGCATCCAAATCAGCAAAAGAGAAGTAAAGCTCTCACTGTTTGCAGATGACATTACACTGTACATAGAAAACCCTAAAGATAGTATCAGAAAATTACTAGAGCTAATCAGTGAATTTAGCAAAGTCATAGGATACAAAATCAACACACAGAGATCACTTGCATTTCTATATACTAATAATGAAAAATCAGGAATACATATTAAGGAATCAGTCACATTCACTGCAAAAAAAAAAAAAGAATGATATATCTAGGAATAAGCTTACCTAAGTAAACAAAAGAACTGTTTATGGAAAATTATAAGACACTGGTGAAAGAAATCATAGATGGCATAAACAGATGGAGAGATATTCCATGTAGGAAGAATCAATATTGTGAAAATGATGATACTACCAAACACAATCTACAGATTCAATGTGATCCCTATAAAATTACCACTGACATTTTTCACAGAACTAGAATAAAAAATTTCACAATTCATATGGAAACACAAGAGACCCTGAGTAGCCAAAGCAGTCTTGAGAAAGAAGAATGGGGCTGGAGGAATCAAGCTTCCTGTCTTCAAGTTATACTACAAAGCTACAGTCATCAAGACAGTAGCTAGAACATGGAAGCAACCTAGACGTCCATCAACAGATGAATGGATAAAGAAGTTGAGGTACATATAAAGAATGGAATATTACTCAGCCTTAAAAAGGAGCACCTTTGAGTCAGTCCTAATGAGGTGGATGAACCTAGAGTCTATTATACAGAATGGAGTAAGTCAGAATGAGAAAGATAAATATCGTATTCTAATGCATATATACAGAATCTAGAAAAATGGTAAAAGAATTTATTTACAGGGAAACAATGGAGAAGGAGACATATTAAATAGACTTATGGACATGGGGAGAGGGGAGGAGAGGGTGAGAGAAATGGTAAGAATAACATTGAAGCTTACATTACCATATGTAAAATAGATAGCCAACCGGGAATTTGCTGTATGGCTGAGGAAACTCAAACAGGGGCTCTGTATCAATCTATAGGGGTGGGATGGAGGGGGGGGAGATGGGAGGGAGTTTCAAACAGGAGGGGATATATATATTCCTAAGGCTGATTCATGTTGAAGTTTGACAGAAAACAACAAAATTGTGCAAAGCAATTATCCTTCAATAAAAAAATTAATTGGTTAAAAAAGATATCCACATAAAGACACACGATTGAACTGTTGAAGGCAAAGAATCTTAAAAGCAATAGAAGAGAAAAGTGAGTCATCATATACATGGTATTCTGAAGATTAACAGCTGATTTGTCATCACAAACCACATGGGCACAGAACATATTGAGATGATATATTTAGAGTGCTGAAAGTAAAAGACAACAACAACAAAAAAAAAAACCAAAAAAACCTCTCAGCCAAGAATTCTGTATCTGTATCTGTAAAGCTCTTAATTCAAAAACAAGGATGAAATTGAGGCATTTCTATATAAACAATAGCTGAGGCAATTTGTTAACACTAGGTCTGCCCTACAAGAAATGCTAAAGTGTGTCTTTTTGGTTGAAATGAAGGGACACTAGACAGTAACTAGAAACCGTATGAAGAAATACAGATCTCTGATAAAGGTCCACAGATAAGTAAGCATGAAAGCCAATACTATTGCATTTTTAGTTTTCAATTTTTATTTCCTGCATTATTTAGAAGACATATGAGTAAAAACAATTATAAAATGTTATTGGGCACACAACATATAAAGTTATAATTTGTGAAACAATAACATAAAAAGGACTGGGCTGTACAGTAGTAGAGTTTTTGTATGCTATTGAAGTTAAGTTTTTAATAATTCAAACTAGACTGTTTTAAACATAATATGCTATTAACATATACATATGTTAAACATAATCCCTATGATAACCATAAAAAATCTAAATAATATACACATAAGGAAAATATAAGAGACTCAAAAACTTTCCCTTGGAAAAAAAAATAAACACAAGAGTAGGCAGTAATGAAGAACATGAGGGACAAAAAGAATACAAAATAAAAATAGCAAAAGGGTAAAGTAAGTCTTTACTTGTCAGTGATATTTTAAAATGCAAATGGATTAAATTGATTAATCAAAAGTCAGAGACTGATGAAGTGATTAAAAAACATGACCTAACTACATACTGTCTACAAGAAACTCACTTTGTATCCAAAAAATGCAAATAGATTGAAAAATGAAAGAATGTAAAAAGATTACCCATGGAAACAGTAACCAAAAGTAGCTGGGTGGCTATATACATATCAGATAGAATAAAATTTAAGTCAAAATGTTATAAAACACAAAAAGGAAATTATATACTGATAAAGTGTCAATGCAACCAGAATATATAATCATTAGAAATATATATGCACCAAACAAGTGAGTACCCCCAAAATGATGTAAGTATTGACAAAATTGAAGGAGAAATAGATAATTGTAAAAAATAGTGGCAAATTCAATACCCCACTTTCCATAATAAATAAAATATCTATACAGAAGATAAATAAGAAAGTTCAGTTCAGTTGCCCAGTCATGTCTGACTCTTTGCGACCCCATGAATCGCAGCACACCAGGCCTCCCTGTCCATCACCAACTCCTGGAGTTCACTCAGATTCACATCCATCGAGTCAGTGATGCCATCCAGCGAGCTCATCCTCTGTCGTCCCCTTCTCCTCCTGTCCCCAATCCTTCCCAGATCAAAGTCTTTTCCAATGAGTCAACTCTTTGCATGAGGTGGCCAAAGTACTGGAGTTTCAGCTTTAGCATCATTCTTTCCAAAGAAATCCCAGGGTTAATCTCCTTCAGAATGGACTGGTTGGATCTCCTTGCAGTCCAAGGGACTCTCAAGAGCCTTCTCCAACACCACAGTTCAAAAGCATCAACTCTTCGGTGCTCAGCCTTCCTATACATGGCCAATGGAAAAACCATAGCCTTGACTAGACGGACCTTAGTCAGCAAAGTTATGTCTCTATTTTTGAATATACTGTCTAGGTTGGTCATAACTTTTCTTCCAAGGAGTAAGCATCTTTTAATTTCATGGCTGCAATCACCATCTGCAGTGATTTTGGAGCCCCCCAAAATAAAGTCTGACACTGTTTCCACTGTTTCCCCATTTATTTCCCATGAAGTGATGGGACTGGATGCCATGATCTTCGTTTTCTGAATGTTGAGCTTTAAGCGAACATTTTCGCTCTCCTCTTTCACTTTCATCAAGAGGCTTTTTAGTTCCTCTTCACTTTCTGCCATAATGGTGTCATCTGCATATCTGAGGTTATTGATATTTCTCCCGGCAATCTTGATTCCAGCTTGTGTTTCTTCCAGTCCAGCGTTTCTCATGATGTACTTTGCATAGAAGTTAAATAAGCAGGGTGACAATATACAGCCTTGACATACTCCTTTTCCTATTTGGAACCAGTCTGTTGTTCCGTGTCCAGTTCTAACTGTTGCTTCCTGATCTGCATACAGATTTTTCAAGAGGTAGGTCAGGTGGTCTGGTATTCCCATCTCTTTCAGAATTTTCCACAGTTTTTCACTCTCCTCTTTCACTCTCATCAAGAGGCTTCTTAGTTCCTCTTCACTTTCTGCCATAAGGGTGGTGTCATCTGCATATCTGTGGTTATTGATATTTCTCCCGGCAGTCCGGCGTTTCTCATGATGTACTCTGCATATAAGTTAAATAAGCAGGGTGACAATATACAGCCTTTTTGTACTCCTTTTCCTATTTGGAACCAGTCTGTTTTTCCATGTCCTGTTCTAACTGTTGCTTCCTGACCTGCACACAGATTTCTCAAGAGGCAAGTCAGGTGGTCTGGTATTCCCATCTCAGAATTTTCCACAGTTTATTGTGATCCACACAGTCAAAGGCTTTGGCATAGTCAATAATACAGAAATAGATGTTTTTCTGGAACTCTCTTGCTTTTTCCATGATCCAGCGGATGTTGGCAATTTGATCTCTGTTTCCTCTGCCTTTTCTAAGAAAGTAGAAAACTTAAAAAGGACTGTAAACCAGCTAGACCTAACAGATACATGTAGAACACTCTACCCAACAGCTTAATGCATTCTTCTCAAGTGCATGTGGTGCATTCTCCAGGACAGATCATATGTCAAGTCACAAAACAAATCCCAATAATTCAATTTTTTAAAAAACAGAAATTATACAAAATATCTTCTTCAACCACAGTGGAATGAAGATAGAAATCACTAACAAAAAGAAAATGAAAATGATGCAAATATGTGGAAATTAAACATGATATTCTTAAAAGACCAATGGATCAAAAAATAAATCACAGGGAAAATTAAGACATGCTTAAATATAAATTAAAATAAAAATGCAACATGCCAAAGTTTTTGAGATGAGGTGAACACAGTTATCAGCAGGAAATTTATAGCTGTCAATACCTGCATTTAAAAAGAAGAGAAATCTCTAACCAGTACCCTAAATTTATAAATTGGGGAACTATAAAAAGATGAACAGATGAACACACTAAACCCAAAGGTGGCAGAGTAAAAGAAGAAGAAAAATTAGACTAAAAACAAGAAAAGCAGAGAAAAGAAAACCTAAAGGGAAAATTGCTGAAACCAGAAGTTGATTCTTTGAAAAGATCAATCAAACTGATAAATCTTTAGCTAGAATGACAAAGAAAAAGAGAGAAAAGCCACATGAAACTAAAGACAGAAATGACAGCAGGGACATTACTACCAACTTTACAGAAATAGAAAGGATTATAAGAGAATATTGTGAAAAATTATACACCAACAAATTAGATAACTTAGATGAAATGGAAAATTCCTAGAAACAAGCAAATTGTGTGAGTCAAGAAGAAATAAAAATCCTTAACAGAATTATATTAAGTAAAGAGATTAAATCAGTAATCCAAAACCTCCCAACAAAAGAAAATCTAGACCAGGTAGATTCACTGATGAATTCGACTAGTTAATGAAGAATTGCCTTATTGGCTTTATGAGATATGACACCAAAAGCTAAGAAAGAGAAACCTGGATAATGTGGACTTCATGAAAATTTTAAAAAAACAAAAACAAAAAAAAACAACTTCTGTGTATCAAAAGACATCAACAAACTAAAAAGATGATTTACACAATGAGAGAAAACATTTGAAGATTATATATATATATATATATATATATATAAAGGTTTTAATATCTAGATGATGTTAAAAAAATGCATACACGTCAACAACAAAAATGCAGAAAATCCAATTTTTTAAATGAGAAAATAATTTGAATAGAGACAAAGGAAATTGACATCATGCTCAAGGAATCAATACAAGAAGATATAATAATTGTGTATATGTATGCACCCAGCATGCTGCTGCTGCTAAGTCACTTCCGTCGTGTCTGACTCTGTGCGACCCCATAGACGGCAGCCCACCAGGATCTACCGTACCTGGGATTCTCCAGGCAAGAACAATGGAGTGGGTTGTCATTTCCTTCTCCAATGTGTGAAAGTGAAGTCGCTCAGTCATGTCTGACTCTTCTCGATCCCATGGACTGCAGCCTACCAGGCTCCTCCATCCATGGGATTTTGCAGGCAAGAATACAGGAGTGGGGTCCCATCACTTTCTCCGCACCCAATATAGGGCCACTTAAATATATAAACCAGATATATATATATATATATATATATATCAGATATATATATCAGTTTCAGTTCAGTCGCTCAGTTGTGTCCGACTCTTTGCGATCCCATTAATCGCAGCATACCAGGCCTCCCTGTCCATCACCAACTCCCGGAGTTTACGAAAACCCATGTCCATTGAATTGGTGATGCCATCCAGCCATCTCATCCTCTGTCGCCCCCTTCTACTCCTGCCCCCAATCCGTCCCGGCATCAGGGTCTTTCCCAATGAGTCAACTCTTTGCATGAGATGGCCAAAGTATTGGAGTTTCAGCCTCAGCATTAGTCCTTCCAATGAACACCCAGGACTGGTCTCCTTTAGAAAGGACTGGACAGATCTCCAAGGGACTCACAGGAGTCTTCTACAGCACCACAGTTCAAAAGCTTAAATTCTTTAGTGCTTAGCTTTCTTCACAGTCCAACTCTCACATTCATACATGACCACAGGAAAAACCGCAGCCTTGACTAGATGGACCTATGTTGGCAAAGTAATGTCTCTGCTTTTGAATATACTATCTAGGTTGGTCATAACTTTCCTTCCAAGGAGTATGTGTCTTTACACTGTTTCTCCATCTATTTGCCATGAAGTCATGGGACCAGATGCCATGATCTTCATTTTCTGAATGCTGAGCTTTAAGCCAACTTTTTCAATCACCTCTTTCACTTTCATCAAGAGGCTTTTTAGTTCCTCTTCACTTTCGGCCATAAAGGTGGTGTCATCTGCATATTTGAGGTTATTGATATTTCTCCCAGCAATCTTTATTCCAGCTTGTGCTTCTTCCAGTCCAACATTTCTCATGATGTACTCTTTGTATAAGTTAAATAAGCAGGGTGAAAACATACAGGCTTTTTGTACTACTTTTCCTATTTGGAACCAGTCTGTTGTTCCATGTCCAGTTCTAACTGTTGCTTCCTGGCCTGCATACAGGTTTCTCAAGAGGCAGGCCAGGTGGTCTGGTATTCCCATCTCTTTGTTATTCCCATCTCTTTCAGAATGTTCCACAGTTTAGTATGATCTGCACAGTCGAAGGCTTTGGCCTAGTCAATAAAGCAGAAATACATGTTTTTCTGGAACTCTTCCTTTTTTTGATGGTCCAGCAGATGTTGGCAATTTGATCTCTGGTTCCTCTGACTTTCCTAAAACCAGCTTAAACACCTGAAAGTTCACAATTCACGTATTGCTGAAGCTTGGCTTGGAGAATTTTGAGGATTACTTTACTAGCATGTGAGATAAGTGCAATTGTGCAGTAGTTTGAGCATTCTTTGGCATTGCCTTTCTTTGGGATTGGAATGAATATGGACCTTTTCCAGTCCTGTAGCCACTGCTGAGTTTTCCAAATTTGCTGGCATATTGAGTGCAGCACTTTCACAGCATCATCTTTCAGGATTGAAATAGCTCAACTGGAATTCCACCACCTCCACTAGCTTTGTTCGTAGTGATGCTTTCTAAGGCCCACTTGACTTCACATTCCAAGATGTCTGGCTCCAGGTGAGTGATCACACCGTCGTGATTTTCTGGGTCATGAAAATCTTTTATGTACATTTCTTCTGTGTATCTTTGACACCTCTTCTTAATATCTTCTGCTTCTGTTAGGTCCATAACATTTCTGTCCTTTATCGAGCCTATCTTTGAATTAAATATTCCCTTGATATCTCTAATTTTCTTGAAGAGATCTCTAGGCTTTCCTATTTTTTTGTTTTCCTCTATTTCTTTTCATTGATCACTGAGGAAGACTTTCTTACTTCTCCTTGCTATTCTTTGGAACTCTGCATTCAAACAGGAATATCTTTCTTTTTCTCCTTTGCTTTTCCCTTCTCTTCTTTTCACAGCTATTTGTAAGGCCTCCTCAGACAGCTATTTTTCTTTTTTGCAGTTCTTTTCCATGAAGATGGTCTTGATCCCTGTCTCCTGTACAATGTCACGAATCTCCATCCATAGTTCACCAGGCACTCTATTAGATCTAGTCCCTTAAATCTATTTCTCACTTCCACTGTATAATCATAAAGGATTTGATTTAGGTCATACCAGAATGGTCTAGTGTTTTTCCTTACTTTCTTCAGTTTAAATCTCAATTTGGCAATAAGGAGTTTATTATATGAGCCACAGTCAGAGCCCAGTCTTGTTTTGGTTGACTGTATAGAGGTTTTCCATCTTTGGCTGCAAAGAATATAATCAATCTGATTTCGGTGTTGACCATCTGGTGATGTACATGTATAGAGTCTTCTCTTGTGTTGTTCGAAGAGGGTGTTTGCTATGACCACTGTGCTCTCTTGACAAAACTCTATTAGCCTTTTCCCTGCTTCATTCCGTATTCCAAGGTCAAATTTACCTGTTACTTCAGGTGTTTCTTGACTTCCTACTTTTGCATTCCAGTCCCTTATAATGAAAAGGACATCTTTTTTGGGTATTAGTTCTAAAAGATCTTGTAGGTCTTCATAGAACCATTCAACTTCAGCTTCTTCAGCATTACTGGTTGGGCATAGGCTTGGATCACCGTGATATTGAATGGTTTGCTTTGGAAATGAACAGAGATCATTCTGTTGTTTTTGAGATTGCATCCAAGTACTGCATTACAGACTGTTTTGTTGACCATGATGGCTACTCCACTTCTTCTAAGGGATTCCTGCCCACAGTAGTGGATATAATTGTCATCTGATTTGAATTCACCCATTCCAGTCCATTTCAGTTTGCTGATTCCTAGAATGTTGACATTCACTTTTGCCATCTCCTGTTTGACCACTTCCAATTTGCCTTGATTCATGGACCTAACATTCCAGGTTCCTATGCAATATTGCTCTTTACAGCATTGAACATTGCTTCAATCACCAGTCTCATCCAAAACTGAGTGTTATTTTTGCACATATATATATATATATATATATATATACATACACATATATATGTATATAACATTCCATCAAAAAGCAATAGAATACACATTCTTTACAAGCATGGAACATTCTCCAGGATACATTACATGTTAGGCCACAAAAAAGTCTTGGCAAATTAAGAAAATTGAATGCAGTCAAGCATCTTTTCTGACTATAACACTATGAGACTAGAAATCAACTACAAGGAAAAAAATGGAAACAACAACAACAAACACATGGATACTAAACCAGGTACCACTAAGCAACCAATGTATCACTACAGTAAACAAATTAGAAATAAAAAAAAAAATACTTGGAAACAAATGAAAAAGAAAACACAATGATCAAAAATCTATGGAATGAAGGAAAAACAGTTCTACGGGGGAAGATTAAGTGATACAAACTTCCCTCAGGAAATAAGAATATCTCAAATAAACAATCTAACCTTATATCTAAGGGAACTAGACAAACACACAAAACCTAAAGTTAGTAGAAGGAAAGCAGTCATAAAGATCAGAGGAGAGATAAACGAAATAGAGGATATTAAAACATTTAAAAAATCACTGAAATGCAAAATTAATTGAAGACTTAAGTGTAAGACCAGAAACCATAAAACTCCTAGAAGAAAACATGCACAGAACATTCTTTGACAAAATTGTAGCAATATTATTGGAATCTATTTCTTATGGCAAAGAAATCAAACACAAACATAAACAAATGGAAACGAATTAAACTTAAAAGCTTTTCAATAGCAAAGGAAACCATTGACAAAGTGAAAAGACAGCTCATTGAATGGGAGAAATATATGCAAATAATATGACCAACAAGGGACTGATATACAAAATAAATTTGTAGCTAATACAACTTGATGTCAAAAAAAAAAAAAAAAACTCAGTGGCCACAGGACTGGAAAAGGCCAGTTTTCATTCCAATTCCAAAAAAGGCAAGGCAAAAGAATGCTCAAACTACCGCACAATTGCACTCATCTCACATGCTAACAAAGTAATGCTCAAAATTCTCCAAACCAGACTTCAGCAATACGTTAACCGTGAACTCCCTGATGTTCAAGCTGGTGTTAGAAAAGGCAGAGGAACTAGAGATCAAATTGCCAACATCCGCTGGATCATGGAAAAAGCAAAAAAGTTCCAGAAAATCGTCTATTTCTGCTTTATTGACTATGCCAAAGCCTTTGACTGTGTGGATCACAATAAACTGTGGAAAATTCTGAAAGTGATGGGAATACCAGACCACCTGACCTGCCTCTTGAGAAATCTGTATGCAGGTCAGGAGCAACAGTTAGAACTGAACATTGAACAACAGACTGGTTCCAGCTAGGAAAAGGAGTACGTCAAGGCTGTATATTGTCACCCTGCTTATTTAACTTCTATGCAAAGTACATCATGAGAAACGCTGGACTGGAAGAAACACAAGCTGGAATCAAGATTGCTGGAAGAAATATCAATAACCTCAGATATGCAGATGACACCACCCTTATGGCAGAAAGTGAAGAGGAACTAAAAAGCCTCTTGATGAAAGTGAAAGAGGAGAGTGAAAAAGTTGGCTTAAAGCTCAACATTCAGAAAACGAAGATCATGGCATCTGGTCCCATCAATAATGGGAATTAGACGGGGAAACAGTAGAAACAGTGTCAGACGTTTTTTTTTGTGGCTCCAAAATCATTGCAGATGGTGACTGCAGCCATGAAATTAAAAGATGCTTACTTCTTGGAAGAAAAGTTATGACCAACCTTGATAGTATATTCAAAAGCAGAGACATTACTTTGCCAACAAAGGTCCATCTAGTCAAGGCTGCGGTTTTTCCTGTGGTCATGTATGGATATGAGAGTTAGACTGTGAAGAAGGCTGAGCACCGAAGAATTGATGCTTTTGAACTGTGGTGTTGGAGAAGACTCTTGAGAGTCCCTTGGACTGCAAGGAGATCCAACCAGTTCATTCTGAAGGAGATCTACCCTGGGATTTCTTTGGAAGGAATGATGCTAAAGCTGAAGCTTCAGTACTTTGGCCACCTCATGCAAAGTGTTGACTCATTGGAAAAGACTCTGATGCTGGGAGGGATTGGGGGCAGGAGGAGAAGGGGATGACCCAGGATGAGATGGCTGGATGGCATCATGGACTCGATGGACATGAGTCTGAGTGAACTCTGGGAGATGGTGATGGACAGGGAGGCCTGGCATGCTGCAATTCATGGGGTCTCAGAGTCAGACACGACTGAGCGACTGAAGCAAACCGAACTGAAACAGGAAACATTAGAACAAATGCTGCTGGGTTAATAAATTGAATCATTCATTTAAAAAAAATGAGAGAAAGAAAGAAAGAAATGGGCATAAGACCAGAATAGACATTTTCTTCTCTTAATCTTTATTAAAATATAGTTGATTTATAATGTATTAGTTCCTGGTGTACTGCAAAGTTACTCAAACATATATATATGTATGTGTGTGTGTGTGTAAAATATTCCTTCTTACATTCTCTTCTCTGGCAGCTTATTTTAAGATATTGAGTGTATTTCCCTGTGCTATACAATAGGTCCTTATTGGTTATCTATTTTATACATAGTACTATGTATATTTTAACCCCAAACTTGCAATGTATCCCTCCCATGATCCCTTTTGGTAACCATATTTCTTTTCTATGTTTGTGAGTCTATTTCTATTTTGTGTATAAGTTCGTTTTTACAATTTTTAAAAGATGTCACATATAAGCAATATCGTAATGATGTTTGTTTTTCTCGATCTTGTTCAGTTTCAGTTCAGTTCAGTCGCTCACTCGTGTCTGACTCTTTGCAACCCCATGAATCGCAGTACACCAGGCCTCCCTGTTCTTCACCATCTCCCAGAGTTCACTCAGACTCATGTCCTTCAAGTCCGTGATGCCATCCAGCCACCTTATCTTCAGTCGTCCCCTTCTCCTCCTGCCCCCAATCCCTCCCAGCATCAGAGTCTTTTCCAATGAGTCAACACTTTGCATGAGGTGGCCAAAGTACTGGAGCTTCAGCTTTAGCATCATTCCTTCCAAAGAGATCCCAGGGTTGATCTCCTTCAGAATGGACTGGTTGGATCTCCTTGCAGTCCAAGGGACTCTCAAGAGTCTTCTCCAACACCACAGGTCAAAAGCATCAATTCTTCAGCGCTCAGCCTTCTTCACAGTTCAACTCTCACATCCATACATGACCACAGGAAAAACCATAGACTTGACTAGATGGACCTTAGTTGGCAAAGTAATGTCTCTGCTTTGAATATACTATCTAGGTTGGTCATAACTTTTCTTCCAAGGAGTAAGCGTCTTTTAATTTCATGGCTGCAATCACTATCTGCAGTGATTTTGGAGCCCCCAAAAAATAAAGCCTGACACTGTTTCCACTGTTTCCCCATCTAATTCCCATGAAGTGATGGGACCAGATGCCATGATCTTAGTTTTCTGAATGTTGAGCTTTAAGCCAACTTTTTTGCTTGCTTCTTTCACTTTCATCAAGAGGCTTTTTAGCTCCTCTTCACTTTCTGCCATAAGGGTGGTGTCATCTGCATATCTGAGGTTATTGATATTTCTTCCAGCAATCTTGATTCCAGCTTGTGTTTCTTCCAGTCCAGCATTTCTCATGATGTAATCTGCATAGAAGTTAAATAAGCAGGGTGACAATATACAGCCTTGACGTACCCCTTTTCCTAGCTGGAACCAGTCTGTTGTTCAATGTCCAGTTCTAACTGTTGCTTCCTGACCTGCATACAGATTTCTCAAGAGGCAGGTCAGGTGGTCTGGTATTCCCATCACTTTCAGAATTTTCCACAGTTAATTTTGATCCACACAGTCAATTCATTGTAAATGGCATTATTTCCTTCTTTTTTTATGGCTGAGTAATATTTCATTATATATACATATACATGTATCACATCTTGTTTATCCATTCCTCTGTTGGTGGACACATAGGTTGTTTCCATGTTTAAGCTACTGCATGCAAATTGTGGTGCTATAAACATTGGAGAGCATATATCTTTTCAAAGTATGGTTTTCTCCAAATATATGCTTAGGGGTGGGATTGCAGGATCATATGTTAGCTCTATTTTTAGTTTTTTAAGGAACCTTCGTACTGCCTTCCATAGTGGCTGTACCAATTTACATTGCACCAAGAGTGTAGAAGGATTTTTCCTCCACATCTTCTCCAGCATTTATTTTTTGTAGACTTTTTTATATTGATCACTGTGGCTGCTGGGAGGTGATACCTCTTTGTAGTTTTCACTTGGATTTCACTAATAGTTAGTGATATTGAGCATCTTTTCATGTGCTTTTTAGCCATCTGTATGTCATCTTTGGAGAAATGTCTATTTATATCTTCTACCCATTTTTTGACTGGATTGTTTGTTTCTTGTGATATTGCTCTGTATGACCTGTTCGTGTATTTTGCATAATAATCTCTTATGAGTCATTTTGTTTGCAAATATTTTCTCCCACAGACAGATTGTTATCCAGTGACTATTCTTCAGTCAATAAGTCATTTCCAACTCTTTATGAATTTATGGACTCTAGCACATCAGACTTCCCTGTCTTTCACTATCTCCTGAAGTTTGCTCAAACTTATGTCCAACATTTCAAACGGGAGAAAATATTTCCAAATGAAGCAATCAACAAGAGAAATCTCCAAAATATAAAAACAGCTCCTGCATCTCAATATAAAAAAAATCAAACAACACAATTTAAAAAGTGGGTGGAAGATCTAAATAGACATTTCTCCAAAAAGAACATATAGATGGCTAAAAAGCATATGAAGATATCTCAACAGCTTTCATTATTGGAGGAATGTAAATCAAATCTATGATGAGGTCTCATCTCATACTTGTCAAAATGGCCATCATCTAAAAAATCTACAAACTATAAATGCTGGAGAAGGTGTGGAGAGAAGAGCACTTTTCTGCACTGTTGGTGGGAATGTATTTTGGTACAGCCATTACGGAGGCTCTTTTAAAAACTAAAAATAGAACTGACATATGATCTTGCAATCCTGTTCCTAGGCATATATCTAAAGAAAACCATAATTTGAAAAGATATTGCAACTCTATTTACAATAACCAGGATATGGAAGCAACAACCAAAATGTCCATCAACAGATAAATGGATAAAGAAGATGTGGTGTATACATAATATACAATATATGTATACATACATATATATATTATAATGTATAATATATGCATTATATATATAATAGAATATTACTCTTCCATAAAAAGAAGGAAATAATGCCATTTATAGTGACACAATGGACCTAGATATTCTCATATTGAGTGAAATATGTCAGACAAAGACAAATATCATATGATATCACTTATATATGGAATCTAGAAAAGGGTACAAATGAACTTATCTACAGAACAGAAATAGAGTGACAGATGTAGAAAGCAAACATGGTTACCAGGGAGCAAGCAGGTGAGGGATAAATTGGGAGGCTGGGGTTGACATATGCACACTACTATATATAAAATTGATAACTAATCAGAACCTACTTTATAGTACAAGGAACACTACTCAATACTCTGCAGTGGTCTATACAAAAAAAGAATCTAAAAATGAGTGTATATATGTGTGTGTGTATATATATATATATATATATATAAAACACATTCTTTGCTGTACACTTGAAACTAATACATTGAAAATCAATGCTTATACCAATAAAAATTTTTAAAAATTAAAATAAAGTACCTATGGTAAAAATAAACAAATAAAAATAAAACTAGTGAATGCAACCCAAAAGAAGTAGACTTACAAATATAGAGTGCAAACTACTGGTTACCAGTGGGGAGATGGTAAGGGGAAGGAGCAAGATAAAAGTAAAGATTTAAGAGGTACAAATTACTATGCATAAAATAAACTACGGGGATATATTGTAAAGTACAAAGAATACAGCCTATGTTTTAAATATTATAAATGGAGTCTAATATATAAAACATTTTGAATCACTATGCCCTTCACCAGAAACTAATATAATATTATAGTTCAACTATATCTCAATTTAGAAAATAAAATAAGTAAACTATAGACAAACATTTAAAAATGCATAATGTGCACACAGTAGAATATTATTCAGCTTTATAAAAAGAAGGAAATTCTGATGTATGCTATAACATGGATGAAACTTGAGAACACTACACTAAATGAAATAAACCAGTCACAAAAAGAGAAATAGTGCATGATTCCATATATATGAGGTATCTAGAATAATCAAATTCACTGAGACAGAAAGAAGAATGGTGATTTCCAGGGACTGGAGGAAGGTGAAAATAAGAAATTATTGTTAATGGATATCGAGTTTCAGTTTTGCAAGATGAAGAGTTCGGTAGATTGTCTGCACAACAATGTGAATGCATTTAACACTACTGAACACTGAAAATTTTCTAAGACTGTAAACATTGCTTTATGTATTTCACCATAATTTAAAGTAAATAAATAAATACCAAAAGCTTAAAAAAAAAGAATGGAAATTAAAGGTTGGCAAATTGTGGAGAAATTTGGACCCTCCTATATTGCTGTGGGAATGTTAAATAGTGCAGCCACTGCAGAAAACAATTTGTTAGTTCCTCTAAAAGCTAAACATTGAATTACATATGACCAAGCAATTCTTTTCATACTGTTCATGGGGTTTTCAAGGCAAGAATGTTGAAGTGGTTCGCTATTTCCTTCTCCAGTGGACCACATTTTGTCAGAACTCTCCACTGTGATCCACCTGTCTTGGGCAGCCCTACATGGGATGGCTCATAGATTCATTAAGTTACACAAAACTGTGATTCATTTGATCATTTTGGTTAGATTTCTGTGATTGTGGAAGAATGATGCTGGGAAAGATTGAGGGCAGGAGGAGAAGGGTGTGAAAGAGAATGAGATACTTGGATGGCATCATCAACTCAATGGACATGAGTCTGAGCAAACTCAGGTAGATAGTGAAGGACAAGGAAGCCTGGCGTAGAGCAGTCCATGGGATTGCAAAATATCAGACATGACTAACACACTGAATAACAACAGTAGCAATTCTACTCCTATGTATATACCCAAAAGAATTGAAAACAGACTCAAATAGACATTTGTATGCTAATATTAATTGTTGTATTATCCACAATAGCCAAAGGTGGAAACAACCCAAGTAATCATGAATGAATGAATAGATAAAGTGGGTACACGCATACAATAGAATCTTATTCAGTCATTAAAAGGTATGAAATTTGATACAAGCCAATGATACATGGATGAACCTTGAAAACATGCTGAGTGAAACGAATCAGAAACTAAAGGACAAGTATTGATTGCATGCTTCCACATACATGAAATATCCAGAATAGGAAAATTCAAAAACAGAAAGTAGATTGTGGGCTACCAAGGGCTAGAGGTGGGAGGAGAGTAAAGAATTATTAATTAATGGTTACAGTTTCTATTTGGGATAATGGAAAAGTTTCAGAAATATCAATAGATAGGTGTTAATGATGGAAGAAGCACAAGCTGGAATCAAGATTGCCAGGAGAAATATCAATAACATCAGATATGCAGATGGCATCACCCTTATGGCAGAAAGTGAAGAGGAACGAAAAAGCCTCTTGATGAAAGGGAAAGTGGAGAGTGAAAAAGTTGGCTTAAAGCTCAACATTCAGAAAATGAAGATCATGAGATCTGGTCCCATCACTTCATGGGAAATAGATGGGGAAACACTGGAAACAGCGTCAGACTTTATTTTTGGGGGCTCCAAAATCACTGCAGCTGGTGATTGCAGCCATGAAATTAAAAGACGCTTACTCCTTGGAAGGAAAGTTATGACCAACCTAGGTAGCATATTCAAAAGCAGAGACATTACTTTGCCCACAAAGGTCCATCTAGTCAAGGCTATGGTTTTTCCAGTGGTCATGTATGGATGTGAGTTGGACTATGAAGAAAGCTGAGCACTGAAGAATTGATGCTTTTGAATTGTGGTGTTGGAGAAGACTCTTGAGAGTCCCTTGGACTGCAAGGAGAAACAACCAGTCCATTCTAAAGGAAATCAGTTCTGGGTGTTCATTGGAAGGACTGACGCTGAGGCTGAAACTCCAATACTTTGGCCACCTCACGAGAAGAGTTGACTTGGAAAAGACTCTGATGCTGGGAGGGATTGGAGGCAGGAGGAGAAAGGGACGACAGAGGATGAGATGGCTCGATGGCATGGGTTTGAGTGAACTCCAGGAGTTGGTGATGGACAGGGAGGCCTGGCATGCTATGATTCATGGGGTCGCAAGGAGTCAGACACGACTGAGCGACTGAACTGAACTGAACTGAACTGAATGGTTGTACAACACTGAATATAATAATGTCACTGAAGTGTACAGTTCAAAATGGTTAAATTGGCAAGTGTTATATTATACACATTTTATCATAGTAAAATATGTCCAAAAAAGAGGGAGAAGTGAAAAATAACACCTACAAGTACTACTCTTACTTCTATGATCTAGCATAACCATTTGTTTTACCTTAGGTCCCGGGGAAACAGTGTGAAGAACAGTGAGAAAAAAAAAAAAAGATGGTATATAAACAAATAAGGAGTCAGGAAACCTAATTTATAGCCCAACACTGTTATGACTCTGGCACTATGTGGTTTCTGTTTTCCATGACCACTTCATGAACTCCTGCCTTGGGCCAGACTATAGAGACCTAGGTTGTAGAACTGTACTTGGCATATGTTCAAGTTCATGGCAATGAGTAGCTACTCTGCAAGCAGTTTTGCCCCTCTGCTTTATAGGTAGCCAATTTTACCTTGTACTGGAAGGAACTGACCCTCAAACACAAGAGCTGCCTTGGAATAACAGAACTCATGCCAGACGTGGAGAATTTAGATTTTTCTTACTCTTCACAATATTCCCTTGACTCTTGACACCTCACTGCCTTCACCTCTCTTTGAATAAATTCCTTAAGTGCCTGGGAAGCTCCTGGCACTGTCTCTTTCCCTATTTTGTTGTCAAGGCTTGGCTGATTGACTTCAGTCATCACCTAACTTCTTCATCTCACACATCATGGACTTTGAAAATCCAGGGCTCCAGCTCCAGGGCTCTGAACATAGACAAAATAATAGTCCAATTCAAGACACAATTTAGTTATCAACTGAGTGCTTGGTGTCAAACAAGCAAAACCAAACCAAAGTCACTCATTCCTTAATTTGACAATTATTTAAAGAGCCCCTGCTCTGACCCAGATGTTAGCCACTTCACTTTGCAACCAGAATAATGGCAATAAGCATTTTTTGAGCATGTATTATGTGCTGGACATGTCCCATGGATTAACTCACTGACTTTTCATACAACCCTGTGCAAGGGTGTGGGTTATCCACATTTTTCAGTCGAGAAGCTGAGGTTCAAAAAGACCTGGCTAAGGTCACTGAGGGGCCTGATGCACCTAAACCATTCCACAATTCATGTTTTATTCACACAGTCAGTGCACCATGCACTCTCCAACACCTTGCTTTTCAATGTACCTCTACAATCCACAGCACACACTGCTCACTTCACCCATGTTTCTCTTGCATTTTTTTTCAGTTGCTAAGTCATGTCCAACTCTTTGTGACCTCATGGACTGAAGTACGCCCAGGCTTTCCTGTCCTTCACTATCTCCCGCAGCTTGCTCAAACACATATCCATTGAGTCGATGATGCCATCCAACTATTTCATACTCTGTTGCCCCTTTCTCCTTGTTAGATAAATTAAATAGACAATAACCTCAGATATGCAGATGACACCACCCTTATGGCAGAAAGTGAAGAAGAACTAAAAAAGTCTCTTGATGAAAGTGAAAGAGGAGAGTGAAAAATTGGCTTAAAGCTCAACATTCAGAAAACGAAGATCATGGCATCTGGTCCCATCACTTCATGGGAAATAAATGGGGAAACAGTGGAAACAGTGTCAGGCTTTATTTTTGGGGGCTCAAAAATCACTGCAGATGGTGACTGCAGCCATGAAATTAAGAGACACTTACTCCTTGGAAGAAATGTTATGACCAACCTAGATAGCATATTCGAAAGTAGAGACATTACTTTACCGACTAAGGTCCGTCTAGTCAAGGCTATGGTTTTTCCAGTAGTCATGTATGGATGTGAGAGTGGGACTGTGAAGAAAGCTGAGCACCAAAGTGTTGATGCTTTTGAACTGTGGTGTTTGAGAAGACTCTTGAGAGTCCCTTGGAATGCAAGGAGATCCAACCAGTCCATTCTGAAGGAGATCAACCCTGGGATTTCTTTGGAAGGAATGATGCTAAAGCTGAAACTCCAGTACTTTGGCCACCTCATGCGAAGAGTTGACTCATTGGAAAAGACTCTGATGCTGGGAGGGATTGGGGGCAGGAGGAGAAGGGGACGACCCAGGATGAGATGGCTGGATGGCATCATGGACTCAATGGACGTGAATCTGAGTGAACTCTGGGAGTTGGTGGTGGACAGGGAGGCCTGGCGTGCTGCGATTCATGGGGTCAGAAAGAGTCGGACACGACTGAGCAACTGAACTGAACTGAACTGATTTAGGCTTAGGAAACAAAGCAGAGCAGGTCTCTGATCTTACTTCTAACCTGCCTGGACATGGTCCTGACTGTTAGTGCCCGAACTGCCTGCTGTGAGTGCAAGACTTGGAATACCATAGATAAGATAGGAGACAAATCTTGAGATTGTTGAGCTCTTCAGAGGGGTCTGGTATACCATGCCCTGGGCTTAACAACATTCCAAGTTTTACAAGACAAAACAAACAACATTAACGTGAATCCAGAGCTGCAACTTGCTCACGGACTGATGACATATCAATTTATGTCCTGGGATTATAATTATAAGAGGAACACAAACTGCAATTTTTGAAGTCTCACCCACAGAGCAGATGCCCTGCCTGGGGCTTTTTCCCAATTGGAACTCCAGATGTGCTGTGTCTAGGGACTTCCCAGCACTGTTTAAGTCTGGATGTTAGTCAAAACCCATTTTGGTGAGGTAGCCTTTGCTATTTCTATTTCTCTTTTCTTTTAATGTTAGTATATTGAAAGTAAAACTAGATAATTCCCTAATATTGGCATTATTTAGTTGCATATAATGAGTGGCTTACTTTGTTAATAAATCTTTCAACCTGAGGGGCTTTCCTGTTAGCTCAGCTGGTAAAGAATCTGCCTGCAATGTGGGAGACCTGGGTTCAATTCCTGGGTCAGAAAGATCTGCTGGAGAAGGGATAGGCTACCCACTCCAGTATTCTGGCCTGGAGAATTCCATGAATTGTATAGTCCATGGAGTCGCAAAGAGTTGGACATGACTGATCGACTTTCACTTCACTACAACCTGAGAAAAAATTGAAAACTTTCTGTAAAACACTCATCCTGTTCTCAATCTTTCCCAGCTTTAGGGACCTTCCAGTGAATATTCATGGTTGATCTCCTTTAGGATTGACTGGTTTGATCCTCTTGCAGCCCAGGGGACTCTCAAGAGTCTTCTCCAGCATCACAATTGAAAAGCATCAATTCTTCAGTGCTCAGGCTTCTTTATGGTCCAACTCTCACATCCATACATGATTACTGGAAAAGCCATAGCTATGGACCTTTGTCAGCAAAGTGATATCTCTGCTTTGTAATACACTGTCTAGGTTTGTCATAGTTTTTCTTCCAAGGAGCAAGTGTCTTTTAATTTCATGGCTGCAGTCACTGTCTGCAGTGATTTTGGAATCCAAGAAAATAGTCTGTCATTGTTTCCATTTCTTCCCTTTCTATTTGCCATGAAGCGATGGGACCAGATGCCATGATCTTAGTATTTTGAATGTTGAGTTTTAAGCCAGCTTCTTTTACTCTCCTCTTTCACGTTCATCAAGAGACTCTTTAGTTCCTCTTTGCTTTTTGCCGTTAGAGTGGTATCATTTGTATATACGAGGTTGTTGATATTCCTCCTGGCAATCTTGATATCAGCTTCTGATTCATACAGCCTAACAGTTTTCATGATGTACTCTGCATATAATAAGCAGGGTGAAAATATACAGCCATGACATAGTCATTTCCCAATTTTGAACCAGTCCATTTTTCCGTGTCTGGTTCTAACTGTTGCTTCTTGATCTGCATACAGGTTTCTCAGGAGATAGGTAAGGTGAACTGGTATACCTATCTCTTTAAGAATTGTTACAGTTTGTTGTGATCCTTACAAAGTCTTTAGCATAGTCAATGAAATAGAAGTAGATGTCTTTCTGGATTTCCCTTGCTTTCTCTCTCAGACATACTGTCTATACCTAATGTTTGCTGAATACCACACACAAACCTACATGCAATCCATACAGACAGACTTTACAAATACACTGGTACAACTCCTCTTCCCCTGGCACTTTACACATACACATATGCTTGCATAGGCCATGAAAATGATAAGTCCTGCCTCCTTCCAACCCACCCAAGTATGAACATGTCTCTCAGAAATAGACAATCACTCTGTTCTGGCAATAAAACTAGACAGAGATTCTTCACTTACTCTGCCACACCACCCTCTGAATCTCCTCCCTTCCCAGACCTGTTCTATCTCCATGCCAAGTTGTCTTCATTTTACCCACAAACAGACGCCACTCACAGGCTTGTATTGATAGGCCCTGCCCAGGTTACACCCAGGGGCTGCCAACTCCTCCCCTATTTCCTTTGTTTGTCTCCCTGACACTGTGGATTGGGAATCACTTAGCAGAAGGTGGGTATGCAGACAAAGCTCTGTCCCAGACCTCAGGGAAGACCTATCTGGTAGGGTTATGCCCCCTTTTACCTATTCTTGCATCTTACCCCCACTTTCAGTGTTGGAGTCTTTTCCTAGCATCTGCCTTGATAGTAGTAGAAGATGAACCACTGAACCATTTCCTCTGGCTCTTATCTTCCAGATATTGGCCCAAGGTAAGGAGGAATTGGAGATCAGTGCTCATATAAAGGCATGGAAGGGAGGTCTTCCCTAGGAGTTGAGGTTTTAAAGTGACAATAAGTCGTTGTTCTGTAACTACTACTGCCTTCTCCTTTCCTGGAGTTAGCCCTCAGTGTCCTATTCTATGGGCCTTAAATAAAAGAATACCAGAGTCTTTCTTCTCAGTCAATATGCCTTTGGGTGACTCTTTCCCTGACTCTCTCTCTGTTTCCCCCATCTGCCCAATAGAAACCAATTGTGAGGTCCACCCCATCACTCTGAGAGGTGGAGAATGCAAAAAGAGCCATATCAAGCTTGGTCTAGACTGGAAGTATTCCTGTGTGCCTATATTTTCTCAAGGTCTTCTGGGTCAGCAACTCTGGAGGGTTCTTGCATATCATTTTAGGCCCAGAACTGACATGTCAAAAGTAGCCTGCTACATTGTGGCAATTAAGCTAGCAGGCTTTGTGGCCAAATTGCCTGCACTTGACTCCTTACTAGTTATTTGACCTATGATGTGTTGCTAAATCATTCTGACTTCTGTTATTGTGTTCTAGAAATGGGATTCATGATGATATCTTTCATAGGAGTGTTTTGAGGATTAAATGAAAGGATGCAAAAGTCCCTGTTCAGAAGATATTTGTTGAATAAAGGAATAAACTAAGTGATATAGTTTCTATTCTGGCTCAAGATCACAGATCCAATAAACACCAAATATAATACCTGCCACTCACTGTGTGTCCCTCTGTAATACAAGCTTCATGAGGGCAGAAGCTTTATGTCTGTTTTGTTCCCCAACCTTCTAGAGCAGGGCTTGAAAAATAATAAGGGCTTGATAAATATATCTCATGAATGAATGAATGACAAAATGAATGAATACTATATTCCAAGTACTATATTAGGCATGTGGGACAGAGTTCTAAGACAGACAGTACCTGTCCTTACAGAGTTTGCAATCTAATCATTAAATTGATATGTGCTTAGTCACTCAGTCACATCAAGCTCTTTGCAACCACATAGACTGTAGCCTGCTAGGCTCCTCTGTCCATGAGGATTCTCCAGGCAGGAATACTGGAGTGGATTGCCGTGTCCTCCTCTAGGGGATCTTTCCAGCCCAGGGATCGAACCCAGGTCTCCCGCATTGCAGGCAGATTCTTTACCACCTGAGCCACCAAGGAATCACAACAATAATTGAATCTGGGATAAATACTGTGAAAGAATAAGGGAGGATTCTGTGATAGTAATACACAAAAGGAATTTCCTAGTCTGGAAGGTTAGAGGGAGTCTTCCAGGGCCAGCACCATCTGAACCTGAAGAAGGAGTGAATTAGATGACATGTAAAGAGGAGAATGTGGTAATGAGCTTGGATCACTCAAAGATCAGAAAATGGTCAGCATGGCTGGATTGTGGTAAGAAAGGGAATGAGCAACAGGAAGTAGGATTGGAAAGCCTGGAAGAGGCCAGATTATGTAGGGGTTTGTGGACCATGGTAAAAAATTTGTCTTGTGGTCCTCATGTGGTAGGAAAATACTGGAGGCTTTTTAGCAGGGTAAAGGCATAATCTATGTTTTACAAATATTCTTTTGGGTTCCTTGTGGAGAATGACTTGTAGGGGGCAAGGATGGAAACAAGGAGACCTGTTAGGTTTCTAGGGCAGCTGTCCAGATGAGAGGTGATTGGGACTAAGGTCCGACAGTTGGAAGTAAATGAGGCGAGAGATAGATATATTAGGGATATATTCTGACTATAACAAGACTTGCTGATAGACTGGATAATGAGGGGTGATAGAGAAAGAGGAGGCCAAAATAACTTAAGTTTCTGATTTGTCACGTGGGTATATAGTGATGCCATCTCTTTTGATAGGAACGGGCTTTGAGGTGGAAGGAAGCAGTTCTGGTTCAGTTGTCTTAGGTTTACCAGCAAGACATCCAAATGGAGATATTAAACATGAGCCTGGAGCCCAAGAGAGAGGCTGGACATCTTTTTCTTTTTTTAATTAATTTATCTATTTTAATTGGAGGATAATTACTTTACAATACTGTGATAGTTTCTGCCATACATCAACATGAATCAGCCATAGGTATACATGTGTCCCCCATCCTCCTGAACCCCCTCCCATATCCCTTTCCACCATATCCCTCTAGGTTGTTCCAGAGCACTGGCTTTGAATGCCCTGCTTCATGCATCGAACTTGCACTGGTCATCTATTTTACATACGGTAATGCATTTGTTTCAATGCTACTCTCTCAAATCCTCCCACCCCCACCTTCTCCCACTGAGTCCAAAAGTCTATTCTTTAAATCTGTGTCTCCTTTGCTGCCCTTCATGTAGGATCATCGGTATCATCTTTCTAAGTTCCATATATATATATGTGTTAATATACAGTATTTGTCTTTCTCTTTCTGACTTACTTCACTCTGTATAATAGGCTTGAGGTTCATCCATCTCATTAGAACTAATTCAAATGCATTCCTCTTTATAGTTGAGTAACATTCCATTGTGTATATGTACTATAACTTCTTTATCCATTCATCTGTCATTGGACATCTAGGTTGCTTCCATGTTCTAGCTATTGTAAATAGTGCTTCAATGAACATTGGGATACATAGGTCTCTTTCACTTCTGGTTTCCTTGAGGTATATGTCCAGCAGTGGGTTTGCTGTTTCATATGGTGTTCTATTCCCAGTTTTTTTTTTTAAGGAATCTCCACACTGTTCTCCATAATGGCTGTACCAGTTTGCATTCCCGCACCCCCCCCAAGCAGTGCACCCCTCCAGCATTTATTGTTTGTAGACTTTTGTTTAACTCAACAGTGACAATTTATTTTCTGAAGGTTATCACTTTTACAAAACAAAACAAAAAGCAGGTATCAAAAAGAGCAGACATTTCTGTTACATACAGAATCACTGCATCAGTTTTCACACAGGTCAGTCTTATGAAACTGGCATTGAATGTAAATATGAGATATAGTTTGATTTCCTACTTGGTCATAAGCATCCAGTGGTTTGTTTCAGAGCTACTGAATAATAACTTTTCATAAGCACTGGTCTTTTTTTTTTTTTTTTTTTGAGGAGCCATTTGGTTTGTCCAACAAAGTAAACACTTTTTGATGTGTGGCATTTTCTTTAAAAAACAAACAAACAAATAAACAAAACGCTGACCTAAAATACAGAATATGTATGTATTTGGATCTGGACCAAATATTTTGAGGTCCCATTTACCCTGAAGAACACTGAAAGCATTTATCAGTTCAGTTCAGTTTGGTCACTCAGTCATGTCCGACTCTTTGTGACCCCATGAACCACAGCACAGCAGGCTTCCCTGTCCATTACCAACTCCTGGAGCTCACCAAACCCATGTCTATTGAGTTGGGGATGCCATCCAACCATCTCATCCTCTGTCGTCCCCTTTTCCTCCTGTCCTCAATCTTTCCCAGCATCAGGATCTTTTCAAATGAGTCAGCTCTTCACAGCAGGTGGCCAAAGTATTGGAGTTTCGGCTTCAACATCAGTCCTACAAATGAACACCCAGGACTGATCTCCTTTAGGATGGGCTGGTTGGATCTCCTTGCAGTCCAAGGGACTCTCAAGAGTCTTCTCCAACACCACACTTCAAAAGCATAAATTTCTCGGCATTCAGTTTTCATTCTTTTTTTTAAATATGGTAGTCACATTTTTTAAATTTTTTAATATAAATGTATTCATTTTAATTGGAGGCTAATTACTTTACAATATTTTGTTGGTTTTCCATAGATCAATATGAACCCACCATGGGTGTACACGTGTTTCCCATCCTGAACCCCCCTCCCACCTTCTTCCCCATACCATCCTTCTGGATCATCCCAGTGCTCCAGCCCTGAGCATCCTGTATCATGCATCAAACCTGGACTGGCAATTCATTTCACATATGATAATATACATGTTTCAATGCCATTCTCCCAAATCATCCCACTTTCACCCTCTCCCACAGAGTCCAAAAGACTGTTCTATATATCTGTGTCTCTTTTGTTGTCTTGCATACAGGGTTATCATTACCATCTTTCTAAATTACATATATAAGGATTAGTATACTGTATTGGGTTTTTCCTTCTGGCTTACTTCACTCTGTATAATCGGCTCCAGTTTCATCCACCTCATTAGAACTGAATCAAAGGTATTCTTTTTAATGGTTGAGTAATACTCCATTGTGTATATGTACCACTGCTTTTTTATCCATTCGTCTGCTGATGGACATCTAGGTTGATCCATGTCCTGGCTATTGTAAAGAGTGCTGCAATGAACATTGGAGTACACGTGTCTCTTTCAACTCTGGTTTCCTCAATGTGTGTGCCCAGAAGTGGGATTGCTGGGTTGTATGGCAGTCCTATTTCCAGTTTTTTAAGGAATCTCCACACTGTTCTCCATAGTGGCTGTACTAGTTTGCATTCCCACCAACAGTGTAAGAGGGTTCCCTTTTCTCCACACCCTCTCCAGCATTTATTGCTTGTAGATATTTGGATAGCAGCCGTTCTGACTGGCATGAAATGGTACCTCATTGTGGTTCTGATTTGCATTTCTCGGATAATGAGTGATGTTGAGCATCTTTTCATGTGTTTGTTAGCTGTCTGTACGTCTTCTTTGAAGAAATGTCTCTAGTTCTTTGGTCCATTTTTTGATTGAGTCATTTATTTTTCTGGAATTGAGCTGCAGGAGTTGCTTGTATATTTTTGAGATTAATTCCTTGTCAGTTGCTTTGTTTGCTATTGTTTTCTCCCATTCTGAAGGCTGTCTTTTCACCTTGCTTAGAATTTGTTTTGTTGTGCAGAAGCTTTTAATTTTAAATAGGTCCTATTTGATTATTTTTGTTTTTATTTCCAATATTCTGGGAGGTGGATCATAGAGGATCCTGCTGTGATTTATGTCGGAGAGAGTTTTGCCTATGTTCTCCTCTAGGAGATTTATAGTTTCTGGTCTTACGTTTAGATCTTTAATTTATTTTGAGTTTATTTTTGTGTATGGTGTTAGAAAGTGTTCTAGTTTCATTCTTTTACAAGTGGTTGACCAGTTTTCCCAGCACTACTTGTTAAAGAGATTGTCTTTTCTTCATTTTATATATTCTTGCCTCCTTTATCAAAGATAAGTTGTCCATAGGTTTGTGGATTTATCTCTGGGCTTTTATTTTGTTCCATTGGTCTATATTTTCTGTCTTTGTGGCACTTAGTTTATTTGTGGTCCAACTCTCACATCCATACATGGCCAATGGAAAAACCATAGCCTTGACTAGACAGACCTTTGTTGACAAAGTAATGTCTCTGCTTTTGCATATGCTGTCTAGGTTGGTCATAACTTTCCTTACAAGAAGCAAGTGTCTTTTAATTTCATGGCTGCAATCACCATCTGCAGTGATTTTGGAGCCCAGAAAAATAAAGTCTGACACTGTCCACTGTTTCCCCATCTATTTGCCATGAAGTGATGGGACTGGATGCCATGATCTTAGTTTTCTGAAGGTTGAGCTTTAAGCCAACTTTTTCACTCTTCTGTTTCGCTTTCATCAAGAGGCTCTTTAGTTCTTCTTCACTTTGTGCCATAAGGGTGGTGTCATCTGCATATCTGAGGTTATTGATATTTCTCCTGGCAATCTTGATTCCAGCTTGTGCTTTATCCAGCCCAGCAGTTCTCATGATTTTAAACATATAAATTAAATAAGCAGGGTGATAATATACAGCCTTGATGTACTCCTTTTCCTATTTGGAACCAGTCTGTTGTTCCATGTCCAGTTCTAACTGTTGCTTCCTGACCTGCATACAGGTTTCTCAAGAGGCAGGTCAGGTGGTCTGGTATCCCCATCTCTTTCAGAATTTTCCACAATTTATTGTGATCCACACAGTCAAAGGCTTTGGCATAGTCAATAAAGCAGAAATATATGTTTTTCTGGAACTCTTTTGCTTTTTCCATGATCCAGCAGATGTTGGAAATTTGATCTCTGGTTCCTCTGCCTTTTCTAAAACCAGCTTGAACATCTGGGAGTTCATGGTTCACATATTGCTGAAACCTGTCTTGGAGATTTTTAAGCATTACTTTACTAGTGTGTGAGATGAGTGCAATTGTGTGGTAGTTTGAGCATTCTTTGGCATTGCCTTTCTTGGGATTGGAATGAAAGCTGACGGTTTTTCAGTCCTGTGGCCACTGCTGAGGTTTCCAAATTTGCTGGCATATTGAGTGCAGCACTTTCACAGCATCATCTTTGAAGATTTAAAGTAGCTCAACTGGAATTCCATCACTTCAACTAGCTTTGTTCATAGTGATGCTTCCTAAGGCCCACTTGACTTCACATTTCAGGATGTCTGGCTATAGGAGAGTGATCACACCATCGTGATATTCTGCATCATGAAGATCTTTTTTGTTCAGTTCTTCTGTGTATTCTTGCCACCTCTTCTTAATATCTTCTGCTTCTGTTAGATCCCTACCATTTCTGTCCTTTGTCAAGCTCTATACATTCAGAAAAAACAAGATCAGGAGCTGACTGTGGCTCAGATAATGAACTCCTTATTGCCAAATTGAGACTGAAATTGAAGAAAGTGGAGAGAACCTCTAGACCATTCAGGTATGACCTAAATCAAATACCTTTTGACTATACAGTGGAAGTGAGAAATAGATTTAAGGGACTAGATCTGATAGACAGAGTGCCTGATGATCTATGGATGGAGGTTCGTGACATTGTACAGGAGACCAGGATCAAGACCATCCTCAAGAAAAAGTAATGGAAAAAAGCAAAGTGGCTGCCTGAGGTGGCCTTACAATAGCTGTGAAAAGAAGGGAAGTTAAACGCAAGAGAGAAAAGGAAAGATATACCCATTTGAATGCAGAGCTCCAAAGAATAGCAAGGAGAGATAAGATAGCCTTCCTCAGTGATCAATGCAAAGCAACAGAGGAAAACAGTAGAATGGGAAAGACTAGAGATCTCTCCAAGAAAATTAGAGATACCAAGGGAAAATTTCATGCAAAGATGGGCTTGATAAAGAAGGCATTTATAGGATATACTAAATACTAGTTATATACCTCATGAAGTCAAAGGCAGCTACTGCAATTCTGAAGAAAATATTTCTTCATTCATAGGCTGTCCAGAGTTTGAACTACATCATAGTTTCTACATATTTCCTGATTTGGAGTAGTTTCCCAAAATAGGTCATATTATTCAAAAACAAATTTATCCTTATGCAAAACAGGTTCTAGCATTTTATAGATACATTTGTGTACAGCAAGAATCCTTGCTCTGTACCCTAGGTGACCACAGAGAAATTAAGAAGCCATGATTACTGTTGTTGAGAGGAAGAAGCATACTTAAAACTCACATAATCTGGAGGCAAGCAGAAACAGAGATGGACTTGGTTGTGGTTTTCAGCCACCATTTGTTCCAGAAACACATTTCATTTAAATAAGGAAAGTTTGGTCCAGTTTTGCAATGTTAATAGCTGCCAGTCTCTCAAACTTTTTTTTTTTTTTGATAAAGATCTTTTCCTGGCTAGCAATGAGTTAAGAAGCTGCCCTCTAATTCTGATCTAATTTCTCACCATTAGTCAAAAACAAACAAACAAACAAAACTCCCCCAAACAAACAACAAACAAAAAACCCCCACACCGGCCAATAGAAGTTAGCAATTGCACAATTAAAGTTGAATGCAAATTATGCTATTTACAGACTGGTATACCCATCACTGAAATCATTCTGAGATTGTGATTCATTTTTGTTGAAACATTTCCTCTATTTTATACCAATTTTCATTAAAGGAAAACTAATATGTAATTTTCTTCTTTATAGATATGAAAAGGAAGCAGGAAGGCAAAGATGAGAGAAACGGATGCTACTCGAATAGCAGCGGTGCCATTTGCTTGTTTTGGTCTTTCTACCAGCAACTCCCACACCATGGGGGAAATCCAGTTCCCGCCCGACTACACGGTTTCCTTGCAGTCAAGACTCACACAATGTATCCCACTCCTTTTCATGCCAGTGCAATAACACAGACTGCTATTGTCAGGGGGGGCTTTCAAAGCCTATATAAATATATTTCATTAGGAGATCCATACCATTCTTATCCAAGGATTGGACTGCCTTTTCAATATCATTAGCTCTAAATGAGAGGAGCACCTTCAAGACAATGTTGCCTGCTGGATCCTTCACTGCCTGAGGCTTGGTGTTGATGTGTGTGTGGGGCGGGGGCGGGGGGGCGGTGGGTGGGTTTCAGAACTGCCTGTGGGGCCACTGTCATTTTTCTTTGCTGCAGGAAGGAATCTACCTCGTCCTGATTGGGCTTGGCCTGCCCATTATCCCTGTCTTCCTCATCTGGGAACTTCTTCTCATCGTACTCATCCATGTCCACCTTCCGGAAGCAGGCTGAAGACACTGTTCTTTGACATCCCCCATCTGGACCAATAGTGAAGGCCTCCTCTCGATTCTGCCTCTACCTTAGCAAGCCCAGCCCAGCTGGAATCCGCAGATTTGTGCCTGCCTGTTTGTAGACATTTTGATGATGTCCATTCTGACAGGCATGAGATGATTCTTTACTGTGGTTTTGATTTGCATTTCTCTACTAATGAGTGATATTGAGCATCTTTCCATGTGTTTATTAGCCATCTGTATATCTTCTTTGGAGAAAAGTCTGTTTAGGTCTTTTGGCCATTTTTTGATTGGGTTGTTTGTTTTTCTAGTATCAAACTTCATGGGCTGCTGTATATTTTGGAGATTAATCCTTTGTCAGTCGTTTCATTTGCTAGTATTTTCTCCCATTCTGAGGATTGCCTTTTTCACCTTCCTTAGAGTTTCCTTCACTGTGCTAAAGCTTTTAAGTTTAATTAGATACTATTTGTTAATTTTTGTTTTTATTTCCATTACTCTGGGAGATGGGTCATAGAGGATCTTGCTGTGATTTATGTCAGAGAGTGTTCTGCTTATGTTTTCCTCCAATAGTTTTATAGTTTCTGGTCTTACATTTAAGTCTTTAATCCATTTTGAGTTTATTTTTGTGTATGGTGTTAGAAAGTGTTCTAATTTCATTCTTTTACATGTAGCTGGCCAGTTTTTCCAGCACCACTTGTTGAAGGGACTATCTTTTATCCATTGTATATTTCTGCCTCCTTTGTCAAAGATGAGGTGTCCATAAGTGTGTGGATTTATCTCTGGACTTTCTATTTTGTTGGGTTGATCTATATTTCTGCCTTTGTGCCAGTACCATACTGCCTTGTTAATTATAGCTTTGTAGTGTAGTCTGAACTCAGGCAGGTTGATTCCTCCAGTTCCATTCTTCTTTCTCAAGGTTGCTTTGGCTATTTAGGGTCTTCTGTGTGCTGGGCAACTTTAACAGAATTATAAATCCTGGGTGTGAGGGGGAGCCATGGGGCAGTTGTAAGCAGAGCAGCAATATGAACTAACTTTTGTTTTAACATGATCATTCTGGATCCTTGGTTGAGAACTGATTGTAAGGGCTGACTGTAAGAACCAACTATAAGTAAGACCAAGAAGGAGGCTATTTTAGTCTTATGGGAAAAAAAGTAATGGTAGCTTAGACAAGGGAAATGGAGATGAGGGCAAGTGGTCAAGTTCAGAATATATTTTGGAAAAAGAGCCAACAGACCTTGATAATAGATTGGATATGATAGGTGAGGGAGATGGAAAAGTCAAAGATGACCCCCAGGTTTTTGATTTGCATGATTTGCAAATAGTTGTGTTCATGATGGAGCCATAGTCTGAGCTAGAGACCACTGGTTAAGCATAGGCTTTGGGGAAAGACATTCATGCTGGGGGAACCCAGAGAAGATTTGCCTCACAGGGGAAAATGTTAAGTTTCTTGTTTCTTTATTTTTTTTTTCTTGTCTATCTGCAACAAGCTTCAAAAGTTCATACATTCTACATCAAATTCCACTGTCAGGGAATCTCTCCTTCATGTTGATGCATTGTATTTTCTGGCCTTTGTTAATAGTACAAATTATACCCGGGAAATCACATCTACTCCTCTAACTTCAATTACCATTATTATTCTGAAGACTTTCAATGTTCTATCTATAGCTCTGCACACTTCTCTGAGCTCCAGACCCACATGGTCAACCATCTACTGGTTATCTTCCCCTGGACATCTTATATGCATCACAACCCTGTTATGAACCAAACCAAAGTCTTCATATTGCACCCTGTACATTTGTTCCTCTGCCCCAGTGTTCCCTAGGTGCATGTGTCCTACTGGATACCCAGAGTTCCCTGACCCCCCCCAAAAAATGTAAGTCATCTTTGATTGAGATGAGTCCTCACATCTCACCCAACACTGAGTCCACAGAAACTATCATCTTCTGCACAATATAGAGTGGTGGCTAAGATCGGGTTCTAACACTGGCTTTTCTTAGCTTATATCCTGGCTCTGTAACTTACTAGTTACTTAAATTTTCTGTTCTTCAGTGCCTTCACCTGAAAAATGATGATGATAACAGTACTTATATCTACTTTATCAGGTTGTGAATTAATCCACATAGAGCACTTAGAACAGTTCCTTCTCACATAGGAAGTATTTAATTCCTGTTGGCTATCTATGATAATGGCTATTACAATGATTTCTCAAATATCCCTCCTGACTATGACTGCCATAGTATAGACCTCCTTCTTGCCTGAATCACAAGATCCTCCTAAATTCGCTGAATTTAAACTTAACATATGTGCCATGACCCAAGTTTATTAAATATGATTCCTATTCTTCTAGAGTCTGGAGAAGCTACCATGTTCTCTGTCCAACATGGTAGCCACTAGTTTCAAGTGGCTATTAAATTTTAACTTTAGATTTATTAATATAAAGTTAATAAATATTAAAATGTACTTTAATATAACATCAAAAATTTAATTCCTTCTGCTCAATGGTATGTGGCAGCCTGGATGGGAGGGGGGTTTGGGGGAGAATGGATATATGTATATGCATGGCTGAGTCCCTTTGCCATTCACTCAAAGCTATTACAACGTTTTTTATTGGCTATGTGTGTTAGATGCTCAGATGTATCTGACTCTTTGTGACTCCATAGACTGTACTCCGTTAGGCTCTTCTGTCCATGGAATTCTCCAGGCAAGAATATTTCAGTGAGTTGCCATTCCCTTCTCCAGGGGGTCTTCCTGGCCCAGGGGTTGAACCTGGGTCTCCTGCATTGCAGGCAGATTCTTTACCTCCCGAAACACCAGAGAAACCTGCTATACACCAATACAAAATAAAAGAAAAATTAAAAAATTAAATTCCTTAGTAAGAGTAACCACATTTAAGTGCTCATCAACTTGAAGTCACGTAATAGGCTACTATTTACATCCCAGACCTGTCATTTCTAGCACTGTAACCTTGGGCAAATTATACAACCCATCAGAGCCTATCTTTTCATCTATTAAATGGGTCTAATAATATTAGAACCTACCTCAAAGGGTTGTTGTAAGGATGAAATGAGTTGATACTTATAAAGTGTTCATAATAATGCTTGATAAAATTATTATTGTAGTTTCGCAGTAGTGATACTACACAAACACACACACACTAATACACACATCATCTCAGAGTAAACAAGTATTACAGTTGATTAATCTTAAGGGGTAAGGGTTTAGTCTAGCAGTTGGTGTTGTATAAATTCAGCAAGGTGCACTGGAACCATTGTTAAGCTAGGATTCTGGAGAATCCAAATTTTAGTTCTAGTAGTGGTTTTAGCCACGATTATAGAATTTGTTTTCTATATAACCTTGGGCACATTGTTTCCCCCTCACTGGCCTCAGTGGAGTGATTGGACAGCTCTAGGTGATATTTCTGCTCTACAAGTTGAAACAGGCTTAAAGAGAAAGGATCCTCTTTCAGATGGCATAAAGAAGCTAGATAGATTAAAAGAAAAATTGGTATATCTGTCCATCAGCAGATGATTGGATAAGGAACTCGTGGTACATATGTGCAATGGAATATTACTCAGCTATTAAAATCAACACATTTGAGTCAGTTCTAATGAGATGAATGAAACTGGAACATATTGTACAGAGTGAAGTAAGTCAGAAAGAGAAACACCAATACAGTATATTAACACATATTTATGGAATTTAGAAAGACAGTAACAATGATCCTATATGCAAGGCAGCAAAAGAGATATAGATGTAAAAAACAGTCTTTTGGACTCTGTGGGAGAAGGTGAGGGTGGGATGATTTGAGAGAATAACATTGAAACATGTATATTACCATGTGTAAAATAGATGATCAGTGCAAGTTCAGTGCATGAAGCTGGACACTCAAAGCCAGTGCTCTGGGACAACCCAGAGGGATAGGGTAGGGAATGAGTTGGGAGAGGGGTTCAGGGTATGGGGCACATGTGCACTGGTGGCTAATTCGTGTTGATGTATGGCAAAAACCACCACAATATTGTAAAGTAATTATTCTCCGATTAAAATAAATTTTAAAAACTTGGTATATCTGAGAAATAGTAATTAAAATCACCATTTATCAAGTGTTAACTCTGCGCTGGACACCATATAAGCCATACATTACTTCATTTAATTCTCAGAACATCCCTGTGCTTTAGTTTTTATCCTCATTCAGCTAATGAAGAAACTAAGGCTAGAGAAGAAAGGGTTTGGAAAAGCAAAGCCACTGTTCACTTTCAAATAGCCAGTGGTGAGTAATAAGGTAGATATTCAAACTCAGGTCTGCCTGGCACCAAGACCACAGAATGGTCCTAGCTATTGCAAACAGTGCTGCAAATGAACATTAGGGTACATGTGTCTCTTTCAATTCTGGTTTCCTTGGGGTGTATGCTCAGTAGTGGGATTGCTGGTCCTATGGCAGTTCTATTTCCAGTTTTTTAAGGAATCTCCACACTGTTCTCCATAGTGGCTGTACTAGACAGAAAGAACCACTCTGTCATACTGCCTAGGAGCTTGAAGAATGTGAGGGGGGCTAGAGAAGTGGGACAGAGTCACTTTAGTATAAGGCATGGGAGGGGAAAAGAAGGGAAATAGAGACCACTTAAAAGACTGTTGCATTACTGATTGACTCTTCTTTATTTCTTCTCTCTGTGTGTGTTAGTCGCTCAGTCATGTCTGACTCTTTGTGACCCCATGGACTGTATAGACTTTATCCTGCCAGGATTCTCTGTCCATGGAATTCTCCAGGCAAGAATACTGGAGTGGGCTGCCATTTCCTTCTCCAGGGGATCTTCCTGACCCAGGGATCAAACCCAGGTCTCCTGCATTCTAGGCAGATTCTTTACCGTCTGAACCACCAGGGAATTTCTTCTATGTCCTTGTTAAACATTTCTTGCATTTTCTCAATCCTTGTCTCTAGTCTATTTATCTGTGATTCTATTTTGTTTTCAAGATTTTGGATCATTTTTACTATCATTATTCTGAATTCTTTTTCAGGTAGACTCCCTGTCTCCTCTGGAGAGAGTGTGGAGAAAAGGGAACCCTCTTACACTGTTGGTGGGAATGCAAACTAGTACAGCCACTATGGAGAACAGTGTGGAGATTCCTTAAAAAACTGGAAATAGAACTGCCATAGGACCAGCAATCCCACTACTGAGCATACACCCCAAGGAAACCAGAATTGAAAGAGACGCGTGTACCCTAATGTTCATTTGCAGCACTGTTTGCAATAGCTAGGACATGGAAGCAACCTAGATGTCCATCAGCAGACAAATGGATAAGGAAGTCGTGGTACATATACACAATGGAATATTACTCAGTTATTAAAAAAAAAATACATTATAGTCAGTTTTGATGAGGTGGATGAAACTGGAGTGAAGTAACTGAAATATGTCCACTCCATATACAGAGTGAAGTAAGTCAGAAAGAGAAACACCAATACAGTATATTAATGCATTTATATGGAATTTTAAAAGACATTAATGACGACCCTATACACAAGACAGCAAAAGAGACACAGATGTAAGAAACAGACTTTTGGACTCTGTGGGAGAAGGCAAGGGTGGGATGATTTGAGAGAATAGCATTGAAACATGTATATTACCATATGTAAAATAGATGACCAGTGCAAGATCGATGTATGAAGCAAGGCACTCAAAGCCAGTGCTCTGGGACAACCAGAGGAATGGGGTGGGGATGGAAGTGGGAGGGGGTTCAGAATGGGGGGACACGTGTACACCTGTGGCTGATTGATGTCCATGTATGGCAAAACCCACCATAATATTGTAAAGTAATTAGCCTCCAATTATCTAATTAAAATAAATAAATTGATTAAAAAATACTGCTGCATGAAGGTGGAAAGTGATAGGGTCCCTGAACTGGTGGAAAAACCTGAGGGATGAAAGAACAAAATAGATGGAGGAAATCCCACTGCCACTATATCACTCTATCATCAGTTGTTGAGGGTAAGAACTGTCTTTTCCATCATTATATCCCATATAGACACACACACAGCACAGCACAGCACTTAGCACACAAATTCACTGTTGATTAAATGGATTCAATTCAGTTGAATTCATAAGACTTGGTGATTGATTTGATCTAAGAAGACCAAGATGGCTTCCAAGTTTATAACTTAAGTCCTAGGAAGAATTCTGAAGTTGTTCTCTGTGGAGTTGCAGAGCACTCAGAGCATATATTCTAACTGCCTTGCTTCCTCTCCTAAGGTCTGTGCTTGGCAGGGCCCCAGCTAGAGTAATTCTTGCCTTCTCTCCCAATCATCTAGCCCTCTGGTCTGGGAAGGAGGCTGTTTCTTCTGAGGTCCTCCCTTCCGCTTTTTCTGGCCTGGTCAGTGAGTCCTTCTTCATAGTATTTGAATCAGAGGAAACAGATAGACTGAGGAAGTGAAGAAAAAACAGGCTGCCTGGGCTCTACAAGCCAATGTAAACACTCAGTGGTTTCCTGTTGTTGCAGCCCAAAGCGTCCTATGACATCATTCCTGTCCTTTCCAGAACACACTGGCTTGGCCCAGTCTGCCAATCTGCCCAGAGCTGAGTGGTAGTTGCCCCCCTCACCCACCAGGATTATATCCTCCGGAACTGGATAACTTCTCTGGGCCAATCATTCCCCACCTGCCCAGCCAGTCATTTACGTCTTTCTAGCCCTATAAGGTTTTGGAGGCTACAGAGGCCCAGTGACTTTTGGGTCAGAGTAAGATTTCCTAAACTGGAAAAGTTATTTCACTTCTTTTAATAGAGACTTGGAGTCAGGAGAAGGGGGAAGGGCATAACACAGAGATACAGGCCCTAATTGCTTCCTCCCTTCTCTACTTCACCAAAGAGCATACAAGTTTCTGTTCTCAGTGTTGGTCACAGATTCCTAGGAACAGAATTGTAAAGGCCCATTTAAGACCTCATCGTCTAATCTTTCCATGGTAAAGATGAGAGCACTAAGGCCCAGAGAAGGAAAAGGAACCGGTCCCAGTCACATCATTGGTCAGTGCAGCATAAGCCATTCACTCTAGAGGTCTGAACCTGAGCTATCCTAATCCTGAGCAGCATAATATGGTTACAAGAGCTCTTAACAGGAAATTCAGAAACCAGGGTTTGAGTTCTCATTCCTTTATGAGAGCTTAGATAAATTTCTTTTTTTTTTTTTTCCTTTGAGCCTTGGCTTATTTCAACTCAAGGCAACACAAACCTATTGACAACTTACTCGGCTTGGTGGAACTGATGACTCCTGGGGATGAGAACAAAGCGTGATGAGAAGACTCCCCATTTCACAGGTTGAAATAAAAAGAGAATGAAGTGGATGATCTAAACTCTAAGTGACCTAAAGCCTGTGGACTCCATGCTTCTGTCTTGAGGCATAATGAAACCATAATCAGGGATCTGGAGTCCTTCAGGGCTGCAGCCCCCTCCTCACTTCATTCAAGGCATCAGAGTGCTCTCATCGAGCTGGAGTTCCATTTGCAAAAAAAATCTCCCAGATATGGTCTCATTTAGCTGGATACATTTGCATAGATGAGTGGTAAGGCCCTGAATTCTTGTCTGGAAATTAAGCCAAACACATTATGGTAGTTCCTACAGCCAGCAGTAATTTGATTTCAAGTTGTAGCTATGCCATGAAGCTCAGGCAATTTGAAATAGCTGTTTTAATCAATCAAGTTCATTAGAGTCTATATTGACAAGTAGAATACAGAAGCACATATAGGGAAAAGGATGACTATTCCTACACCCCAAATTGCATAAGACATTGTTAAGTCATTCTGTTAGTCAACAATTTAACCACAGCATGGATTAGACAAAACACACAGAAAATATAGACTCACTTAGATGACTGGAGACACACATCCATACACAGATGCAGGAAACTGCATAGGCATATTGGGAAACACAAAGTAACACACATACACACACTCTCAGAGTAATAGACACACACACAAAAGACACACATATATATGTGCATGTGCAAGCTTGCACTCCAGCGGGAAGCTATGAAAAAAGATATCTGTCTGGAAGTTCTGGGGGGCTACTTCCTGAATCTCTACTCATCTATCTCCTTCCCCTCAACAACAATTGTCCTAATTCAAATCCTATAAGAGTATTTTTTTCCAAAGAAGCCTTAAAAGCCATTGTCTCATTACCACATCCATAGCCACTTGCACTCTACTGCATCAGACTCTCATTACTCGTCTATCATTGGACAACAGCAAAGATTTTTTGCCAGGGTTCCCTGAGGCCAGTATCTTTCCACTAATACATCTTCTCCGAGATTGCTTGCCCCAGAGGGAATCTTACTATAGCTCAGCCCTTTTCTTATCTCTGCTCAAAAATCCTTCCTTTTCTCCGCACTGTCAGCACAAGCCAACCCAGGCACCTGACATTCTTGGAGTGAACAAAACCTGGAGCTTCTTTTCTCTGTTCATGCCCTCTGCCCTTCAGAAAGCAGATGGCACCTTGCCCAGCTCCTTACCCATGCCCACAGTAAGCTGTCCTGCCCTTTGTGTTATTCACTTGAACTAGAACCACTCTCTCTGCACTTATTAAAATCTTACTCACATTAGATTTTCCTGGGTTGTTTGAATTTTTCAAAAGGATGACTCCAATTTTGCCATGACACTTTTTTTTAATGTTTTCATCCTTTAAGGTCCAACCATCAAGTAACCTTTTTCATGAAGTCTCCCTCCAAAATCACCCAAAAGCACTGTGTAAGAGAACTTACCCTATTTGGCTTTCACAGGTATGTATGTTTTAGTCCTCAGAGGAAAGCTGATGGGGGAAAAAGACAAAATTCCCTTATGCTTGTGCCTCCTCTGTGGCAAATGATGTGCTGGCACTCTTCTTGTGTTGCTGCATTGCCCATAGTCCAGCAAAGACGGACTGACAAAGCCCAGGGCTCTGGAGTATCATTTCAGTCTCTTTTTGAATAGCTTTAACTCAAAAAGACTCATGGGTTTGCTTCTTGACACTGCCACTAGCTTACTGTGTGACTATGTGCCTTGGGCTTAGTCACTCAGTTGTGTCCGACTCTTTGCGACCCCCCATGGACTGTAGCCCACAAGGCTCCTCTGTCCATGGAGATTCTCCAGGCAAGCATACTGGGGTGGGTTGCCATACCCTCCCCCAGGGGATCTTCCCAACCCAGTGATCAAACCTAGGTCTCCTGCATTGCAGGCAGATTCTTTACTGTCTGAGCTGCCAGGGAAGCCCATGAATACTGGAGTGGGTAGCCTACCCTTCTTCACGGGAACTTCTCAACCAAGAATCGAACCTGGGTCTCCTGCATTGCAGGCAGATTCTTTACCCGCTGAGCTACCAAGGAAGCCCAGTCGCAAGCCCTCTCCAGTCTCATTTACTTCAAGGATACTTCCAGTTTTGGACTCCATTATTGCAAGATGCAGGATTTTATCCAGCTACTCTCATGAAGATGTCAGGGACTAAGTATGTACTGTATCATTATCATTCTCTCTTTCTCTGCAACCTCCCTCTATCCCCATTGCTACCTGTCTCTCTCTCCTCTCTGTTCCCCGTTTCCCTTTCTCTTTTCTGTTCCTCTCTCTTCTCTTTTTGTCTCTTTCTCTTTGGCTTTCTCTCTCCTTCCCTTTCCCTCTCTCTCCCCTTCAATCTTTGTCTCTTTTTATTCTTGTCTTCTCTCCCTCCCCCCATCCTTCTTTCTCCTCCCTCTTTGTTTCTCTTCTTCTCCCTTTCCACCCCTCTTTCTTCTTTCTCTCTGTTTCTGATTCTCTCTCTATCTCTGTCACACCGCTGATCCCAGAGAGTGAATCTGGCTGAATAGCTTCTAACTCAAAACAGCTCTGATACTTCTTGAGTGTTGCTGGTGAGTACAGGTAGAAATGAGATCCCTCCAAGGGCTCAGGATACTCATATCCCTCACCTCTCCCCTCAGAAAGTTCTCACAGAGCTAAGGAGGGCAGCAGTATGAAGGGTCTCATTGCAAAATCACCTGACTCCTACCCTCCAACTTTTCACCCAAACAGAGGGCATTGCCCGTGGACCACAAAGGATCCCCATCTCCTAGACAATCTGAACCAGAGGTTCTTCACACCCAAATTCTCCATATTCCCATTCCCCAGCCCTATCACTTTTAAAAATTTGTTTATTTTTTAATTGAAGGATAATTGCTTTACAGAATTTTGTTGGTTTCTACCAAACAGCAACATGAATCAGCCACAGGTATACATATGTCCTCTCCCTTTAGAACCTTCCTCCCATCTCCCTCTCCATCCCATCCCTCTAGGTTGTTACAGAGCCCCTGTTGGAGTTCCCTGAGTCATACAGCAAATTCTTATTGGAAAAATACTGGAGTGGGTTGTCATGCCTTCCTCCAAGGGATCTTCCAGACCCAGGGATTGAAACTGCATCTCTTATGTCTCCTGCTTTGGCAGGTGGGTTCTTTACCACTAGTGCCACCTGGGAAGCCCCTATCATTTTACAGATGTGAAAATGAAGGCCCACAGAAAACAGGGAAAGAATGGCCCAGCACTCCACAGTAAAGTAATGAAATGACTGACATTAGAATGCTGGTCTCCTGACTCCTAATCAAGTGCCCTGAAAAAATTATAAAATTGATTCAACACCATCAGTTAAAAGGCACTTTTCAGAGCATTTTGCTAGGAAAAGAGAAGGCTGAGGATAATGATGGGTGGACTTGAGACTTGATAGATATTCAGATTGTGAATATTCAAAGACAGGGTCCAGAACTTCTTCATCTCCAATGAAAGTTCAATACAGTGTCTGATACTGATGAATAAGTGAGGAAGGTAACTGCCATCAGGGAAGTTGGGGGCTGCTTCTTCTGGGGTTCTGGGTATTTATGTGGAAAACTCCAGAAACTTGAAATCAAAGAACCAAAGGATTTAGTCTCAGTCTATGCTAAACATGTTCAATCAAGAGTTCCCCCCTCACCAATCCTCATAAATCAGTTTCTCTTTGTAAAAGGAGTAATGATATCTGCCTCATCTGGCTCCCTGGGGCTTGGAGCAGTTACAGTAAAAGAAAAAAGATGGATAAGAACCTTGACAAAAACAAGACAGCACCCTACAAATGTGATGGCTTGGTGCTATGGTGATATCCTAGCTAGCAATTATGTTCTAAGTGGGGGCAACTGTGGGTGCCAAATGAATCATCCTCTCACTCTTAAAGCCAGAGGGCTTGAAAGGGGAGAAATGAAGTGAGCCTTTCATTACGGTTTTTTTTTTCCCCCCCAAGAAGAGGAGCTGGAACAAAGATGGACAGAGCCCACACCCCTCCAACACACAAATATACTGTGCCCCAGATTCCAGCCTTCTAGGAACTAAATGTCCAGCTGAAGCAGGTATCTGCTATATAATTCAGAGATACCAAGTCCCCAAGCCACTACAAGTCAGAATCCTCAAATTCTCTTCAATCTCTATCCTACAGCTAGCCTTGGACTCTAGTTCTGATTGTAATTAATTTATTTTGTGACATTAGGAAGATTGCATTCCCTTTCTGAGCCCTTTTCATCTATAACATACAGAATAATCTAGATGCTTAACATCTTTCAAGGGTCCCGAATTAGAATTTAGAATATCTGCTTTGTAGTCCTCACTCTGTCACAACAACTGTATGACTTTAGACAAGTTCTTTCCTGGACCTCAGTTTCTGCAACTACAAAATGAGGTGTTTGGTTTAAAGGCTCAGTTTTGTATTTCAAGAGTTCTGGAAAGAGATTCAGAAAATCTGAGTTCTAACTCTAATTGCCAGACTGGATCATTGTCTGAGTTTAAACTTGTCTCATCCCTTCACTGAAACTGAATTTTCCCTATCTATATCATAAAATGATTTAAATATGTTATCTAAACACACTCTGTGTTGTTTTTTTTTTTTTTAATCTTAGTTCCTCCACCAGGGATGAAACCCTTGCCCCCTGCAGTGGTAACACCAAGTCTTAACCACTGAACTACCAGAGAAGTCTCATACACTCTGATTATAGTAACCTAACAGTGGTTTTAGAATTTTACAAATGCTAAAAATGAATTGAAGGGAGGAGGAGAAGACCACGCCCTGAATAATTTCTCATAAATTACTAGTGGCTGCCCTCTACAGGTCAGACTTGAAAGCACAGGCCCAGCCATTTCTTGACCTGCTATGGCTAACTGCCAAAGAGTTGAGGCAGGAGTGGGACACAAAAGAAAACCAGATGCTTCACTAACAAAAGCCAGACACATAAACTAGGGTTGGCCAGCAGACTTTCTAGCCTCACCCTAATGAGAGGGATCCAGACAGAAGTGTGTGCTGGGAGATTGTACCTTCCTTGATAGCTGTACAGAGGCCGTGGCCAGTGGGATCTCTGCCATGGATAAAGATTTGAGAGAATGTGGCTCATGTGTTTGGGGGTAGATTGTGACTGTGCAGTAAGGATGAGTATAAGTTAATTCTGTGACTGAGTCAGCAAAGAACTCTTCTTAACATATGATAGGAGCTGCTGAAATTAAAATGTTTAGCATCCACATCTACTTCTTTCTCTCCTCAGAGTAGAAGCATTTCATGCCTTTGAAGAAAACCCAGTATGACCTTAGTACATAAGTGAGACTCTAAATAATAAGAAGGAGAAAAAATACTGGAAAATTCTCAGTACTGAGGGGAAGGCCCTAAGGTTCAAAGAATTTATGGTCTTAGTTTTAGAGTTTCGCTACATTTGGGACAATCTGTGGACTCGTTCTTGCAGGGCATTATGTACTAGAGGCTTAGGATAAATTCAGATATGATTCTGTTACAGAAATAGGCACATGCTAAATCTTTTATTGCTGTCATTCTATGTTCCATTATAGAAGTACTAGGCAAGTCACAAAACCTTATACTCTTTTCCCCCTATCTTGGTTAAAAATTCTGACCATCCAATGTAAATGCAAGAGTGAAAATGAAGCCGGTGTTCATGAAAGAGGTGGTTGTAGCTCTAGTTCTGCTTTTGACTCATGATATAAGTCAGGTCAAGTTCCACTCCCTCTCTCTGGGTCTCAGCTTATCCATCTGAAGCAGGAGGAGGTTGGACTTGATGAACCCTAATCTTCTCCCAGCCCTGACATTTTATTTGCTCTTTTTATAATGTTCTGTGACATTTCCTTAGCCAAATAGAATCCAGCCAGTCCCTAAGATCTTCCAAAGTTCTTTATAACATTTTAGAAAGTTGTTAACCCCACCTCAATCCCTTCATCCCATTTCTACCACTGTTGCTGCCTATGACGGGATATAGTCTTCTCTACTTTTAGTTGGAAATTCTAATCATCCACTTCTGATGCTGGTGAGTTAACGAAGATTGATACTGTATTCCTCTAAAGTGACAGAACTCTCAGCTCTGCCACTACTTCTGCATGCCTTTGGGAAAATCCCCTCCCTTTGCTGCACCTCATTTTTCCCATTCTTAACTTAAGGGCAGTGGACTAGAATGGTCTCTGAAAGCAGTTAACTGGTCTAAAAATCTTTCACTTCTAGGTAGTGAGAAGATGGAGATTGTCTTTGATTGTTTCGTCATACTCTTGATCCTTTTTTTAATGCTCATTTTAAAAATTAATTTATTTATTTGAATTGGAGGCTAATTACTTTACAATATTGTAGCAGTTTTTGCCAAACATCGACATGTTAAATAGAAACCTCTCCCCCGTCAACTTCATATCTACGATAACAGTTTCTACCACCATGCCCTAAACAGGAAAGTCAGAGTTCCATTGTTATGTTGTGTGTGCGTGCTCAGTCATGTCCGACTATTTGCAACCCCATGGACTGCAGCACAATAGGCTTCCCTGTCCATCAACAATTCCCAGAGCTTGCTCAAACTCATGTCCGAGTCAGTGATTCCATCCACCATCTTATTTGCTGTCGTCCCCTTCTCCTCTCACCTTCAATCTTTCCCAGCATCAGGGTCTTTTCAAATGAGTCAGTTCTTTGCATCAGGTGGCCAAAGGATTGGAGTTTCAGCTTCAGCATCAGTCCTTCCAATGAATAGTCAGTACTGATTTCCTTTAGGGTGGACTGGTTGGATCTCCTTGCAGTCCAAGGGACTCTCAAGAGTCTTCTCCAACACCACAGTTCAAAAGCATCAATTCTTTGGCGTTCAGTTTTCTTTATAGTCCAACTCTCACATCCATACATGACCACAGGAAAAACCATAGCTTTGACTAGACAGACCTTTGTTGGCAAAGTAATTTCTCTGCTTTTCAATATGCTGCCTAGGTTGTTCATACCTTTTCTTCCAAGGAGCAAGCGACTTTTAATTTCATGGCTGCAGTCACCATCTACAGTGATTTTGGAGTCCAAAAAAATATAGTTTTCCACTGTTTCCATTGTTTCCCATCCATTTGCCTTGAAGTGATGGGACCAGATGTCATGATCTTAGTTTTCTGAATGTTGAGTTTTAAGTCACATTTTCACTCTCCTCTTTCACTTTCATCAAGAGGGTCTTTAGTTCTTCTTTTCTTTCTGCCTTAAGGGTGGTGTCTTCTGCATATCTGAGGTTATTGATATTTCTCCTGGCAATCTTGATTCCAGCTTGTGCTTCATCCAGTCCAGTATTTCTCATGATGTACTCTTCATATAAGTAAAATAAGCAGCCTTCCATTACACTAACTCAATTCCTGGACCTGTCTCCTTCCCTTCCCAGCCCTGTTCCCACCACAAACAAAAAGTTCTTTCCTAGTCAAGGTGTCTGTAAGTGATAATACTTTATTGTGTGGAACACTGCAATGAAGATACAAAATTAATTTTTATCTTACCAAACGATTTGCCCACACATCTTGTCAATTAGTTTAGTACACCACCCCTATCCCTGTCGATACCCATAATATACTGTCAGAAAAACAGCAGATGGACCCTGGAATGGGGACTTCAAAGGATATTTTATTTAAAAGCTTTGTATAAACAGAATTATGCTCACAGCTTCTGCAACTGTGAAAATTCAATTCAACTTCCCAGCTTAGCCTAGTTGCCTGGGGCACTTCCTTAGACACCTCTGCGGCTTCACTTGAAATCAGACCTAAGGATGTCCCTTCTCTCCTTCCTGGAAGACTGTTCTAACAAAAGTGTGTACTTGTGGGCATCACAGAAAAAGCTAGGAGGGAAAAGCATGCAATAGTAGAAGAAGGAGGGAGGAATGAGAAGGAGAAGAAGAAAAGATAGGAAGGTGGGAATATTCAGTAGCAGCAAGGATTGAAGGCAGACCCATTGTCAGTACTGAAAAGTGTTTGGAAGAAATAAAAAACAAAAAGAATTGTAAGTGAGTAAAAATCCAAAAATATGTAAAAACTATTGAAGTGGAAATCACTTGCCTATCCTTATAAACTCCTTCATAGATCACAGTATGCCATGATGAAGGGGTTGCATAACTCAGCAAAGATATGTGCCATGCTGTGCAGGGCCACCAAAGACAGATGGGCCACAGTAAAGAGTTCTGACAAAATATGGTCCACTGGATAAGTAAATGGCAGAACCCCACAGATAGTATCAAAAGGGAAAAAGATATGGTGCCAGAATATGAGCCCTCCAGGTCAGAAGGTATCCAACATGCTGCTGGGGAAGAGTGGAGGGCAATTATTAATAGCTCCAGGAAGAATGAAGCAGTTGGGCCAAAGTAGAAATGACACTCAGCTGTGGATGTGTCTGGTGGTGAAAGTAAAGTTCGATGCTGTAAAAAAGTAATATTGCATAGGAACCTGGAATGTTAGATCCATAAATCAAGGTAAATAGGACATGGTCAAGCAGGAGATGGCAAGACTGTACATCAACATCTTAGGAATCAGTGAACTAAAATGGATGGGAATGGGAGAATTTAATTCAGATTATCATTATATCTACTACTGTGGGCAAGAATCCCTTAGAAGAAATAGAGAAACCCTTCATAGTCAACAAAGAGTCAGAAATGCAGTACTTGGGTGCAGTCTCAAAAACAACAGTATGATCTCCGTTCATTTCCAAGGCAAACCATTAAATATCACAATAATCCAACTCTATGCCCCAACCACTGATGCTGAAGAAGTTGAAGGTGAACAATTCTATGAAGACCTACAAGATATTCTAGAACTAGCACCAAAAAAAAAGTATTTTTCATCATAGAGGATTGGAATGAAAAAGTAGGAAGTCAAGAGATAGGCAAGTTTGGCCTTGGAGTACAAAGTGAAGCAGTGCATGTGCTAAGTCACTTCAGTCATGTCTGATTGCTTGGAACTCTATCAACCATAGCCTGCCAGGCTCCCCTATCCACAGGGATACTCCACACAAGAACACTGGAGTGGGTTGCCATGCCCTCCTCCAGGAGATCTTCCCCACCCAGGGATCAAACCTGCCTCTCTTACATCTCTTCCACTGACAGGTGGTTTCTTTGCCACTAGTGCCACCTGGGAAGCCCCAAAATGAAGCAGGGCAGAGACTAACAGTTTTATCAGGAGAACATGCTGGTCATAGTAAACACCCTTTTCCAACAACCCAAAAAATGACTCTACACATGGACATGGCCAGGTGGTCAATACTGAAANGCACTTGGCATAGGGCCTGGCCCATGGTAAGCATCCACAAGTGTTTCTTTGCTTTTCTTCCTCCACTAGAAGAATGTACAAAGTAGTGTGGTGGTTCGGAGATGGGCCCTGATGGATTTAATCTGCTTCACAGAACTAGATTTGACAAAGGATTTTGAATCTTATAGGATAAATAGTGGTTTGCTAAAAAGATGGAAGAAAGAACATTCTATATAGTGTACTGCTAATGTAATAGACAAAGGCATAGAGGCTTACAGAATTTGCCTATTTAGAGACCAGCTATTTTTTCAATGTGGTATAGGGAGTAACTGGATATTAGATAGGTGAGAATCAGATTGCAAAAACCCTTCAAAAGTCATTTAATGCCCACTGTTTCAGGAAAATAGTACAGGAATTTATAATTATAACAAGATTAAGTTCCAGTTTATGAGAACCCCTTCCCTGCTGTATAAGGGATGGAGGCAGGGAAACCAGTTATGAAGGTAGTACTTGATCCAGAGAGGATCAAGGCCTGAACTAGAGCAATGACCAAGAGGATGTCTAGGAGAGGACTGAATTTAAAAAATAGTAGGGAAGATTCCTTGAAGCAGGGCATGCAACCCTCTCCAGTATTCTTACCTGGTGGGATACAGTCCATGGCATTGCCAAGAATCAGAGGCAACTGAAGCAATTTAGCATGCATGCATGCAAGTAAAATTTACTGAACAGATTATGTAATTGTGGGGATGGTCAGCATGGAGATTGAGGATGTGACATAGTGGAGGATGATACTGTTAAAAGCAGTATAAGCTAAAATGTCAAGTGCTTACAATGTGCTGAGCACAGTTCTAAGGGCTTTACACTTATCTCTTAATCCACATAAGCATCCTATGAAGTAAGTGTTCTTTTCACCTCCATTTTTAAATGAAGAAAATGTGGCATATAGAAGTTAAATAACTTGCTCAAGTTTTTACAGAGAGTAGGTGGTGAAGCAAGGCCGAGATTTAAGTTTGGATGGCTACGTGAATACTGTCACCATTTAGGATTGAAGAATATTGGATGGGGAAAGACATATGGGGATAATATTTTAGTTTTGGAGTGGTTGATATTGAGTAAAATAATTAAATGGGTCTGGAGCTCCAGACAAAGATAAGGACCAGAGCTGGAAACTTAAAGGGCATCAGCCTATAGGTAGGTGCTCAGAAGGGGACTTAGGACTTCCTTCTGTGAGTGGGATACACAAAAGTGAAGGTAGGTAGAAGAAAGGAAATGGTGAAACATATAAGGGGAAGCAGTAGCTTGAAGACAAATTGGATCCACTTTAAGATTTTTACAATTACTTAGACTTGGACAGTGCTCATTTAATTAAAGTCCACTGGTACAGTTAGCAGAAGCACGGCCAAGAGGAGCTACTGCACGTCCGAGGTCAGGGTGGTGGCTGAGAGGAGCTACCCCATGCCCGAGGTCAGGGCAGGCGGCCGAGAGGGGCAACCCCACGTCCAAGGAGTGGCAGCTGCGCGGGTGAGGAGGGCCAAGGGGAGCTACTTCTGTTCAAGGTCAGGAGGGGTGGCTGTGAGGAGACATCCTGCGTCCAAGGTAAGAAGTGGCTGCGCTTTGCTGGCGCAGCAGTGAAGAGATACTCCACATCCAAGGTAACAGAAACCCAAGTAAGATGATAAGTGTTGAGAGAGGGCATCAGAGGGCAGACACACTGAAACCATAATCACAGAAAACTAGCCAATCTGATCAAATGGACCACAGCCTTATCTAACTCATGAAACCAAGCCATACCATATGGGGCCACCAAAGACAGATGGGTCATGGTGGAGAGGTCTGACAGAATGTGGCCCACTGGAGAAGGGAATGGCAAACCACTTCAGTATTCTAGCCTTGAGAACCCCATGAACAGTATGAAAGGCAAAATGATAAGAAACTGAAAGGTGAACTCCATGGGTCAGTAGGTGCCCAATATGCTACTGGAGATCAGTGGAGAAATAACTCTAGAAAGAATGAAGGGATGGAGCCAAAGCAAAACCAATACCCAGCTGTTGATATGACTGGTGATAGATGCAAGGTGCGATGCTGTAAAGAGCAATATTGCATAGGAAACTGGAATGTCAGGTCCATGAATCAAGACAAATTGGAAGTGGTCAAACAAGAGAGGGCAAGAGTGAACGTCGGCATTCTAGGAATCAGCGAACTAAAATGGACTGGAATGGGTGAATTTAACTCAGATGTCCATTATATCTACTACTGTGGGCAGGAATCCCTCAGAATAAATGGATTAGCCATCATGGTCAACAAAAGAGTCTGAAATGCAGTACTTGGATGCAATCTCAAAAATGGCAGAATGATCTCTGTTCATTTCCAAGGCAAACCATTCAATATCATGGTAATGCAAGTTTACACCCCAACCAGTAAGGCTGAAGAAGCTGAATTTGAACGGTTCTATGAAGACCTACAAGACCTTTTAGAACTAATGCCCCCAAAAGATGTCCTTTTCATTATAGGGGACTGGAATGCAAAGTACTAAGTAAAGAAATACCTGGAGTAACAGGAAAATTTGGCCTTGGAATGCGGAATGAAGCAGGGCAAAGACTAATAGAGTTTTGCCAAGAAAATGCACTGGTCATAGCAAACACCCTCTTCCAACAACACAAGAGAAGACTCTACACATGGACATCACCAGATGGTCAACACTGAAATCAGATTGATTATATTCTTTGCAGCCAAAGATGGAGAAGCTATATACAGTCAACAAAAACAAGATTGGGAGGTGACTGCAGCTCAGATCATGAACACCTTATTGGCAAATTCAGACTTAAATTGAAGAAAGTAGGGAAAACCGCTAGACCATTCAGGTATAACCTAAATCAAATCCCTTATGATGATACAGTGGAAGTGAGAAATAGATTTAAGGGCCTAGATCTGATAGATAGAGTTCCTGATGAACTATGGAATGAGGTTCGTGACATTATACAGAAGACAGGGATCAAGACCATCTCCATGGAAAAGAAATGCAAAAAAGCAAAATGGCTGTCCGAGGAGGCCTTACAAATAGCTGTGAAAAGAAAAGAGGCAAAAAGCATAGGAGAAAAGGAAAGATATAAGCATCTGAATGCAGAGTTCCGAAGGATAGCAAGAAGACATAAGAAAGCCTTCCTCAGCGATCAATGCAAAGAAATAAAGGAAAATAGCAGAATGGGAAAGACTCGAGATCTCTTTAAGAAATTTAGAGATACCAAGGGAACATTTCATGCAAAGATGGGCTCAATAAAGGACAGAAATGGTATGGACCTAACAGAAGCATAAGGTATTAAGTAGAGGTGGCAAGAATACACAGAAGAACTGTACGAAAAAGATCTTCACGACCCTGGTAATCATGATGGTGTGATCACTCATCTAGAGCCAGACATCCTGGAATGTGAAATCAAGTGGTCCTTAGAAAGCATCACTACGAACAAAGCTAGTGGAGGTGATGGCATTCCAGTTGAGCTCTTTCAAATCCTGAAAGATGATGCTGTGAAAGTGCTGCACTCAATATGCCAGCAAACTTTGAAAACTCAGCAGTGGCCACAGGACTGGAAAAGGTCAATTTTCATTCCTATCCCAAAGAAAGGCAATGCCAAAGAATGCTCAAACTACCACACAATTGCACTCATCTCATACACTAGTAAAGTAACGCTCAAAATTCTCCAAGCCAGGCTTCAGCAATACGTGAACCATGAACTTCCTGATGTTCAAGCTGGTTTTAGAAAAGGCAGAGGAACCAGGGATCAAACTGCCAACATCTGTTGGATCATGGAAAAAGAAAGAGAGTTTCAGAAACACATCTATTTCTGCTTTATTGACTATGCCAAAGCCTTTGACTGTGTGGATTACAATAAACTGTGGAAAATTCTGACAGAGATGGGAATACCAGACCATCTGACCTGCCCCTTGAGAAATCTGTATGCAGATCAGGAAGCAACAGTTAGAACTGGACATGGAACAACAGACTGGTTCCAAATAGGACAAAGAGTACGTCAAGGCTATATATTGTCACCCTGCTTATTTAACGTATATGCAGAGTACATCATGAGAAACGCTGGACTGGAAGAAACACAAGCTGGAATCAAGATTGAAGGGAGAAATATCAATAACATCAGATATGCAGATGACACCACCCTTATGGTAGAAAGTGAAGAGGAACTAAAAAGCCTCTTGATGAGAGTGAAAGAGGAGAGTGAAAAAGTTGGCTTAAAGCTCAACATTCAGAAAACCAAGATCATGGCATCCGGTCCCATCACTTCATGGGAAATAGATGGGGAAACAGTGGCAGACTTTATTTTTTGGGGCTCCAAAATCACTGCAGATGGTGACTGCAGCCATGAAATTAAAAGATGCTTACTCCTTGGAAGAAAAGTTATGACCAACCTAGATAGCATATTCAAAAGCAGAGACATTACTTTGCCGACTAAGGTCCGTCTAGTCAAGGCTATGGTTTTTCCTGTGGTCATGTATGGATGTGAGAGTTGGACTGTGAAGAAGGCTGAGTGCCAAAGAATTGATGCGTTTGAACTGTGGTGTTGGAGAAGACTCTTGAGAGTCCCTTGGACTGCAAGGAGATCCAACCAGTCCATTCTGAAGGAGATCACCCCTGGGATTTCTTTGGAAGGACTGATGCTAAAGCTGAACCTCCAGTACTTTGGCCACGTCATGCAAAGAGTTGACTCATTGGAAAAGACTCTGATGCTGGGAGGGATTGGGAGCAGGAGGAGAAGGGGACGACAGAGAATGAGCTGGCTGGATGGCATCACTGACTTGATGGACGTGAATCTGAGTGAACTCCGGGAATTGGTGATGGACAGGGTGGCCTGGCGTGCTCTGATTCATGGGGTCGCAAAGAGTCGGACACGAATGAGTGACTGAACTGAACTGAAGGAATGCAGTGGAAAAAAAGTTTGTCCTTTTCTCCCCCTTGAGAATTCCACACCTCCAATCTCTACTTCGAGAGCCCCAGAGACCTTTTTCCTCCTTGGGGACCCTGAATTTCTTATCAATCTGTTTAGGAATTGATTCTCTCATTCCCTCTTTTCTTTTAGGAGAATTATGTTACCTAGGGAAAAGGGGGTCATTCTCTTTCCATAACTGCTTCTGAGCTAATAAGGGGTGTTTTCCCTAAATTGGTGAGGCAACATATTCTCCTAATCCTCAAATTGACGGTTTCTGATCCAGGGGCTCCAAGTAATAGTTGGAGGAGTCTGTGGTACTCCTAGGAGCTTGGACAACCATCTGTAACTTAAAAACTTCATGTGACTAGATACAAATCCAGTTACACAGTTACAGATGTAGGGAGCAAACAACAAAAAGAAAACAATCAGAATTATTGTAATTAAGATAGTTGTTTTCACCATGGGGAACTAGTTAATGTCTCCCAAAGTGAGGCAATTGAGGCTTCAGGAGTATCCATAGCCTCAATCATCTTGTTCATATGTTTAGTAAAATGAGTAATATTAGTGCTCATATCAGGTGTATATACATGTACAGCATTGGGTATGAATAATGGCCCAAGTTCCTCCTTGTGCAGCTATCAGATTATCTAAAGCCAGTCTGTTTTGTAAGACTGCCTTTTTAATTTGTGTTTGTTTGGCATTAAGAGCTGAAATCGCTTTTTGAGAATCTTGTAATGCCTGTTGAGTAAAATTAGTCAAAGCATCCACTTGTAGCATAACATCTGTAGTTGCCAGAGAGGGAACAAACACTGCAGCAAAATAATCTTACCAGTGAAACACAGACCTTGCCCACCAAGTTTTAAGGTGGGGTATATTAGCAGGCTTTTTTGGAAGCTCTGAAAATATAAAGCCATGAGTAAAAGCTAGACCTAGGGTGCATCTCCCTATGTAACCAGGGGGGAACAATGTCCATAGGTAAAAGCCACATATCCAATAGGTCCCATTTGGAGTAAGCCAGCATGACTGAGATATCCAGTCCCAATCAGTGTCTGGCCAGGCAAAGGGAGGACTTGAATTGGGGTTGGAAAACATGGGGATGATTACATTGCATATATCCTGAGGCAAAAAGCCCAATTGTTTCCAATCATTATAATTGTTAGCTAACTTCTGGGGATGGCTCTATTTGTTCCCAGCATATAGAGGCAGTAGATATTAGACGTCCTTTTTCAAGAGTTAGCCATATAACCTCATTCCATATTTAATAAACGTCAGGTAAAAAACCATTAGATCTAGACCCATTTACCTTATGTGTAGCAAAATAGTCATTAAACTGAGACAATGTATAATCAAAATTAAAAGTCATGTTACATTCATAGTTAAAGTACAAAGTGTTGCTCCAGTCTGTCTTAGGGTTATTAGATGTTATCAGTTTAAGAAAGTCATCACATACGATTGTTATTGAAGTTATTCGTAGACTTGGAGAAAGTCTTTTCCCTAAAGTGGAGATGTCCACCACGGGAAGCCTTCCTCTGATGAAGAGTGGAGTGCTCCGCAGACCCAGCAGTTAGACTGATTGTGGAATGCAGCGTAGGAGTGAGTCCGGGACAGGAAGGCATTGTATTGAGGATCAAATGGCAGACTCAGGATTTTTGGAGTCAGTAGAAGTAGGCTCACATAGATTATCAGGCCCATCTGAAAAGTACAAAGTCAGAGCATAGGAAGGAAAGACATAAAATGACACCACTTAGTTCTGGTCAGGGTGCCTCCTCTTAATCCGAGTGTGATGTACCCACGAATCAACTCCTGGCACTTCAACAGCTGTGGGAGAAGAAAGCATAATCTGGTAAAGGCCTTCCCAGAGGGGCTCAAGGGATTGGCCCCCATATTCCAATGTTTTTATGAGGACCTCAGTTCCTGGCTCAAATAGAGGCTTGCTTGAGTCAGAGGCTAGGTCAGTTGTCTCCTGGAGCTCAGTTAATGCCTGTTGAAAAGCTGAGAGCTGAGTTTCATAATTAGTTAACTCTAAGGCTTCAGGGTCTATAACAATGTCTGTGCATAAGAAAGGCCTTCCATAAATACATTCAAAGGGGGACAGTCCCTCCTTTTGGGAGGCAGTCTGAGCCCTCATTAAAGCTATGGGTAGAACTTTAATCCAATTGTTTTGCATCTCTTAAGTTAGATTGCAGAGATGTCTTTTGATAATGTCATTAGCCTTTTCAACCTTTCCTGAGGATTAGGGTTTCCAGGAACACTGTACATGATATTCTATTCCTAGAGCTTTAGATAGCCCCTGAGTTATAACAGCTTTAAAGAAACAGCCATTGTCACTCTGAAGGCTCCATGGCAGCCAAAACCTGGGGATGATTTCATGGATTAAAATCTTTATAACCTCCTTAGCCTGTTCACCATGACAGGGAAAAGCCTCAATCCATGTAGTAAAAGTATCCACCCAAACTTGTAAGCAAGAATATCCATTAGCTTTTGGCATATGAGTAAAACCAATTTTCCAGTCCTCTCCAGGATACTTTCCACTTCATTGTAATCCAGATTTTGTTAGCTTTTCAGTCTTTGGGTTATTTTTCTGACAAATCTCACATCTTTTTATAATATTTTTTAAAGTTTTTATTACATTTTTACCTTCAAACAAAAAAGAAGCCATCTGGTAAATACTTTCTACACCTAAATGAAAACTCTGGTGTAAACCCTTAAGAATTTTCCATTGAAAATTTTCAGGAATTATTACTAGTCCATCCTTGGACTGTAACCATCCTTTATCAGTAATCTTTGCTCCTCTTTTCTCATATCTATCTAATTCTTCCTCAGTATATTGTGGTTTTTCCTGTTCCACAGGACCTGTCCAGATCAAAGGCGTCTGTATTGAAGGGGTTTTGTAAAGTGCCCCTTTTCTGGCTTGACAGTCAGCCAGCTGATTACCTTCGGCTACTTTACTCCCATCCCTGTTGTGCCCTTTGCAATGCATAACAGCTACTTCTCTAGGACAATATATAGCAACAAAGGTCTGTCTAGTCAAGGCTATGGTTTTTCCAGTGGTCGTGTATGGATGTGAGAGTTGAACTGTGAAGAAGGCTGAGCGCTGAAGAATTGATGCTTTTGAACTGTGGTGTTGGAGAAGACTCTTGAGAGTTCCTTGGACTGCAAGGAGATCCAACCAGTCCATTCTGAAGGAGATCAGCCCTGGGATTTCTTTGGAAGGAATGATGCTAAAGCTGAAACTCCAGTACTTTGGCCACCTCATGCGAAGAGTTGACTCATTGGAAAAGACTCTAATGCTGGGAGGGATTGGGGGCAGGAGGAGAAGGGGATGACAGAGAATGAGCTGGCTGGATGGCATCACTGACTCGATGGACGTGAGTCTGAGTGAACTCCGGGAGTTGGTGATGGACAGGGAGGCCTGGCGTGCTGCGATTCATGGGGTCGCAAAGAGTTAGACACGACTGAGCAACGGAACTGAACTGAACTGAACCGATAGCTATTAAAAGTCTCTTAATCTCTCTGAAATGCTTAACAGGTTCTACTGTTGCTGTTTTAAACTGTCTTTCTTTTCGTATTGCAGCATGAGCATGTAAAGTCAAATAAGCATACTTAGAATCTGTGTAGATATTTACTCGCTGCCCTTTGCTTAACTCTAGAGCTCAAGTCAGAGCCACAAGCTCTGCTAACTGAGCACTGGTTCCCTAGGGGAGAGATTTTGCTTCTAAAACCTGCTCAGCATTCACCACAGCATAACCCGCTTTACGTTTTCCATCCTGAACAAAAGAACTGCCATCTGTAAATATTTCCAGGTCAGGATTATCTAATGGGGTATCCATTAGATCTTCCTGAAATGCATACTTTAAAGTTAGAAATTGGGAACAATCGTGATCATGTGTTTCATTTTCCTTCTCAGGAAGAAAAAATGGCAGGATTTACATTTCCACAAACTTTAAGCTTAGTTACTGGTCCTTCTAAAAACCATGACTGATATTTAAGAAGCCTACTGTCTGTCATCCAAGTATTAACTGTAGACTTTAAGATTTCACTCACATCATGAAAAGTCAATACAGTAAGAGTTCGTCTGTTAATTATCTTTAAATCTTCAGGTGTTAATAAAGCCATTGCCCCAATTACTGTTAGACAGCGGGGCCACCCACGTGAAATTACATCTAATTCTCTGTTTAGATAAGCAATAGGTTGCTGGTGAATCTCTCGGGGTTGTGTCAAAACTCCCAAGGCCATACCCTTTCGTTCAGTGACAAACAAATTAAATTCTGACCCTGTGGGCAAGCTCAAAGCGGGAGCTTACAGGAGAGCAGTCTGAAGAACCTTAAAAGCTTTTTGAGTATCTGGAGACCAGACTAGTTTGTTGGTTTGGGCCTGCTGAGCCTCAGCTACAAGTTTATATAAAGGCCGGGCAAATTCCCCATAACCCAGAATCCAAATGTGACAGTAGCCTGTGATTCCCCCAAATTCTCTCAATTGTCTTAAAGTAATAGTTAGGGGATAATTTAGTATAGGTTTAATTTTTGGGGGGCCTATGGCCCTAGTTCCTTCTGCTATGGTTAGGCCCAGATATCGAACAGATTGTTGACAAAGCTGAGCCTTTTCTCTGATGCCTTGTACCTGCAGGCTGCCAGAAAGTTTAAGAAATCTTCTGAGGCTTGTGAACAAGCTTCCTCTGTCTCAGCACAGAGCAGAATATCATCTACATATTGTAGTATCACTGCTTCAGAGCTATTAAAGTTTTGTAGATCCTGTGACAAACTTTGTCCAAATAAGTGAGGGCTGTCATAAAATCTCTGGGGCAAAACTGTCCAGGTTAACTGAGAAGCTAGCTGCATAGGGTCTTCCAAGGCAAATAGAAATTGACTTTCCTCCGCCAAAGGCATTGAATAGAAGGCATCATTTTATTCAATTACTGAGAAATATTTGGCTCATTCAGGAATTTCAGACAATAGAATATAAGGATTAGGCAATGGGGTGTAAAGGAACTGTAGCCTCATTTATTATTTATAAATCTTGAACTAGTCTCCATTTACCATTTGATTTCTTTATACACAAAATAGGAGTGTTGTATGGACTGTTATAGGGAATTAATAGCTCCTGACCCTTTAAATTCTAGATGATGCGTTTTAACCCTTCCTTAACCTCAGGTTTCAGTGGATACTGCTTCTTATGTGGAAATAAGTGTGGGCCTTTGAGCTTAACAACTACAGGAATAGCATTTTGTGTTTGACCCACAGATTTTCCATTAGCCCATAGTCTGGGATTTACATTTTGTTCAATTAAAAGGAGAGAAAGGGAAGGCTCCATATTCATGAAAACAGAGGCATGGACCTTGCTCAGTATATCCCTCCCCAAAACAGGTGAGGGAGACTCTGGCACGATCAGAAAGTCGTGTGAAAATAGCACAGGATCTCAGTTACAACTTAAAGAACAACTGAAATAATACCTTTTGGCTCATTCAGACAGTCCCATTACAGAAGTGGATCGGGAAAAAAGTGGGTCAGGGGCTTCAGTAAGCACAGAGAAAGTCACCACAGTGTCTAAAAGGAAATCAATGTATTGGCCCCCCACAGTTACTAATACCCGGTGTTCTTCAGGTGTAATTTGGATGGGAGCTTGTATAGGGACCCCCGGGCACCTTCAGTCCTGATTGTCTTCTGAGTCTGACCCCTGAAACCTACGCCTCCGGAGGCAGTCTCTCCTCCAGTGTGGTCCCTTGCATACAGGACTTGGATCTGGGGGTGGCCTAGAGGCCTGAGGGCAATCCCACTTGAGGTGCCCCTCCTTTCCATAGTAATAGCAAGCCCATCCCTTTTCATCTGGGTCCCTCTGGGCATTTTTCTCAGGCTGTTTCAGAATGGTTCTTACAGCCATTATGAGGGCTTCTGCCTGTTCCTTTGTGGTTTTTTGCCTTTCTTTCTTTTTTTCATATTCTCTACCATAATACACTGTCTGAGCCTGTTGTAACAAATTATCTAAAGACTGATTTGGTCCATACACCCATTTTAACAGCCTACGGCGGATATCTGGAGCCAACTGAGTGAGAAATCTATCTTTTAAGATCACTCTTTCCTCTTCACTTTCAAGATCAATCTCAGTGAATCTGCAAAGGGTTTCTCTCAGTCTATCTAGGAATTTACCAGGAGCTTCCTTCTCCTCCTGTTCTATGTTTGCCAATTTGGTATAGTTTAAAGGCTTAGCACACGTTTGCCTGAGTACTTCAAGAATACATCTGACAAAATGACTCATCCCATCTTCCTTTAGCCGTGTTATAGTCCCAGTCTGGTTTTCTGTCCTCTATCTCATCCTGTATTTCACCCTTAGTTTGTGCTGTCTGAGCTTCTCTTACTTCTATGGTCTGAGTTTCTATTGAAACCAGAGTAGTCTGAGGTCATACTGAGACAGCAGTTGTTTGGACCTCTACTCGGGCAGTTTGAATCCCAGTTTGGGTTTTCACTGAGACCAAGGCAACCCTTCTTGAGGGGGTTCTCTGACTTTCAGTTTGCTCAGTTTGGAGCCCTGGGTGTGGGGGCAAAGTAGGAGGACTGGGGGGAGCTGAAGGTTTCACACCCAAATCTATACCCTTAGGATATAAGTCTGGCATATTTCTCAGAGAGAAAAAGGGTAACACATATGCTACTTCTACCCGTTTCCCTTGTTTTCTACAGAACTGGTCTAATTGTAACACAGTATTATAATTAAGAGACCCTCCAACCGTCCACCATTTGCCATCTTCTAATGGGTACCATGGCCATGTAGTATCACATAGCAAGACCAGGTGTGTCTTCTATAAGCCCTTGGGGTCAAATGTATCCCAGTTTTTCAGGATACAGTTTAAAGGAGTGAGGCTGGAATTGTTAGCTCACATCTGTAAGAGGAAAAAAAGCGATCAGTGCCATCTTTCTACTGGAGGTGTCCCTCCCTGCTCTAGATGGGGGTGTAGACAGACTTTACACCAAAGTTTTCCTTTCCTGGTTGGACTTAGTCTGTCCCTTACTGACGCAGGTGCCATACTCATCCCTCCTGGTTCTACCACTGAGACGGGGTGGAGATGCACTAGGGGTATACCTGATGGCATCCCAGACTGATGTCCAGCTCCTCATCACTAAAACCTTGCTTGCTTCTGATGCCACCTGGGGTGCAATCAGAGTAACCTTCTGCAATGCTTCCCAAGCTAAGACCGCTGGGGGAAACATTCATTACCTGAGTGCCTGGGCACAACCCTGAGTATATTCCTGACCACAATAAGACCATTACAAACATAAAACTGAGATGTTCCTTCCAAGTGTCACCACACCAGTATAAGCAATAGCAAAAGAGATGGTGAAGGGCTCGCCAGTAAGGAAAAATTGATAGGGCCAGTCCTTCCAGTTCATTCCCACAGATTCCAAAGAAAGACTATCTAAGGAGTTTGAGACCAAAGCCATTGGAAAACCTCCTGTGGTCCACTAAGAGCTAGTGTTAGCAAAGACCAAAAAAAAAAAAAAATTGCAATTCCAATCTGAGTAACCTTTAACCTCAGAGATGCTCTTGGAGCTAGAGCTCCATTTAACTTCTGAACTTTCGATTCTTAGTGAGGCTAGATGCTTTGTGACTACCAATCCAAGTTTGGGACCTAAGTAACAATACACAGTAACAGCATAGATCACAAGTCCCTTGAAAGTCTATGATCTGACAGATTAGTGTTGGAGATTACGAGTGAAATGACACAGAACAAGACACACACGAGACAGACGACACGCACATTCCGGCCGGAGGAACAGAACTGGGCAAAAAACTAATTGCCGTTTATTATAAAAACACCCTAGGCAGAATTCCAGACTGCATGAATAAGCCTTTTCAGCATAGCGCAGGTGCATACATGTTATCGTATAGCAAAGGGGAGTAAAATCCTAGTCTACTGCAGAGTCTGTACAAAGCCCTCTATTCCTTCTTTATCACAAGAAGGGAATGCTCCCTCGTTTGCAAGGGACCATTAAACTCAAGGCTGTGTCCAGACTCTTTGGCAGAACGCCTTGTTTGCAAGGACGTCCAGCCCTAGCAGAGAGGCCCGTTTGCAGGCACATCTCTGCTACCCTATTAACCCTTCAGATTAGGTTAGTAGTAATTCTCAAGAAGTTATGAAATGGTCAAAGAGACCAGAAAGTTTGACTAAGAAAGGAGAGTTTGGTCCACATGCTTTGCCCATTTTCTGGTAGGTCCCTGAAGGAGATATTGGGTGTCTCTTGGCATTGGCAGGTCAGTATAAACCCCTGACAGGTTTCTTCCATAAGCTGTATGAGGTCACTGTGGAATCCCAGAGCAGGGCTCCTCACTTGCTTCGTGCAGGGTGTGTCATTCATTCACACAAGTGCACCATAGAGTTAGTAAAGTACAGCAGAAAACATGTTCACTAGGAGAACAAAGAACTAGAGCTCCAAGCATCCTTACCTTGTCCTGCAGAATCCAGGACGGGCCCCCAAGATGAAAGGTTGTTGCTGACCCATGAAAAGACACCGGGATTCTTGGCCTCTGGAAGAGAAGAATTCAATCTGGGGCCAGAGATGAGGCTTGATCGCTCAGAGCTTTTGTGCAATAGAGTTTTATTAAAGTATAAAAGGGATAGAGAAAGCTTCTGACATAGACATCAGAAGGGGGCAGAAACAGCACCTCCTTGCTAGTATTGGCAATAGAGTTATATACCTTTTAATTAGCTATTACAATGAATCAAAAGAATGTCTCAAGTTAGTGAAAATTTTACCAGACCTACTCCCACAATTTACATTTTAGGATAACAAGATTAGAATTTAACAAGAGAAAGATCCTCCAGACCCCCTCCCATAATATACATTCTAAAATATCAGGATTAGTCAGAAGGTTTTCAGGAAGGAGAAACTGTCCTCCATCTGGATACATTGTTGTTGTATAATCCCTAGTATAGAGTTGTGTAATTGACTAAGACTAAGGAATGCAGAGGAAAAAAAAAAATTGTCCTTTTCTCCTCCTTGAGAATTCCAGACCTCCAATCTCCACTTCGAGAGCCCCAAAGCCCTTTCTCCTCCTTGGCGGCCCTGAACTTCTTATCAATCTGCCTAGGTATTGACTCTCTCACCAGGACATGGAAGCAACCTAGATGTCCATCAGCAGATGAATGGATACGAAAGTTGTGGGACATATACACAATGGAATATTACTCAGCTATAAAAAGAACACATTCAAGTCAGCTCTAATGAGGTGAATGAACCTAGACTCTTATAATTATTGAGCCAGGATAGAGTCCATAGGGCTTGTGGTAGGCTGAATCCCCTCCCCTACCCAAAGACATCCACATCCTAATCCCAGATACCTGTGAATATTACTTTACATGGTCAAATAAATGAAATAATGCTATTTTAGATAGTAAAATAAAACTTAAAATTAAATTTAATTGTAGATATAATTAAAGATCTTAAAATGGGGAGATTACCCTGGATTATCCAGATGGGCCCTAAATTTAATCAGATGCAATAGAGGGAAGTAGAGAGAGATATTACACACATTGAGAAAAGGTGAAGTGAAGACGAAGCAGAGAGACATTTGAAGATGTTTCTCTTGAAGACTGAAGTGATGTGGCTATGAGCCCAGGAATGCCAGTAGTCTCCAGAAGCTGGAAAACACAAGGAATGGATTTTCCCATAGAGCAGCCAGAGGGATTATAGTCCTCCCAGCATCTTGATTTCAGCCAAATAATATCAACTTCTGACTTCCAGAACTGTGAGATAATTTCTGTTGTTTTAAGTCACTAAGTTTGTGGAAACTTGTTATAGCAGTCACAGGGAACTAATATGGTGCCTCTTCAAAGCTATCACTACTTAACAGACTTGATCCAGTAATTTCTAATTCTTAATAGGTTTCAGGCCTCATTTTCCATATACTAGAAATGGTACTCTTCTTAAGTGCTTTGGTTAAGTTTTCTTGAAACACATCATTCTTTGGGTTCATGGAGAGGGAATGGAGAAGGATAGGGCCCTTTACCTGAAAAGTAGTATAGAATACCCCCATGAACTATACAGTAAATAGAATTCTCCAGGCCAGAATACTAGAGTGGGTAGCCTTTCCCTTCTCCAGGGGATTTTCCCAACCCAGGGAGATCCCTAGGTCTCCCACATTGTAGGCAGACTCTTTACCAGCTCAGCCACCAGGGAAGCCCTACCTGAAAATACTATCCAAAAATAACCTCTAAACCACCAAAATGAATGAGTTCTGCAGACCTGGCAGCTCTTCTGACTGGATTGAATCTTAAGGAGTCACATAAGCCATCTACCCATCTTTGCCTGCACACAGCTAAGATCCTGAACATGGCAAGGGTATCTGGTTTCCGGAAGATGCTTGGGCTGCTCAGAACAGAGTAACTATCATTCAAGAACTATGGGCAGACAAGATCTTAGGAGAAGCTGGCTGGAGAAAAAAGCACATAGAAAATGGATTGGAATTTATTGCTATAAAATGAAAAAGAATTACTCCCAGCAATGCTGCTGGTGTGTTAGCAACAGTTCTCTCTCATGTGATAGATTAGGAAATAAGTTCTGCGAAAAAAGATTAAAACAGAGTCTTGAACACATTTTAACCAGCCTGCAAAATTCAACCCTGAATATTCATTGGAAGGACTGTTGCTGAAGTTCTAATACTTTGGCCACCTAATGGGAAGAACCAATTCATTGGAAAACACTCTGATGCTGGAAAGATAGAAGGCCAAAGGAAAAGAGGGCAGCATAGGATGAGATAGTTCATTGGACTGCATAATCGGACTCAATGAACATGAATTTGAGCAAACTCTGGGAGATAGTGGAGAACAGAGAAGACTGGTATGCCACAGTCCATGGGGTTACAGAGTTGGACACGACTCAGTGACTGAACAACAACAACATGAGAAGGGCTTCATAATATTGCTTTCCCCTCTAGAAAGCCGGAATCCCAAGGAATTGTGCAGAAAAACTAAGTATACCTTTGTGGATGGGGTAACCAACGTAGCAGTGGAATGCTGGCAGAGTAAAATCCTATCATTTTCAGCTATAGAAAAGAACCTAGAAATTACCCAATCTAAACTTCTCAATGTACAGATGTGAAAACCCAGATTTTTTTAAACCCAATTTTAGATATTTAGATACTAGATGATATTTGCTGTGCAGTCTTGCTTTACTGTCCACAGTGTTTTACTGGGTCAGATGCTGATTCACGGCAATAAAAACAGAAGCGCATTTCCAGTACACTGAACGGCCATAATCCCGCCGCCGCCCGCCAAGGAGCTCAAACTAAAATTCCTCCTGCCGTCCAGACACGTCCCGCCTCCGCCCGCCAAGGAGCTCAAACTACAATTCCTCTTGCAGTCCAAACACGTCCCGCCGGGTATGGGACAGAAGCCTGTTAGCAACCAGGAAATTAGCGGAACGTTGAGGATGAACGTTTGCAGCTAGGACGATTGCTTTGACGAAAGAACACTTCCGGTTGGCGAGGCCTTTCCCTTAGCTTGTGGTTTGGGCAGCCTTTAGCTCTCGCGTTTCGATTTGCTACGCTAACGCTGGGAGGCGGGCTTGCGTCGGGGTCACGCTCTCCCATTGGCTGCTGATGCGGGCGGAGGTTTGGAGTGAGGATAGCACGTTGAGATGGAGGCTGATCATGAGATGGAGGCTGATCTTCAGTGCGGCGGCACAAGGCCTGAGCTCGATGTTGAGCCCGTTGAGCCCGATGTTGAGCCCGATGTCCGGTCGGAATCCGAGATTGAGCCAGGTCTGGGTCCCCGGGGAATGGATCTTGTGTGGAGTGCGTGGTGCGGGAAGTGCGTCAAAGAGAAAGGGTCGTCGCCACTCTGGGCCCAGCGCATCGTGGTCGCCTGGCTCAGCAGGGCCGAGTGGGATCAGGTGATGGTGTATCTGTTCAGTGACGACTATAAATTGCAGCGGTACGCGCTGAACCGCATCACGGTGTGGAGGAGCAGGTAAGGCGGTTGGCTTAGCCCTCCTGCCTGCGTGCTGGTGGCACTTCACTTCTTTTCTTAAGGCCTTACTATCTAGTCTTCTCCTAAATGCTTAATGGTTCTCCCACGCGTGGTTTGGGCATTGCTTGTCTCAGTGTGCCTGGGGGAAAGTCGCAGCAAAGCTCTTGCACTAATCCTATTTGCGGAAAGAAACGGGTGTGCCTCAACAGCGTTTTTGTCAAATCTGTGAGCTTTAACCCTTGCCTTCTCTCATCTTGGGGTGGGTACTGAAGGAACTGCTGTGGCTGAGCCAGGCAGGGCTTAAGGAGTAGCACTCTAGGGTGGATTTCTATTGGAATTAGAAAGGGTGGTGGGAGCTTGCCTGAAAAATCCATGTTTGAATGGGGCGCTTCAGTCTAGTTGGTAAGATTGAGTTGGGAGCAGACAAGAGAGTAGTGTCTCCAAGAATAAGCCTTTTTTTTAGCTGAATGAGTTGAGGGTGAAAGGGGTGTGTCCACACTTTACTGTTGGTTGGTTGTGTAGCAGTTAGGCATCCTGTATACTGTTCGATCCCAGGGACATTACCTACCCACCCCCCACCCCCATCTTCCCAGCTTCTTGATTTGTGTCCGTTAACACACTCTTTAGCCAGTATATAATTGGAATAACCTACAGAAAGCTAGATTATGAGGTGGAGGGTGGGCCAGTGTAAAGGACCTTTATGATGGTGCTGGACTGTGGCCCTTTAGGTTAGGCAACGAACTCCCCCTGGCAGTGGCTTCTACTGCTGACCTGGTACGCTGTAAGCTCATGGATGTAACTGGTGGCTTGGGCACTGATGAACTTAGACTGCTCTATGGCATGGCATTGGTCAGGTAAGACCTACATGGGTAGGGGTGCGTGGGGGGTGGTTTGAGGGTGGGGGGCATGGGGCTTGCACGATAAGCCGAGTTTGGCTTTGGGTGCTCCCTGAAGCAAAATGCCTTGTGTGTCCTTGTGTATGGGTCACCCTGTGATTGCTTAACTTGACAGCTGTCGGTAACCCCCTGTTAACACACATTCCTCTTTTTTCCTGAGAGCCTTCTCTCCATTTTTCTTCCCCTCTCTTTGGAATATAGAGTGAGGGTGATTTAGACCAAATGGTCTCTTTGGGTCTCTCCCAGCCTTTACAGTTCTATTTATTTTCTCCCTTTTATTCTTTTACCTAGAGGAACCTTTCTGAATGCTTCGATGTTCTTGACCATGATTTAATGTGGTTTTTCTAATCCTACCCTTGTCTACACCTTTATCCGATTCTCTTCACGAACACTGAAAGGTTGCTGAGTTGTGGAAACCGAGATGTGGGCCAGGAGTTCCTGACTTACAGAGTGGCTCAGAGTGGGTCTTGCTGTCTCATGTACATCAAGAAAAAGGTTGCCTCTGAGTTTTCCATCTGTCAAAGTTTTTGCTTAGCTCATACTGTTTCCCTTGTTTGCCTTAAGGTCCTCCTTAGCTCTTCTTACCTTATCCATTGTTTAACTGTGCTCCCCATATCATTTGATGTAGTCATTTGTTCTAGCATTTATAACATATTATGTCCTAGCATAATATGTTATATTATGTCATGGTTATTTATCCTAGACTGAACTCTTGAAGGCCAGAGCATCTGTATGGCTGCAGTATAGGGCAGACTCTCAGTAATGTTGGACTGGACGGAACCATTCCTGCTCTGGCTGACACCAACCATAAGAACAGGACAGAACAGTCATTGGAAAGGTTGTGGAAATGCAAGGTGTCAGTAACTCAGCAAGGTGTTTTGAAGCCCCACTGGTTTGAATAAAGCAGTTACTTGGGCTCTGCCACTTATTTCTCCCCCAAACTCAGGTTTGTGAACCTTATCTCGGAGAGGAAGACAAAGTTTGCCAAGCTCCCTCTCAAATTCCTGGCTCAGGAGGTGTGTATGATAAAGTGGCCTTGCTCAATTCTCTCTTCTCAGAAGGGCTCACTAAATGGGGCATTTAGTGGGTACAGTCAGACTAGCTTATCCCACCACTGTCAGCCAAGCCCGGCAAGAACCCCAGAGCCTCAGCTTTTAGCTTGAAAGAAGCAGACTTGCTTCCTTGCTTATGGCTGCTGTCTTCAGTGGGCCTGGCCTCCCCACCTTGCTGGGAATGGCCCAGGTGAAGCTGAGGCACCCCAGTGCACCACTGGGTGGGGATAGGAAAGAGGTGGCAGTTAAAGTGTCTGCCCTGTGGCTGTTGACAGTCTGAGGGAGGAGACAAATCCAGCCAAGCAGCATGAAAATGTAAGACATTTCTGCTTTGAGTGAGTATATGAGGTATGTAGAGACACAGATGGCAGACAGGTTCTCAGCCATCAAGAGAAGCTTCCTGGAGGAAGTCTGGGAGGGAAGGAGGAAGAAAGGGAGAAAGAGAAGGGTAGAGGGTATCCTGGGAGAAGAACTGGTGCAGGCAGGGTAAAAGGAGGCTGAGGAAGGTGATTATTAATGCTCATTCACAGGAGTCTTCTTCATTGGAGGAGGGTAGTTGGTGGTTGGGGGAGGCAAGTATCTTCTTATTTCCAGGATCACCTCCACAGAGCCTAAAGAGAATCAGGAGACCTGGTTTCTAATTTTGGCTTTGCCACTAAGACCAGAACCTCCTCTTAGGACCTCCATTTCTCTATCTGTAAAATGGGGAGAAGCCAGGCTAATTCATCTCTGTGGCCCTTTCTGCTTTAATATTTTCTAATTTCTGCGCGCACACCCTCCTCCACAATCAGGTGAACATTCCGGATTGGATTGTTGAACTTCGCCATGAGTTAACCCACAAGAAAATGCCCCATATAAATGACTGCCGTAGGGGTGAGTCCCCAGGGAGTATACATATCACAGTTAAGCCCAGAAGCTTGGGCTGGGTGGCACTGTGGGGAGAGAGAGAGGGAGGAGGGTCTTCACCTGGGGTCAGAGCTGAGACTAGGGTGAGGCAAGTGAAGCATTCACCTTGGACACAAACTTTAAGGGGATATCAAAAGCTCAATAATCAAGATAAATGACATTTTAATACAGAAAAACTTACGGTGATCAAAATATCAAACATTTTGAATAAAGATAGGATGAATAATACTGATTTCGCCTTTTGCTTTAGGCTCCAATATACTGTGGCAGGGCACTCTTCTGATCCTGTTTTGTTGTCTCAATTACTGAGTTTTTTGGCATCCCCTTAAATTTTGTGCCTGAGGAGGGGAGTGGGGAGTGGGTTGAGAAGCGTGAGCCATCAAATATCATGAGTCCAGGAGTTCTTTGGACACCCCATTCCAACTAAGAACCCCTGATTCAGCCTAACCCCTTCATGTTGGGGAAATAGATCTAGAAAAGGGAAGAGACCTGATTGGCTAAGGCTATGTAACTAGCTGGTGGGGCTGAGTCTCTATTCTTCCACTTGCTAGCCCCATTCCGTTTTTGGCATCCCATCTTCAAGTCTGGTATTAGTTTTTTTCTAGGAAATGTGCTGGTGAGTGGGAGGAAGCAAACAACAGGGGATAACCCAGAGCAAGAGGGGCTGTTTCTGGATATGTGAGATTTGTGTCTTCTTGGAGCCAAGCCTCTTTCCCTGGGGCTTTCCCATAATGTTTGCAAGATGAGACGGGGGCCTACTGAGGAGCTGCTTGCCTGTGACTGTTACTATGGCACTGCTTTCCTTCCTCCCCTCTTTTAGGCTGTTATTTTGTCCTGGATTGGCTCCAGAACACCTATTGGTGCCGCCAAATGGAGAACAGCCTGAGAGAGACCTGGGAGTTGGAGGAAGAGAGGGAAGAGACAGATGAAGCAGACCAAGAGGAAGATAAGAAAATTGTTGTTGATGACATCACAGAACAGAATCCAGAGCCTAAGGATGAGGAGAAAGGTGTAGAGCTGAATGTCAAGGCTGATGGAGACCACGAAGGCAACAAAGACAGCAAAGAGGTTGATCCGCTTTTACAAAAGGCTCTGAGACATAAACAGTTGTATGGTAGGTGTCTGTTGCAGAAAGGGGCTCGTGAGAAGACTCAGGCTTATGATTGACTCTGGTTATTTTACTGGCTTGGTATTTCCTTTGGGGTTGTGGTGAGGCTTAGCTTAAGAAAATTACTGTCAAAAAGCATCTTCGTTGAGCCCTGTGAAGCAAGAGAGCCAAGAATTCTAGTTCCCATTTTACAACTCAGGAAATGAGGTGAGGGGGGCAAAATTCCATCAGGAGTAGGACACAGGGTTGGCTGCTCTATCTGTTCCCCTATTCTATTTTCAGAAAGAGCCCGAGAACTGCTGGTATCCTATGAAGAGGAGCAGTTTAAGGTAAGAATGTGCCCTTGACTTGGCCTGTTTTCACCTGCCTAGCCATTTCTTCCCTCTTGCCAGCTAACAGAGAAATCCTGAGAAGGAAATTGAAAGAAAAGTGGCAAAGCTTGAGGGAACTTCTTAGAAATGGGGAGAAGGGGAATAGAAGCCAGACAAGAGGAGCAGAGTCCGGTTGGCTGATCTTCCACATCAATGGAAGGGAGCAGATGATGGAAGTTTGTGGATAATTGGCCCCACTGGGTGGTAGGGAACAACTGAATATAAGTGGTTGCACAGACCTACTGTATTGCAGCTGATCAACAAATGGCATCCAGGAGCCTTCCTAGATCAGGTGAGCTTATGGGGTGCTATTTTAGCAGAAAGGGAGGTAGCTTACAAACCATTCAGCTCAACCCTTCATTTTCACAGATGAAGAAATTGAAGCCACGGATGAGTGAAGGGACTGGCCCAAGGTTGCATATGCAGTTAGTGATAAAACCAGGACAAGAACCTGGGTCTCCTGATTCACCTTCTTCCATAACTCATTGCTTCCTCTCACCCCTTAGTCCAAGGGTCTCTGCCCAACTCCAACCAAATGCCCCCATTGGATATCTATGTATTGGATTATCTGGCTATTGGGAGCTGCAGGGAATTTGGGGGGTGGGGAGGGAGGAAGAGGAAAAAGACAAAATCTGGAGCTTGAGGGTCAAGATATTTTTAGTTGCAGAGCCAATAGGGACATTGTGAGCTCACCTCTGCATACCCTGCCATATCCCCTGAAGGGAAGTGCTGAGAGGTCCTATGAGAAGGAATCCTGGAGGGATGGGGGAGGGTTACCTGGCTGAACTAGCCTTCTGATGGGACCCTCTTTGCTGGCAGGTGCTGGAGAAATATAGGCATTTACCTCAGGCCATTAAAGCGTGGAATAACCTGTCCCCACCTGTAGAGTGCATCCTGGCAGAGCTCAAGGGCATTACATTCGAGAACAGGTGTGTAACTAGGTAATCAGGGGCTGCTACTCTTCTAGGGTAGAGTGTAACAGCCTCCCTGAAATTGGTTTTCATATCCCAGCTTGCCAGCCTCTGCTGTAGGAAATTCCAGGGATAATCCTGATCCCCCATGGGTGACCTTGTATTTCGCATGATCCACTTTTGCAAGCCCTGCAAGCTACCAGGTGTGGTTTGCCTACTCTGAGTCACTGAAATGGCTACAGGAAGTAATGTTTACTGTCATGCATCCCCTGGCCAGCTTTGTTTCTCTGTGTCCACTGGTATATGAAACTCTTGGCAACTAGGAAGAGCCCTGAATCTTTTGCTTTTTCACTGCCTGTCTCTTATCTGAGTTTGAGATAAAAGATATATTGTAGGCACTGCTGGTCTCTTAAACTGCTGTTGAGAGGGTATCAGCATCCCCTGGATAGTTATGGTTGAGGGGACAGAGGAGGGGCCTTCCCAAGGCTTGGATCCTTGAAAGACTAAGTTCCCACTGACCCACCCATTATGGCCATGAGCCTTATTTCCCCCGCCCCCAAAGTAGTACTCAGTTCAACCAGAGCAGTGTCTATCCATTCCTCTCCTCCCTGGCTCTTTGGGGCTTGCTACCTGAATTCAGTTGGAAAGGGCTTTGGGAAGAGGTTGGAAAGAATCTGTGATGAAACTGACAGTATAGGAAAGTGGTGTAGGTGACAGAGTGGGCCTGGGTAGCAGGCAGTACCTTCAGCACAGATTAGGATGATCTAATGTTAGATTTAGATGTAATGTTAGATTAGGATGTTCCTGATGTCTTTATTTTTAGGACATTAATAGTTCAGATGGTGTTTTTATCAGTGTCTGCCCAGCCTAGGCTTCTTAGCTGTACCCATCAGGAAAGAGGTGAGTGGTGACTACCTCAGTATCTGGGAAAACTATCATTGTGCTATACAGTAGTGTCTGCCTGATCATGCTGAGCAGGCAACTGGTTGACTGTTTTAAGTGCTATTCCTGGATATTGACCTGAGGAGACGGGAGACGGATAGGACAACTCTTTCCTCCTTGAGCCTGAGCATGACAACCCTCCAGACGTTGAGACGCCATGAGAGCTCTTGTTCTGCCTCAGCCCAGTCAGCTAGAAGAGATTCCCTTAGGGAACTTATAGCCTCAGAGGAGACAGCTGACACTGATTTTGCTTTGAGCTAGATGGGAATAAGAGATTACCCCTGTTGCTTAGGCTTCAACCTCTGTATCTTAGTTCTGGGTTCTTGCAGTCCATAGGAATGAGAATAAAATTTGAATGAAGGCAAACAGGGAGAAAGGGAAGGGTAAGAGACTGGACAACTGTCAAGAGAAAAGACTGAGCAGGACCTTGACCCTATGACCACAGGCATTTAACTCCTTTGTGGGCCTGGGACTTTCCTTCATCTGTGCTTTTGGGCTTGTTCAGCTACTGCTGCCTTTGTTATGGGCCTTAGATTAGTATGTGCTTGGTAGATGCTTGTTCAAAACCCACTGATCCCAGTTTTTGGCTAAGTCCTTGACCTAGGAGGCAGGGGCCTGAAAGCCAACTGTCAGCTGCCTTCCTTTTTTCCCATGCTGGCTTGGCCTTTGAGTCAGAGGCATTGGCAGCCTTGGGAGTGGGTAGGGGAGTAGAAGGGGGTCTTCTGCCTGCTTCAGTTTACTTAATTCAGTGTCCTCTTGCTCCAGGGAGGCTGTGCTAGATGCTTTTCTGGATGACGGCTTTCTCATCCCTACGTTTGAACAGTTGGCAGCTTTGCAGATAGAGTATGAAGGTAGGGTCCTGGAGACTCACTACAGCCTTAGGGTACGGGTATCCTGAACAAGAACACCAGGGGTGGGCTGGGTGGCCCTGGACAGGGGATAAGGGCTGTTTCATGCCATTCTGTAGCTACTGGAAGCCCCTCCTGGTGGAGCAGAATGTAGCCCCACTGAAAAGTAGTTGTTGGTTTGGGCTATTCTTAGGTGGCCTGGAATTGGGTGGGTGAGATGGAGTGGATTGGGATTGGGGTGGGGGTCTTAATGCCATTATTTTGCCATATTAATTGTGATTTAGCCACTTGTTAGAGAGCTAGAACAACAGAACTGGAAGGGCCTTGTAAGGTCATGTAGTGCAACATCCTCATGTTACAGATGGGCAGACTGAGGTCCAGAGAGGGGAAGGTACTGACCCAAAGTCACACAGTGAGTTATTGACAAAGCTGAAGCTAGAACCAGAGCTCTCTTTCTTTTGTACTCTGTTTTGAGTCAGTTGTTTGCCAGATACTAACTGGTTTCTCTCCCTGCTGTTCTGCTCTCATGTTTCTTTTTGTTCTGCGGTGGCAACTCTGTTATTATTGGTGGGGCCCCCTCTTCTTCTTCCTCTCTCTGCTTGATTTCTTCTCTTCCTTCTCTCTCTTCCTCTTCTCTCCTCCTCCTTCTTCCCTCCCTTCTTCCCTTTCCCTCCCTGCCTCCCCTTTTCCTGTCAATGGATGTTTCTCACAAACCAGAAAACGTGGACTTGGATGACATCCTGGTGCCAAAGCCGTTCTCTCAATTCTGGCAGCCCCTGCTTAGGGGCCTGCACTCCCAGACCTTCACGCAGGCCCTGTTGGAAAGGATGCTCTCTGAGCTGCCAGCCTTGGGGAACACTGGGATCCGGCCCACCTACATCCTCAGATGGACCACTGAACTGATTGTGGCTAACACCAAGACTGGTGAGGAAGACTAGTCCTAGCCCCAGGGCTTAATGCAGCCCAGGCAAGAGCATCTGCTACTGTCCTCATACTGAATAGCACCAGGCAGATAGATCCTGTGTTAAAGGCTAAACCTTTAAGGTTGGCCCAGTAGGGCCCTGCAGCAGCAGTGGACAAATCTCCCTTCACCTTTTTCTGCTCAGAGCCAAGTAAACTGGGCTGGGGCCAAGGGTTCTGAATGCTTTGAGCAATGGGGAGGTTTAGAATGAGGAGGTGAAGTCTGTGGGGACAGGGAGGGACAGCTAAACTTTTTACATGCAAGATTGGGTGGGTGGCTTTCTCTTTCCTTCTTCTCAGGCCCTGTCTTCTTTCTCAGGACGGAATGCCCGCCGGTTTTCTGCCAGCCAGTGGGAAGCGAGAAAGAACTGGAGGCTCTTCAACTGCTCTGCCTCCCTTGACTGGCCCCAGGTGGTTGAGTCCTGTTTGGGCTCACCTTGCTGGGCCAGCCCCCAACTCCTTCAGCTGTAAGTCTTTTGAATACCATCCAATAAGAGGGTGAGATGCTGCAGGCCTCAGGGTCACAGGCCTAGAATGGCAGAGTTGATTGAGCCCTTGCAAAGAGCTCCCCTCCTTGCAAAGATCTCCCCTCTAGATGAGAGAATTATTCTGAGTCCCAGAGAGGGAAGGGTTAGGATATATTCTTGCCTAAGATCACAGAGATTAAGAAGTGGCTGAACTGAGTCCAGTATGAAAATGGATAAGACACCCCCATACAGTGCTTAGCACAGTGGCCTGTAGAGAGTCAGTGCACAATAAATGGTAGCTGCTGTTGATTATTGAACCCATTTCGCTGACTCTATGCCCAGTGATGTCTCTATTATCTTCCCAAAATGTACCTCTCATAGCTGCTTAACAACCTTCAGTGGCTCCTTATTGCTTTCCTAATGAAGACTAGGCTGCTTAGCTTGACATTCAAAGGTCTCTCTGCTTCTGCCCCAACCTATTGTGATAATCATACCTCCTTGACTCCCCTTTGCCCAGTCCACTCTGAGCGCTATGGTCAAAATGAATATTGCACTGGTTCTGTAGATACCTGTGGTTGTCTCTCTTTCCTTTTTTCTGTCATTTCCTGACCCCCACCCCACTCCCCTCATACTCATGGAAGCCTTTAGGACCCAATTCTCTTCCTGCTTTTTGGAGCAGTGTTTGTTTCATTTGAGTGATCCATCTGACACTGCAGTTCCTCAACTTCAGTGACCTTCATCCTCCACTACACTGACCAACTCATTTCCATTACTCAAAGCTGTTCCACCTCTGAAAGCTTATATCCCAGCATCCCACTTTGTGACTCCCACCTCTTGTCCTACCATTTTTTACCCTTGCATCCCATAGCATCTATTCTTTGCCTGCATCCAGACCTCCACCCCTCCATTTCTTACCTGCCTCAGTCTTGCTTCTCCTCAGTCCTGTCTTTGGTTGATCACTTCAGTCACCCATCATCAGCACCCTCCACTCTGCCCATCCTTTGGCATATCTGATTTACAAACCGCCAAGCTGGAGTTGATCCTTCCCAGTCTGCTTCCACTCCTCAGCCCAGGTAGCTGAGCTCTGCTGGAGAAAACCACATAGCCCTGCAGATTGCTGCCACTGCAGAGGTATGATTTTTGATCTCAAGCCAGGTCTCAATTTGGCTTGTCTGAGCTTCTACTTGTTTTCTGCCCACTTTCTCTCCTGTTTCTTGACTGTTCTAAACCCTTACTAGTCACCTCAAACCCCTCCCCCATTTTACCCTGGCTTCCTCGAGCACATGGAGGCCTCTGGCAGGGCCCCTATGACCTGAGATCCAGACCTCATGAGCTGAGCTCCGGCTATGCTCAGCACTGTCGCCAGTCTCAAGATGAGATGGCCTTACCCAGCCTCAAAGCCTGCTCCTCCACCTGTTCTTTGGAGCTACCTCTACCAGCATCCCTGGGTCCTCATCCCAGCCTCTCCCTTGCTCTGCTGGCTCTTGCTCTTCAACCTGTGAACAGTGTCTGAATTTTTCTTATCTTAAAACAACAATCACAACAACACAAGCCAAATCTCCTTTGACCCTGCATCCCTCTATTGGGTTATCAGCAACTTAATCACTCCTTTCTCTCCCATCGAAACATCCCAGAAAAGTGGTCTACATTCAGCAGTCTTAATTTCCTCACTACTTTCTTACTCCTCAACCTGCTGCAATCTGACATTCACCCCTAGAGCTGCTTTGACTTAACTACCAAATCCAGTGGGCCCTTGTCCATTGCCTGTCTGCTGCGTTGATACTGTTTGCTACTCCTTCCTTGAAATACCTGTGCTTGTTCTAAAAAAAAATTTTTTTTCCTGTAAAGTACCAAGGCATAAATCTCTTTATCTAACTCAGGCCTTTCCCCAGAAATTCAACCTCCTGTATTTGACTGCATGCCAGATATTTCCCCTTGGATGGCCTCTAGGCACCTTACTGTGATTGAAAGAGCATTAGTTGTCTTACTCCCCACTCCAGCCCCAAAATGATCTTTCTCCTCTGCTTCCTGTCTCACTTGGTAGCAGCACTATCTACACTGTCATTTTGATTCTCTCAAGCACTTCTCAAATCTGAGATTTTCTTGTCATATCTATTTTTCCTAGTGTCTCCTTCCCTCTATCAGACTAAGCTTTTCAAGGGCAAGGGCTCTGCATTAGCCATCTGTGCCCCAGCACACGTGCAAGTCCAGGCTCCAAACAAACCTCAGCAAATATTGTTGAACTAAATTATACTCTGCGGTCATTGCCAGCAGTGTTCTCTTTGGTGGGAGTTGAGAAATAAACGAAGTGGGAGTCTGGATGCTTAGGCTGTTTTAGCCCCCCTTATTCTCTCCTCATGGAGTCAATAAGTCTTTCTTGAATCCTAATGACATTTGGGTCACAGTTGTATCTTATAAGTAACTTAAAAGAGAAAAAAGTAGCCTTGTTGACAAAGTCATCGAGTGCAAGACCTCCAGGAGATGGGACTGAACCAAACAGCTAAATCTCCAGATTTTTCTGCTATAGACTGAAAATGATACAAATGGGTGGGAGACTGGGAGGAGAACCAGAAAGTCCTAGAGGCATTTGAGCAATTCAAGCAAGAGAAAAAGGAAATTTCAAAGTTCTGAAGGAATATGGCATATGTATGTAATGGGGGAGGGAATGAAAAGAACAGCATGGAGAGGTTTGGATAGGTAGCCTTTAAAGTACTTTCCAGTCCTAAGTGCCTGCAGAGTGGAAGCTGCTGGTCTTGGAGAAGTCTGGACCGCAGAGATCTTCTCCAAACCCAAGCATACCAGAGGGATGCAACACATGCCAGCAGTAATAGCAGCTCACTTGGGTATGATTTCTCATACACAGATCCTGCCTTTCTTAGATAATCAGTGAGTCAGGTCCTAATCACACCATTACATAGGTTGTGAAATGGGATTTCCTCAAGTATTATGCTGCAAGTCAGTAGTTAAGTCTTCAGGTCAGAGTTGGGACCAGAATCCAGATATACTGTCCTTCCTCCTGTGTTCTTTATACAGTGTTCCATTAGATTGCATATATAGAACATGACTTTCGTTTTCCCCAGAGGAAAAATAAAATATACCATTGGCAGTTAAGTGTCAGACAAGTATGCTGTGTTTGTAGGAGATTTTTCATTTGACACAGCAATCTTTTGGAGTCAGAGATATTACAGACACTGAATTTAATAGATAAGAAAGACACTGAGGCTCTGAATAGAGTGAAGTGACTTATCTAAAAATCATACAATTTGTTAATGGTGGGTCAGGGATTTGGGCCCAGGGCTTATGAGTCCAGAGTTCATCTTATTTCCACCAGTGTGATCTGTGACCCTCTCAGTCCCTAGATGTGACCAGGCAAACCTGAGGAAGGAGATGGATTTTAAGATTCTTATCACCCCTATACCTCAGTGGTCAGATTAGACAGCTTAAGAGGGTAATACTAAACAGTAGTTATATGGTGTCTTGCCAAGATCAAGTGCCTAAGAATATTGATTATTAATTGTACTAATGGACTGCAATGAAAGGGAAGAGAATTTCTCCCTGGCTTTGCTTCTTACTAAGGCTGGAAGGTTTTCTGAGAGCTTTTTTCCCCCAACCAGCCAATATCAATTCAGTTTGAGCCAGTGTCATCTTAGAATATGAAATCAGCCCTGCAGAGAGGGTCTCCCAGTCTCCCAGTGGAGTCACTAGCTCTCAGCCCTGTCCTAAGCAGCCAGTGACCAGCAACCACACCTATGTGGCCGGTCTGCCTATGGGCCCCAGAGAGAAAACAGTCCACTGAGCACATGGCCCTTCCTTCCATGCTGCTGCTGCTAAGTCACTTCAGTCATGTCCGACTCTGTGTGACCCCATAGATGGCAGCCCACCAAGCTCCCCCGTCCCTGGGATTCTCCAGGCAAGAACACTGGAGTGAGTTGCCATTTCCTTCTCCAATGCATGCAAGTGAAAAGTGAAAGTGAAGTCGCTCAGTCGAGTCAGACATGACTGAGCGACTTCCTTCCATGAACAACCTACAATTCAAACTCGATACACTTAGAAGGAAACTATCCATCTGTGCATCCTTCCCGTGCCTCCAGCAGTGATCAGGTGTCTGCTAGGTGCCTGGTTCTCTGTGAGGCTCTGCAAGGGATACTCACCCTCTTCTCCCCCAATGGAGGAAGCTCTCCTTCCCAGTGGCTTTGTATCTGATGGTAGTTTAGTTGTTAGCACTGTCCTTTGTGTGCACGATGTAATCACCTTTAACTTTCCTCTGCCTGCCCCCTACCATCTGATCACCAAGCCCTGCTGTCTGTCTGTCTGTTCTTCACAGCTTCTCTCTCCCCATCTCCACTGCCAGTGTCCTTTGTGAGTCCTCACTGACTCCCTGGTCTCCCTGACTTCAGGCTGCAGTACCAGGCTATCCTCCACATGGTCACCCTGGGGATCTTCAGAAAGGCAGTGATCACTTGTGCTCAGAAACATCCGATGAACCCCTCCACCCAACATACACACACCCTAACCTTTACAGGCTTCTCTTGCTCCCACAGCTCCTTAGCAAAGCTCTACTCCTCGAGCTAGGCTAGTCTCACTGCATACACACAGCCCTGTGTGCTTGCTCTTGTCTCTGCACAAAGCCCTCCCTTGAACTTTCCTGCCTACCTTGTGCTCTCTGCCTCCCCCCAGCTCTTGTAGTACCCAAGTCTACAGTGCTCATTTAGCCTCCCTCCCACACCCTGCTTTGTCTTTTTAGCTGCTGCTTTTCCTCCATTCCAGGCTTGGCTGTAGTTGTTCCCAGAAAGGGATCACACTTTGTGTTCCATGAGGAAGGAGTACCACATACTTCCAGTATATCTTTGGAGCTCAGCATAGATTGCCTAGCTAAAGAAAGGGATCTGTCATTTTCATGTCCAGCTCTGCAGGCATGTTGGCTAGTTTCTATATTTATATAGCATTTCAGTACAATTAATAGCTATCATTTATTGCTTGCTCACTATGTGCCAGGCACTCTATGTGAACTATTTAGTTCATTCAACAACCCTTTAAGTTAGGTACCATTATTGTCCTCATTTTACTGAGAATGGAAGTGAACCGCAGAGATGAATTATAGAGCTTGTTCAGGGTCCATGGTCCTGTGTTCTGTCTGCTCTGAACTGCCTTTCAGGGCAGGTCTGGAAGCTCAGAGACCAAATTCAAACTGAAATTTGGGTATGAAGTGACTTGAGATTTTGAATCTTTCTTACTCCATTCCTCCCTTTGCTTAGCATCTTCAAAGCCATGGGGCAGTTCCTGCCAGAAGAGGAGCAGGAAAAGCTGCTACGCATCTGTTCCATTTATACCCAGAGTGGAGAAAATCTGGTGCAGGAGGGTTCAGAGGCTTCCCCCATTGGGAAGTCTCCATACACAGTGGACAACCTGTATTTGATCCTCAAACCAGCAGGCTCAAGCTCTGGGCCTGAAGGAGAAACCCAGCAACAGGAGGAGCAGGGCAACCTGAATGATGTCAAGGAAGATGAGAAGGAGAACAAAGAAGCCATGGAAGACCAGGTAGAAGAGAATGAAGAAGAGGAAGAGGAAAATGATCACCAGAAGTGGGAAGAAGAGGAGGAAGATGATGGTGATGATGACAACGATGATGATGATGAAGATGAGGAAGACAGGATGGAGGTAGGACCTTTCTCTACAGAGGAAGAGTCCCCCACTGCTGAGAATGCCAGGCTCCTAGCCCAGAAAAGAGGAGCTTTGCAGGACTCTGCATGGCAAGTTAGCTCAGGTAAGAAGCCTGTTAACTATTTCTCCCCACATCTGTCTTCCCTCTCTGTCTGGCTCTTGAAGCTTCCTTTCAACCCTCAAGAAAGGATGGCAAGTAGCAGGAAGTAGCCAGCATGAGGCAGTATGTGTATAACAGCTGGTTTCCCTCCCCCTTAGGATGGAACATGTGAGCATCAGAGACCCTAGCACTGCCAGCTACCCCATGCAGATATTGCATTCAGAGGAGTTGGTGTGGATGTAGGCACTGGGAAGCAAAACAGAAAGTGAGAAGCTGGGGGTGGATATATGTGTGATTCTGCATGTGTGTTTTGCATGCAGTGTTTAGGTGCAGGGAGCTGAAGTATAGTGCTATCTGTGTATAAGTGAATGTATATGGGCATGTGGAGGCTGAGTGGTGATAGGACAGGATTTTGCTCTGTGTATAAGAAGGAACCCAGAGGTATTCAGTTAGAGGAAGTGGAAATGAGATCAGAAGGGGGAGAATAAGGAACAGGACAATTTTTTTGGTGAGTGTACAAGTTAGTGAGACAAAGCCAGTAGGAAGCAGGGGACTCGGATGATAGGTGAGGGGAACATGAATCTGTTCCTGAGGGTGGTGAATGTCCTTGTTTGGGTTGGGAAGCAGGGACCTTAAGGTAGGGGGATGCCAAAGGAATGAAAAGTCTGAGATGTTGCACATAGGCATGTGTACACACTTGAGGCAGGGGTAGATGTTGGGCATAGCCTATGTGATGGAGCCTGGGGGAGGGATGGAAGGAAAACAGCTGGGACTGGGTGTGGTATGGGGTAGACATGGTAGATTATAGAGGGAGAGGCAGAGGCAGTGAGGAGCTTAGGGTAAAAATGAAGTCTTTGCTTTTACATGGATGGAAGAGCTGGGACCCTGAGTGCTAGGGACCAAGGAACATGTTCATGTTTGCGTGTATGCACATGGGTATGTGCCTGCATGTGCTGGACACACCAAGGCACAGTGACAGAGAACTGTCTTAGGATAGGGAGGACTTCTATGCTTGAAAATATCTAAAGGGAGGGGCAGTGACTGAGGAGAAGTGTGTGTGTGTGTGAGAGAGAGAGAGTGAGAGAGTGAAGTGGAAGGAGGGAGAGAGAGTAAGTGTTGTAAAAAGAGAAGGTGTGAAGTGGGCTGTAGGTGCATCTGTGCATACATGGTCATATATGTTTTTGGAAAAGGAAACAGGGTTGCCAAGACCCATGGGGACCAGGAGGCATATGTATGTGGGAGAGAAATGGAAGCAATAAGGCGGGGAGTGATATGGAAAGGCCTGAGAACAGGCAGTGAGACAGCCATCCATAGATGGCCTGTGTGGTCTGTGCTATCACTGAGGGGACATGTACAAGGGTATAAGGCTATAGAGGGGCAGGGGCAATGATGTAGACATAATTGGGAACATTAGTGATGGGGAGGGAGGGAGAATGGTCAGGTCAGTGGCAGACATGGAGGGAATGGTTCCTGTGTACAGAGGTATCTTTGTATGCATAGGGCACTGCAGTCACAAATTCCTTCTTGTAAGAGAACCAGGGGTTAGGGGATGGGCAGGCAGAGGTACATCCCTTCCTGAGGGAGCTCTTTGAGTAACATAAAAGTTTGTAGTCCTGGGTTGATACTTTCCAGAATACCAGGGGAGAGTTCTTTGGGTGCCAGGGAGATGTAAGAGGCCAGAAACTGGATCTGTTTGGAAGAACTCACCAGTGAAGGCTTTGCTTGCAAACACTGAATGTACTAGTATAAGGATGGGGAAGGGAATTTTTTGGGGGGGATTTAGTATAATACTGTGTGGAAGGTGCTTAAATGATAGGACATAATAGATGGGGAGTGCCTGACATCATCCATTCCTAAGTGGAGTGCGGGGGGCTGGGCCAAGGGGTGGTGGTGGTATTGTGAATGGGGAAAGGCTAGGGCATTGAAATCTTTCCCTCTCCCCCTCACTGTTGCTTCCTCTGTATGTGTATATACATATGTGGGGATGCAGGGACATTAAGATTTCTATATGAGAAAGATTTGTGTATGAGAGGCAGAGAGTAAAACTGGAAACATTGAGTGGAGGATTAGGTCTGTGTGCTTATGTATGTATATTTAGGTGTCTGTAGGGTGTGGGATATGCAATGAAACAGCCCTTCCTTAGAGAAGGGATGTTTTTTGTGTATGCATCTGGGGGCAGTAGGACCTTGCAGTGGGGAGGAAGAGCATGATACCTCTGAGAGAATATTCACCCTGAGGTAGTATGTGGGCCTGTATATGTATCTCATATGTATCTCTCAAGGCAAGGCCACTAAGAAACGGTGTGGCTCTCAGACATACTGGGGGGACATATGTATGTAGGATACCCAGGTTATTCAGATATACAGAGGTATCTGGTTTTGAGGAGGAGATGCAATGGGAATTCTGTTTGTGTAGGGACATGTTTGGGGAAATGGAAGAAGAGCAGAGAGGAACAAAAATGTCTATAGTTGTGTACATGGTATGCAGGGGGTGGGCGGTGGTGGGGGTGCTGCTTGTAAACACACAGAACAGGCATGAAGAGTATATGGGGTACTATGGAAGAGATAGGGAGCACCAAGGTGGAGAAAAGCTCATGAGAAATGATGCATACAGGAGTGGGGTTGGAGTTACACAGAGAACCTGTGCTAAGTGGGGAAGTAAAGTGGGTAGGTGGACAGGATAGGTGGGCTTGTGCACCCATCAGAGAACTAGCTCATCAGCCCTCTCTTGCCTCCTCCTTTTGTTCCACAGAAGATGTGCGATGGGACACTTTCCCCTTAGGTCGAATGCCAGGTCAGACTGAGGACCCAGCAGAGCTTATGCTGGAGAATTACGACACCATGTATCTTTTGGACCAGCCTGTGTTAGAGCAGCGGCTAGAACCCCCAGCATGCAAGATTGGGTGAGTGCCCATGGCAGCAGGATTTCTCACCCCTTTCTTTGCCTCCTGCAGGAGGGAGGAAGGGAGGGAGGGAAGAACATAGAATGGGGTGGATGGGGGAGGTAACTGTCCCCAGTCAGGGTCTAAATGAATGAAATATAAGCCCTAGTCCCTGGCTGGGCCCTTGCCAAGACTCCCAGCCCCTAGTGTGGAGGGCCAGTGAGGCAGCCCCACACAAAACTGGCTTGGCATCCCTCTCAGAAATGTCTGGTTTGTGTGTGGATACGTGTGTGTGTGTGTGTGTATGTATGTGTGTGTCTGTATTTTGGGAAGGGTCCATAGCTTTCAACAGATTCTCTAAAGGGATCCACTACTCCTAAAAAGTCAAGAACACCCGAGTGCTCTAATTCAGCTCTTCATGTTCCTGAGGTGAAAACTGAGGCTCAGAAAAGGGTAGGGATTTGAGCAAAGGTGCACAGAGTAATCAATAGGCCTCCCTGCACTGTCCAGGCATCTTGGTAGCAAGGCCTATGCAGGGCTCCATGCTGTCCCTTGAAACTCACCTCTAGATCACAAGTGTAGGAGCCCTTGGGTCATCAGGTAGCCAGGAACCAAGCAACCCTTGCTGAGGGGTTCTGCTGGTAACACAAAGGAGCCCATCCAGAGGGCCTGTACATTCTGGAATGCGGGGCTTTTGTGACCAGGACAATCCTGTGAGTACAAGACAGAGACCTCTGTGGGCCCCTGAAATAATCTGTCCCTGTGCCACCTGCCCACTTCATAGGAGATAAGCCCCTCTTCCCCTATACATTCAGAGAATGGGCTATGGAACAAAGGGACCCCAGCAGCATGCCAGGCCCAAGGCAGTGCTGTGGACTCTGTTGTAGGTCGGGGCAGCAGGCCTCTTGGAGAGGAGAGGAAGCAGCTGGGGAAGCCAGGTGCTTTGTAGTTGGAAGTGGGTCCCATATGTCTTGCGAGAGAGCCCTCCTTTCTTTTGGGTAAGGCTATCTTGATGAACATCAAGTTATCAAGGGTGAAGTGTGGGCAGGTAGAGCTATTAAATCCAGAAGGAGGCCCAGTCCTACATCCCTTGTAGTAGGGAGAATTCTTTATCTGGGGCTGGCATGCCTACTCCTGCTCCTTGTCTCAGCTCTACTCTGACTTGTCTGTGTGACCTTGAGCAAGTCCCTTCTCATCTCTGAGCCTCAGTTCCCTGGTCTGTGAGATGGTGAATGATTGGAGGGGATGAGGCTAGATCATCTGTCAGGGTTTTTCAGCTACGTTAGTGTAACCATGGATCTGACTGAGAGGAAGGATGATGGTTTTGCTCTTAACTTTCACCCTTATCTACCTGGAATGACTTGACCTGCAGGAAGAAGGGGAAGCAAAGAGTATTCTAAGCAGGGCCAGGGAAGGGGAAGGCAGACTTCTCCCTAGGGTAATTTTGCAATCCTAGGATGGGAGCTGGGCCAAGCCCTGCAGCCTATAACTGGCCCTGTGCCACTTAATCAGCTATTGGAGTGGGAGGGATCCAGCCCACTGTCCTCTGTGCCCCCAAGATCTAGCACCTTAGAAGAAAGCCTTTTAAGGCAGTCACTTTCAATATCTACCCAGGAGTGGGGTGGTGTGGTCTCCCTTTCCTACTTCAACCCAAATGGCTCTGCTTTAATCTGATTTATGTACTGGGATTCTAGATAAAGTTTCATTTGAAAAGTTCAGTTCCTTTGCCTCTTCCTTCAACTGACGGGAAGGCAGAGCTACCCCCGGGGCCCATCTTGAAGTGGTTTCTCAGATATATTCCAGTCTCTTTGTAAAGCCAGGCAAGAGGGGAGGTCCTTCCCAGAGACACACACATCAAGCACCCTTAACCCCTCCAGAGCCTAAAACTGCCTCTTTCCCTGACTGACCACTCTTCTCCGCTCTCTCTGTAGCACCCTAGGCCTGAGCTGCAGCAGTGGCAGCAATGACAGTGGCAACTTGGACCAACTTCTCTGGAGCCAGGACGAGCTTCATATGCTCAAAACTGGCGTACAGCTCTTCTGATGACTGCCCTGGTATAGGTGTTCATTAAGTGTTAGTGGGCCAATAGCCTACCCTCCTTTGCTCCCCCAGTGTACCCACCTAATGCTCCAGAAAACAACCTGGGAGATAGCCTGCATCAGCCATATCAGCTCAGCTTTCCATCATAGTAGAATTTTGAATATATGTTGTTTTCTTTTATTTTGAAAAACAATAAACAGGCCACAGTTGTTTTGTGAGATCTGGGGTTGTGTGCTTCTCCCTTTATTCTGGGGGCTCCTGAGAAGGTGGGATCATAACAGCAGAAGTAGGTCTACTGCCCCTTTTAAGCCTTTTTCCTCACTCAAACCATTTTTACTCCCTTCACTCAAATGTAATGTGGGGCAAGTTCACTTAGAAGCATCAGACCTCGGAAGAGACATTGGTCATAAAGCCCAGCCAGCATCAGGGGAATCAGCTCAGAACCTCCCTGACAGCTGGAAGATCCAGGTCTTCCTGTTGCTACCCAGCATGCTTCTGACCCATTTCCCTGCCTTCCCTCACTGGGCACCAAACAACAGTTGAAAGCCAAAGAGAAATCTTCCTTTGTTACTTGTCTACTCCTTTTGCCTTGAAAAGATAAAATGGACCTCCCTGTGTTGGGCACTGGAGCAGAGAAATGTCCTAGGGACTGACCCAGAGCTTTTCTGTGGTCACACAATTCCTTAAGACCCTCAGTGCCTACCCTGTCAGTCCTGAGCTGTCAAGAGACAGAGATGAATAAATTATGTTCTCACCCCTCAGAGCCCTCTGCCCAGTGAAAAAGAACAAAATTCACCAATTATGATAACCTGATGCCTTTGTTAAGTGTCTTAAGAAAGCCCTGGTGTACATGAGTTCTTTGTTTTTCTCAGGTGATATTTCCAGGGTGGTGGTTGGCTGAAGGTAAGATTGACTAAAATATCCCCCACTCCAACTTAGGAGAGTGATAGCTGGCTGAAAGAGTGGGCACCTGCGAGGCCAGTTTGGGCCTGCACAAAGCAAAACAAGGGACAGAACCAGGCCATATTCCAGCCAAGATGCTTGTTCCGTAAATGACTAAGATAAGCAATGATGAAGAGGAGAAGGCATATGCTATAAAATGCTAAGTAGGAATTGAATGGAAGTGTCCTGCCAGAGACTAGTCAAGGTTTTAAACTTGAGTTAGGACACTAGGGAGTTCACTTAGAGGATATCCTGAATATCTTCGTGGGTATGTGTATGTTATCATTTTTCTAGAGCTAGTTCACAGATTTAATCAGATTATTGAAGGGACCCATGAGCCCAACAGCCCCAAAGGTTAAGATTTTCTGTGCTGTGTGGACCCAACCATCAGGCATGGGCAGAGCAGTCTGCACAGGTTAATGCACGGGTAAGTTTCCCTCTAATGCTTCCCTCTCCTGTGAAATGCTGTCTTAGTGGCCAAAAATGTCAGAAGAGAGCCCTCAAGGAGCATCTAGGCCACATCTTTTCAAGGGATTTACAAATATATATACTGGGGCACAGCCTCAGCATCTACTCTGTGGGAAGATGGCTGCTGCAAACCCTTGGTTCTTCTTCAGCGCTTCTCTAAAGCACCCTGGATTTTTATTGTGTATGTATTGGTATCATATATGAAATTTCTATTTTTTAAAAATGGGCTTTGATGCTCAAAAAATGTTTGGAAATCTAGTCCCCTAATTTAGTATATTGAGACATTAATTCAGAGAAAAAGGGTAGGGGTTTGCCCAAGGACACAGGTTAACAGTTTGGTGTAGATCTGAGTTTCTGGTAATATCAGTACCACCTGGGTAATTGTTGTTTAGTTACTAAGTTGTGTCTGACTCTGCGACCCCATGGACTGCTGCACACCAGGCTTCCATATCTCCCAGAGTTTGCTCAAACTCATGCCCATTGGGTTGGTAATGCTATCCAATCATCTCATCATCTGTTGGCCCCTTCTGTCTTCAATCTTTCCCAATATCAAGGTCTTTTCCAGTGAGTTGGCTCTTTGCATCAGGTGGCCAAAGTATTGGAGCTTCAGCTTCAGCATCATTCCTTCCAATGAATATTCAGGTTTGATTTCCTTAATGATTGACTGGTTTGATCTCCTTGCTGTCCAGGGACTCTCAAGAATCTTTCCAATACCACAGTTCAAAATCACCAATTCTTTGGTGCTCAGCCTTCTATATGGTCCAACTCATATCCAAATATAATGGCCAGAAAAGTCATAGCTTTGACTATATAGACCTTTATCAGCAGGTTGATGTCTCTGCTTTTTTAAAATTCTGTTTATGTTTGTCATAGATTTTCTTCCAAGGAGCAAGTGTCTTAACTTAATGGCTGCATTCATTGTCCCCAGTGATTTTTGGAGCCCAAGAAAGTAAAGTCTGTCATTGTTTCCATAGTTTGCCCATTTATGTACCATGAAGTAATGGGACCAGATGCCATGATCTTTGTTTTTTGAATGTTGAGTTTTAAGCAGGTTTTATCGCTCTCCTCTTTCACATTCATCAAGAGGCTCTTTACTTCCTCTTCACTTTCTGCCATTAAGGCGGTATTTGCATATCTGAGGTTGTTGATATTCCTCCTGGCAGTCATGAATCCAGCTTGTGATTGATTCATCCAGCCTGGTATTTGGCATGATGTACTCTGCATAGAAGTTAAATAAGCAGGGTGACAATAGATAGCCGTGATGTACTTCTTTCCCAATTTGGAACAATTCTGTTGTTCCATGTCTAGTTCTAACTCTTGCTTCTTGACCTGCATATAGGTTTCTCAGGAGACAGGTTAGGTGGTCTGGTATTCCCATCTCTTTAAGAATTATCCACAGTTTGTTGTCATCCACACAGTCAAAGGCTTTAGTATAGTCAATGAAGCAGATGTTTTTCTGAAATTCTCTTGCTTTTTCTATGATCCAACAGATGTTGGCAATTTGATCTCTAGTTGCTCTACATTTTCTAAATGCAGCTCGTATATCTGGAAGTTCTCAATTCATGTAATGTTGAACCCTAGCTTGAAGGATTTTGAGCATTACCTTGCTAGCATTTGAAATGAGCTCAGTTGTACAGTAGTTTGGACATTCTTTGGCATTGCCCTTCTTTGAGATTGGAATGAAAGCTGACCTTTTACAGTCCTGTGGCCACTACTGAGTTTTCCATATTTGCTGACATACTGAGTACAGCACTTTAACAGCATCATCTTTTACGGTTTGAAATAGCTCATCTGGAATTCCATCACCTCCACTAGCTTTGTTTGTAGTAATGCTTCCTACGGCCCACTTGACTTCACACTCCAGGATGTCTAGCTCTTGGTGAGTGACCACACCATCAAGGTTATCCAGGTCATTAAGATCTTTTTTTGTACAGTTCTTCTGTGTATTCTTGCCACCTCTTCTTAATGTCTTCTGCTTTTGTTAGATCCTTGCCATTTCTGTCCTTTAGTGTGCCATCTTTGCATGAAATGTTTCTTTGGTGTCTCCAGGTTTCTTAAAGAAGTCTCTAATCTTTCCCATTTTATTGTTTTCCTCTATTTCTTTGCATTGTTCATTTAAGAAGGCCTTCTTATCTCTCCTTGCTATTCTTTGGAACTCTACATTCAGTTGGATTATCTTTCCCTTTCTCCTTTGCCTTTTGAGTCTCTTCTTTTCTCAGTTATTTGTAAGGCCTCCTCAGACAACCATTTTGCCTTCTTGCATTTCTCTTTGAGATGGTTCTGGTCACTACCTCCCATACAATGTTACAAACCTCCATCCATAGTTCTTCAAGCACCCTATCAGATCTAATCCCTTGAATCTGTTTGTCACTTCCACTGTATAATCGTAAGGGATTTGATTTAGATCATACCTGAATGGTCTATTGGTTTCTGTACTTTCTTCAATTTATGTCTGAATTTTGCAATAAGAAGTTCATAATCTGAGCCATAGTTGACTCCACATCTCATTTTTTTCTGACTGTATAGAGCTTCTTCATCTTCAGAAATAATGAATCTGATTTCAGTATTGACCATCTGGTGATGTCCATGTGTATAATCATCTCTTGTGTTGTTGGAAGAAGTTGTTTGCTATGACCAGTGTGTTCTTTTGACAAAACTCTGTTAGCCTTTGCCCTGTTTCATTTTGTGCTGCAAGGCCAAACTTTCCTGTTACTCCAGGTATCCTTTGTCTTCCTACTTTGTATTCAAATCCCCTGTGATGAAAAGTACATCATTTTTGGTGTTAGTACTTGTTAGACATACAAATTACTGAACCTCACTCCAGATGTACTTCAGAATGGCTGACAGTGGCCAGCAATCTGGTTTAACAAGCCCTTCAGATAATTCTCAAGCACAATAAAGTCTGAGTTGCTCTGGTGTAGAGGAAGAAGCTACCCAAAAATATAGGTTCCAGGCCTTGGAAGAAAAGAGCTGTGATGAACCTAGACAGCAAATTAAAAAGCGTAGACATCACTTTGCTGACAAAGGTCCATATAGTCAAAGTTATGGTTTTTCAAGTAATCATGTATGAATGTGAGAGTTGGACCATAAAGAAGGTTGAGCACTGAAGAATTGCTGCCAACCCTTAATATTCTTTGGAAGGACTGATGCTGAAGCTCCAATACTTTGGCCATCTGTTGTGAAGAGCCAACTCATTGGAAAAAACCCTGATGCTAGGAATGATTGAGGGCTGGATGAGAAGGTGTTGACAGAGGATGAGATGGTTGGATGGCATCACTAACTTGATGGACATGAATTTGAGCAAACTCTGGGAGATACTGAAGTACAGGGAAACCAGGTGTGCTGCAGTCCATGGGGTTGCAGAGTTGGACATGACTGAGCGACTGAACAACAACACACTCTACCACTTAATGAGAACAACCTTGGGCAAATCATGCCACAGTTTCTTCATTTGTCAAAGGAGGATATTTACCTCATGGGCTTGTAAAGATCAAAAGATCATAGATATGAAGTTTCTCTTAAAGCTTTCTATGTGTGATTTCTGTGGATTCATGCCAGGGTTGGTAGCCTTGAACTCAGGACTCAAGTCTTCATATAACCCAGGAAAAAGTGCTCTTCTGTAGCCCTCAAAGACTGACCTAAAGATAAGAAGTAGGCTATTGAAGCCCATTTCTAAGTCCATGGAGAGTAAGCCCATTTCTAAATCCATGGAGAGTAAGAACCAAGGGTCATCACTGGTTGTAGTCCTCCTGAAACCTGAGATTTCTGAAGCCAGGTTCATGGAAGAGCAGACACCACTGTGATAAAGGGCTCACTGGCTTGAGAGCAATGAGGCTTGGGGTTCTACTCTTGGCCCTGTTCAGCCTCAATCAAATCTCTTCAGTTCTTAGTGCCTCAGTTCTCATACCTATACCTTGATGGAGTCCATGCAGCTGAGCGCTCCCCACAGTCCCCACATGACTTCTCTATGAACTGTAGGGTTCTCTAGGCTGCTTTTAGCTCTGATATTCTGGCTAAGGCTCAGCAGATGATGTCTCTGTGGACCTGAGGCTATTCCGTGGGGAAACGGTGAGTCGTTTAGAGAAATAAGCCTGACCCCTTATCCCTCCACTAAGTTCTAACCCACCAGTTGGAGGCCTGGTCCAGCCCAGCCCTGTTGGAAAAGCCAACTGATTTGCACTTTTAGCTGTGTTAGTATAAAAAAATTAGAGAGCATATATTTACTGTGAGGGCTTCCCCGGTGGATCAGTGGTAAAGAATCTGCTTGCAAATACAGGAGACGCAGGTTCACTCCCTGAGTCGGGAAGATCCCCTGGAGAAGGAAATTGCACCGCACTCCAGTATTGTTGCCTGGAGAATCCTATGGACAGAGGAGCCTGGCAGGCTACAGTCCATGGGGTCACAAAAGAATCGGATATGACTTAGTGACTAAATAAAAATGTTTACTGTGATAAAATTCAGATGAACTCACTTGGGGAGATCCCTCCTCTTATTGTTTATCTCAAGATGCAAATCCAAGGACAGAAATCTAAATCTTTAGGAGGTGAGTGTGTATTTGTACGTGTGGTATGGCTTTTGTTAGTGATATTTGTAAAGAGACAGAGCCATTAGTGGTTAGTAAACAAAAAGTTTATGCAGTAATTAAATGTAGTTACAGTTCATTGTTGTCAAGGATACAGCATTTTCCATCATGATTATAAGTGAAACAAAACCTCATGAAGTAGTCAGCACATTCATGCTAGTGAGAACATATTGCAAAACATTGCACATGCATTTCAGGTGCAGACAAAACTGGGAACAGGATATGTTTTCTCTCACCTCTGGTTAGCTTTGTGCACTTTGTCATTAAGACTTACATTTATTTTTGGGTCAAACAAAGAACCCAAAGATATTTTATAAAAGCTTACAGCCATTATACAGTATCATTTATTCCCACAAATGGATAAAGCAAACTTCTATAGCTCAAAGATATGCAAACCAGGACTAAAATTAGTCAATCTGCCTATGTATATAGCTAGCTGCAGTATGATAGATATGGAATATGCTGAGTCTTTTGGCATCAACTATTTAGACAAGCAAGTTCCCAAAATATACTGGTTTGATTTCCAATGAGAACTAAGTGTAGTGCCATTTTAGTTGCAGATTATGCACACCTCAGTGTCAAGCCTGAGGAAAAACCAACTAGGGGAAGGTAGAGAAGGGTTGGAAGGACACCTGAGCAGGGCTCTTTGGACAACTTGACATTACTTTCCCTGTGCAGCTCCAGACCTGGTTCCCAGAGTTGAACAAAGTGTATTGAAATTGTTGGCCCTCAAAAAGGGTGTTTATACAAAGTCCCATACTTAAAGCATACATAAAACAGTAACTGAGTGCCTCTCAAAATGAGCTCTTCTATATAAGAAGAAAACCCAGTGCCAAGAGTTAATGGATGTAAGTGTTTGAATTACTGTATAAAGATAATTTATTCTAAAATAGAAAAAATGGATTTAGAAGTATTCTCCTGTAAACTAGGAGAGAGTGTGTGTGTATATATATATATATATATCCACATTTCATTACTTAGAAGAAAAGTTTTGTATACCATTTCCATAAGGCATGTTTCATCCCCCCTTCCATTTCTTGCACCTTAAGAGAGCATGCAATGGCTGTATGTTACCTTTGAAAAGGCTCCTTTTCCTTTGAGCCATCTTACAGAAATGGTGCTCTGGATTGACTATGCCACTCCAGAGTCACACTTCTTCAGGTTGAAATAAAAATAACAATAAAACAAACAACAAAATCACAAAAATTAAAAAAAAAATCACAAAATCTATAAAATCTAAGGCCTGAACAGGCACAGACTTGCTATGAGTTCAGAAAGTCAGTGAAGGAATTAAAATTACAAAGCACCTCTTGCAAAATATACTTCTTGAAAACCACACAAAACACTGTGCAGTAACCCCTACTTAGTACTTGGAGGTAAGTATCCTGAAGAACACACACTTAGCCCCAGGATGGAAGCTTGATTTGATTATCAAGGATACCAAAGGGGTTTCAATGTTTCTTTGTATTTGCTATTTTATAATTGCAGACAAAATGGAACAGTCAAGTGTACAGACCTCAATATAAACAAGCTCAATTTATGCATTCTTAGTTGTACAGCTCCATTTATAGATTCTTACAGGTGAACAACTAACAATTTTGTACACAAAATCTCTTTTGCAAGGACATATTAAATTTAATAGGCTAAAGAGAAACTTATGCCATATAGTGCTTGAAACTATGCACAATATCTATTGCACATAGTAATCAAGAGGCCTTGAAAAATTGTCTTTATCTATAAACTACTGCCCTTTGTAAATAAAAGCTCCCTCATGATCCTGGGCTACTCCCTTGTGACACACAGTGCCACAAACATAATGAAAAGTCAGTACCAAACCTAGTTTAAGATGAGTTTTGTACATTTGTTTCTATACAGTCAGGAGAAAAAGAGATACAATTTGTATCAACAGAAGGTCATTTCTGGTTATTTGAGGCATTGCTCCTAGCTGCTTTGATTCATACACATTTTATGAGAAGAATGACAATTGTTTTTAGGAAATAAATACATATGCTGCCTTAAGAAATATTTCCTGTATTGGGAGGAGCTTACATTTTTTTTTTTGATTGCTTAACATAAACATGTTCCAGATGAACTGTATCCGAGAAGATTAATCTTGTGCTTCTCTACAGTGTGCAGCTAGTGGATACTGTGGTACCATTGATGATTTTTGTAGGAAGGTGAACTATCTGGCACGAAGGCAGTAGAGTCATCTAAGATTGTCACATACCCTGACTTAGACATGGGACAGATTTAGAAGGTCCAAAAAGTTGAAGGTATGAAATGGTGTTTGTGTGAAACAGCAAGCACTTCGCTCTCTAGTGACCTGCTGCTAAGTCACTTCAGTCGTGTTCGACTCTGTGCAACCCCATAGACGGCAGCCCACCAGGCTCCCCTGTCCCTGGGATTCTCCAGGCAAGAACACTGGAGTGGGTTGCCATTTCCTTCTCCAATTCGTGAAAGTGAAGTCACTCAGTCCTGTCCGACTCTTCACAAGCCCACGGACTGTGGCCTACCAGGCTCCTCCGTCCATGGGATTCTCCAGGCAAGAGTACTGGAGTGGGTTGCCATTGCCTTCTCCACTCTATGGACCTACCTGGCAGAAAATACTTTTACTCCTCAATACACTGGGAGATAGAAAGATCAAAGGGTAGGAGATGAATGTGAACTGTGGTAAACTGAAAAGAAACACCGAGAGGAAGTTTTGATTAACCAGGACAGAGACAGAAAGCCAGAAAGCAGCATGCAAGCCGTTATCAAACCACCAGAAATAACCCTGACTACAGTCTCACATTCGGAGTGTTTCACAGTAAGAAACATTTATAGGCAGTGTCACACCTTCTCATGAAGAAACAAAAGGCCAAGACCAGGCCTTCTCAACTTTCATGAAAAAAACTACCATAGAAATTAGCAAGTTCCAGCTCAAGAAATAGTGAGCTGGTCATGGTTCAAAATGTTGCAATATACAATGGATTCAAAAAGGGGTTTATTTAGTGCAGCTGTTTAAAAAAACAAAAACAATAAACGCCTCTTCTAGAGGCATTTAGCTACAAAGGTTCCCACCCTGAGCAAGATACAAGTTGCCCATATAGTGCTGTCAACTCAAAGTCCTGCCTTCCTTAGTAATCCATTTAAGAATTACCTAAGGTCAAGTGCACCCTCTGCATGCATTTGAAGTATGTAACTGAGCCAGCTATTAGCAAAGATGTAGTATCCCCTTTTGGAAGCTTTTTCCACCTAGAAAATCCCCTGATTTTGTTTCCTAAAGAAGTTCTGCTCCACCAATGATAGACCTTATTGCCCAAAGGTTAGATGGCAGGAGAAAGTGGATTACATGATGGTGCACTGTCCTTCAATGCCTTTCATCCTGTGTTGTTTAATACTGCATAGGTCAGAAGTCCAAAGAGCATCCATTGGACCCCCCCCCCCCTTGAATGCAGCTTTTTGTGTTTGTCATTTAATCTCTCCTGGGATTAAGGGAAGCAAATTCTGGTAGTAAATCCCTTGGTCCTGGTCCAACTCTTCTGTGCTTGTCTAGCACACGCAACTACTATGCTTCGAACTTGAGAGTATCAACTTGGAACTATCCATCACCTCTTCTGCAGAAGGCATCAATCTGATCCCTAATTTACTAAGGTGAAGAGACTTAAAAGTGAAGAACTCTCAATAAATGCTGACAAGTAAAAAGTGCAAAGGAAATAGAGCCAGTTTGCTCTGGGTGCCTAAGAAAGCAAGATTCAAATATTGAGATGTAGTTTCACTTTCAAAACTAGTTGAAACTATGAAATATGATGTAAAATCATCAAGTCAGATTTGTGATGTATACAGCTATAGACTAAAGACTGTGCAAAGTCTGTCTTTTTATCACCACTGTTCAAAAGGTTATATAGAGATACACATACACACACACCTCAAACTAAATACATACAGTCATACATGCAATATAATTGCTAACAATAGGTTTGAAATATAGCTCTAGAAACTTCAATGTGACCCTATATCTGAGTTAATAAAGGTATTGAATGGTCAGATATCCATGCAATAAAGTATGTCTTTACTTTTAAATAGATTTAAATATTCTTATTAAAAAGCCTAAATGGATTGATCCTGATACTCTTGCTCTCTAAATTAGATATGCCATTGATACTTCATAATATAGAATGTGTGACTAAGAAAACAGTTGGTAATGGAATCCCTTGGAGCCTCTTGCATTTAGGCCTTTCCCCTGGGTTTTGTCCTCCATTACCTGCATGGTGCAGTGCAAAAGGGTATAGGACTTGGAGTCAGAGGACTTGGGTGTGAGTCTTGACTTGGTCACTTGCTAGCAGTGTGACTTCAGCAAGTTACTTTTAAACTCACTGAGCTTCAGTTTCCTTGTCTAGAAAACAAGACATTAGTAAGACTTTCCTCACAGGGTTGTTATGCACTTCAATGACAAACAGTTTGTAACTTGTAAAGTGTAACACAAAACTATTAGTTACTATTATCATAGTATTAGTGCATTATTGGTATTCATATTTATATAAAGAAATAAGTCCTATGTCATGTCAACGTGCAGCCCTAAGCTTAGAAACAATCAAGGCTGCTAGTTGCTGGGCATCTGCTGTGTGGGGATTCTTCTCCATCACTGAAAGAACAATGTTTGAAGGGAAAATATTGCAGAGGTTCTTGTAGGTCTGATACTGGTGCTCTGGGATCATTTGCTCCCTGGAATCATTGCACATTCCAATCCAAGGATTCATCCAAAGCTGCTCCATCTTTTCAGGCACACTCCGTACCATGACTGGCTCATAGCATGGTTGCATGAGGCTGTTACTCAAGGGATAGGAGTGGTAGCCATAGGAGTCAGTTGCACAGGGCAGTGGGTCCCAGCTGGCATGCTGTTCCCGACACAGAGGAGGACGTCTTTGCCTGATGGGATTGTTCTCATATAGGCGAGAATCAGAAATGCTGTCCATCCGAGTCATCACCAGGGCACGTCCTGGCTGGGGGGTTGCCCCAGGATGGATATTGGGAGGCATGGGATAGTCTCCAGGACAGCTGGAGCGTGCTCCAGTTGTTGGGTGCTGGGCATGCAGAACTAAATGGGAGACTGATTGCTTGTGGGGGGCTTGCTTAGAGTCTTCTGGGCCATAGCTCTGCACTCGCGTTAAGGCTTCATGGTAACCATGAGGAAAAGGCTGAAGATGGTTCTGAGATGCTGAGCGATGCAGCTTCAAACTGCCTTCAGGATGAGTATCAGCTACAGCCAAGTACAGGTTGTTGTAAGAGGAATAGTTGTCGTTCCTGGTATGGCTCATACGATTGTCAGGACAGAGGTTGGGATTCCGGGCATACAACCCCCGGTCTGCTTCAGCCATGTAGTACTCTCGATTATGCATGCTGTTGATGTTCAGTTTGGAGAAGTCGCCTAACACTGAATAGTAGCTGTGGTCCCCTAAGGGCTCAAACTTTGGGTATTGCTCAGCATAGCTAATAGGGGTCCCGTGGCTATTGGTAACCAGGATGGGTGGGTACTGCATGCTGGTCATGTGCTCCAAAGAGGACTTCTGGTGGGAGAAATGAGAGGATCCTGGTACTGGGCTGCTGGCTGAACGGGTGTTGAGGGCACCCACTGCATGGCTTTTGGGGGGTGGGATTGTGGGGACACTTAAAGCAGTCACAAGTGAGGGGACAGAGCTGGCCTCAGGCTTACGGGCAATGGACAGCCATTCCTCAGGCTCCACAGCCACGGACCGGATGCTGGGATCCGATTGACGCTTGGGGGTCACGCGTTTGACTTCTGAGGTTATATCACCTTTGGCACTAGACAGCCCTGTGCCACACTTGGCCAGGGTGCCTTCACTCATGGTTTTTATTGTGGACAGTTTGGCACTGATGCGGAGCTCATCAGCCACCGAACGCTGCGGTTGGTTGGCCCGCTCCGGATGGTAGTATTTGCACTTGTGGCCGTAGGTGCATTTTTTGCCTGAAAAATAATGCCCTGGGGTAAGACTCTCTCTCACAGTGGTGCAACTCTCTGTGCCAGAGGCTGTTTTAACAATCTGGTCACTCAGGTTAGAGTTTTACTTTATTAACTGTTCTTAAAGACGGGAGACAGACAACACCATGGTGGCATCACATACTGTGAGTGGAGAGGAAAGAAGTGGAAACCTAGGGAGGAAACTGCAGTGTGAAAGGTAACAGTGGTCATTGAACAGTCTTCATTTTCCTGAAATTCACAACTTTGTCTAGGCATAACCTGCATGCTGAGGCATAGAGCAGTAGCAGGCAGGGTGGTTCAGTGCAAAGAGCATTGGCCTGGAGGCTGGTCAGATCTGAGCTTTAATTCCAGCTATGTCACTTATTAGCCATGTGAACTTGGTAAGTGATTTTTAATTTCTGTGCCTCATTTTCCTATTCTGTAAACAAGGTTCATAATAATGTCTTTATTATAAGGTCATTGTGAGGATTAAATGAAGATAGTGAACATGAAATATTCTATGATATGAATAAATGATAGGTGAGAACAAACACCTAGATGTCTTATAAATAAATGATTATTCAAAAACAGTGAACATTCAAATTTGCCTCAGACCAGGCAGCACATATCTTACTGTTAGGCTCACAAACTTTGTGTCACAGGGACTTGCATAAGATCATGAAAGCACTCTAGAAAGCTATATTTATTTATTTACTTTATTTTATTTTGAATTAATTAATTTACTTTAATTGGAGGCTAATTACTTTACAATATTGTAGTGGTTTTTGCCATACATTGACATGAATCAGCCATGGGTGTAGAAAACTATATTTGAAATAGGAAATGAAGATAAAGTTTGGAAGCAAACTGGAAAATGCAGATTGGAAGAAAAGGGTAATATTGAAAGAGGGCGCAGTCACCTGCCTGAAAGACACATCCTTCTTGGGGCCAAATGCAGTTTGTCATTGCCCTTTCTTCTTCCACAGATCAAGTAAGTTTCTGTACTTCCCTGCCCCCAACAACACTACTCAGGACAGAGACAGTTAGAAGAGAAAAATCATTTTAACTAGTGACAATTATTCTTTCCTTCAATTCTAGTTACCTGTTTCTCAGGAAATTTCTAGGATGGTTCTTTAAATGCCTAATTGAAAATATATGAAAACACAGGCTTTAACTCACAGAATGGACAAGCCAGGATTTTCCCTTTGAAAGGGAAACCTTGAAGAGAAGAGTATTCACAGACTTCTTCAGTTTTGCATATAGGTACTCACCATAAGGACATGGTTGCTTCTTGTGTTCAGGAACAACGGGTCTCTTTCTTAAGAAGTTTTCAAGGCTTGGGCCATGACGTCCTAAAGGATCATCTGGAGGCATAAACCTGAAAGCAAGCAAGCAAGAGGTAAACTATCCCTTATCAGGAGTTCAGGCCTTCATTACATGTTGCTTATACTATTGTCATAGCCTTCTAATAGCCCTTTGTGCCTCAAGTTTATCTTCTGCTAAGTCAGCAGTTCTTCCCTCTGTTTCCACTTGAAGACAAGAAAGGAATGATTTTTCCCATACATCATTCTTCTGTGGATTATAAGTTCCAACCACACTGACATGTCTGCCGGTTCCCCCAACGTGCAACCCATTTTCACATCTTTATAGCTTTATTCATGATGTTCTCTTTACCTATAATGCCCAGAAGCCCTCTTTCCTCTGTCTGTAAACTCCATCTCAAATGTTATTTCCTCTGTGAGACTTTTTCATATCATTTCACATAGACAAAGCAATTTAAAAAATTCTAACCATAGAGTTTATCCCAATACTTTGTGGGAATCTCTTCTCTAAGTACACTTTGAGCTTCTTAAGGGTGAGTCTTGTTATTTATTCAGCCTTTTATTCCCATGGCAACCAGCATAAAGCACAATATACAGTAAGTGTTCAGTAATGTTTATTGAAATGAAATTAAATCTGTCCTTAGTGGTAATTTGCATTTAGGCTATTCAGAACCTATAGGAAAGAAACGTACTTGTCATTCACAAAAGAATACATCAGCAAGCGCTCCTCTATAAACTTCTTCCATTCTGGCTTTTCGACTTGAAGGTCTCGGTAGTTATCATTGGATACAATGATGCCATCAGAATCAAAAGCCAGTTTGACTATGAACCGGTCATCATAGCAAACAACTCTTCTGCCCTGGACCCTTCGGGATGGTGTGAAGACAAGAATCTTTTCCTTTTCCAGTTTACGTAGGATATCTTGATCTGTTGAAATATGGATTATATGCCACAGAATATAAATCATATTTGGAAATCAACAGCATTATACCCATATTAAAAAATATAAAAGTTGATACTAGCTTAATATATTATTTGCTCTTAGAGAAAATGCAGCCACTATTCCTGGCTATGGCACCATTTTGGACTGTGATTTTAGCCAAGTTGCTTTCCCCTTTCCACTCCAGTTTTCTTTCAGAGAAAACAAAGGAAATAGATTAAATTACATCTAAGTTTTTTGAAACTAGCATGAACAGTAAGAAATAACATTGATATCCTAACATTTTTGAGGCTTATTTTGCCCTTTGGCTGCAGCACCAGGTTTTGGTTGCTGAAGAAGCCAGGGAAGTATGATGAGAATGTGTCTGGCAGGAGGAAAACAATGTATCTTTCTTAGGGACAAACATTTTTGCCTTCTGCCTGAAGGAAAGCCACCACTAAGGAAAAATATTAAGTGGTAGCATATGAGTACTGACCCCCTTTACTCTTAGCCTCTTTAATAATGAAGAAAGAAGTTTGAGTAGGGCCAGGATACACTCTTGGAGAAGGCAATGGCAACCCACTGCAGTACTCTTGCCTGGAAAGTCCCATGGACGGAGGAGCCTGGTGGGCGGCAGTCCATGGGGTCGTTGAGAGTCAGACATGACTGAGCGACTTCACTTTCACTTTTCACTTTCATGCATTGGAGAAGGAAATGGCAACCCACTCCAGTGTTCTTGCCTGGAGAATCCCAGGGACAGCGGAGCCTGGTGGGCTGCCGTCTATGGGGTTGCACAGAGTTGGACACGACTGAATTGACTTAGCTGCAGCTTAGCAGCAGGATCCACTCAGACTGAGGCTGGGAGCCTGTTCAGCAGTTGGCAGACAACCCCATGACACTGAACCTTCTCATTTTGTAAATAAGGCAAGACCTGATACTCAGATAATTGGGGTATTGATGCTCTCAAATGCTGTTAAGAGCTAGCTTTATATACTATTATAAGTGAATGTAGTGATCCTCCTGCCAATAGGGCCACATCATAACTTTTGTGGACTTTAGGCACTTTTGCCTTCATGGGTCTTTTCTTCCATAAAGAAATGTTAGGTTTATACTTTACAACTATGTTGGTATAAACACAAATAATCCAGTTAGGTACATTATTATATATTTATTGCTATATTCAATTTTCCCCTCTGATGTTAAAAAGCTAATAAAATTAAACCATTTACACAGGATCCTATAAGTATATATTACGAACCCTAGGCACTTGGCCTACTGTGCTTCATGGATAAATTAGCTTTGAATGCTGTGGTCCTCTTTTTCTGTTCTAACCCCTAATTTGCAAATCCCACAATAACTTAACTGCTACAGGATGAGATCCATTGTCTATGGTGGTTTCTTTAGTATTTTGGAAAACTCAAGTCATGTTCATAATCAAATTCATCCCCCTTTTTGTCTGAAGCTTATGGTCAAATAGAAACACTCTTTTTTTCAACTATGTGCTTTATTTTTTGCTTGAAATTCAAGTCTATTTAACTGCTCTGTGCCATAGCACAACAGATTATTTGGATCAGGAGAAATCTGCTTTAAAATACACAATTTAAAAAAAACATTTTAAGTGTACTCAATAGATTTAGAAAAGCACTTATCTAATTTAGGAGCATTGGGCTCTCACCAAACTATCTTGCCAGCTTTGCTTCTGGATGAGAAGAAATGTCTTAATTGAATTAGTACCTGTAATTGGTGCATCAGGGCGGGATTGCTCCTTTCTCCATGCAGGCACAAATACAGTAATATCTTTATGGCCTTTATCTAGGAACCAATCCACAGCAAGTTGTATTCCTCTGCAGGAGAACTCTTCTTTATTCCCATGGCTTCAGGAAGATAGGGAATGAGAGTAGAGAGGATTGATAACAAGTAACAAAGAAATACTCCAAATAGGCTTTTTCTTAGTGTGAAGACATTAACAACAGATATATTACTTTTTGAGGATGCCAAAAATGTATTTTTAAGAGAATAAATAAAATTCTTTAAAAAATTCCATTATTACAAATATTGCCATTTTCATTACACATTCATTCAAGGCCACAGATAGTTAATAACAACTCCCAAATTATAGCAGCCCTAGTGGCTATTTCCTATCATTATTTCTATTTTCTCTCATCTCTTTCTGTTTCTATTACCATTTCTTTTTCAAAGATTCCTATATTTATCAGATGAAAAGAGAAGTGTCACCAGAGGTTTGGATAAAGTTTATAGAGAATTAGTTGGAAATGAATTTTAAGTACATAAAGTAAGCTTAAAAAATAACACTGATAGCAAAAAAAGATACACTGAAATGCTGACTGAAAATAGTTATCACAATTAATTAAATATGATTTGCCAACAAAAATTACAGTCTTGAAAATTTTAAGATGTGGGAAATGCTCACAATATAATGCTAAAAGAGAAAAGGAAGGCTTTGGACTACATATAATGTAATCCAAATTTTATAGAAGAAAGTCTATGTACAGTATCTCCTTTATTTGGTTTCATGATACACATTTTCATTTAATGATTGTTCAAAGACATTAAATGGAAAATTCCAGAAATAAGCAATTCATGTTTTAGACTATGCACCATTCTGAGTAGAGTTATGAAATCTGGTGCCATCCCATTCCATCCTGCCTGAGGTGAATCATCTCTTTGTCCAGCATACCCCACCCATAAGTCACTTAGTAGGATCTCTTGTTATCAGGTTGACTGTTTCAGTATCACAGGGCTTGAGTTCAAGTAACTCATTTTACTTAATAATGGTTCCAAAGCACAAAAATAGTGGTGCTGGCAATTTGGATATGCTGAAAAGACGGTAAAGTGAAAAGGTGAAAGTTCTTAACTTAATTAAAGAAAGAAAAAAAGCTCGTACGCTGAGGTTGCTAAGATCCATTCAAGGCAGGAGAAGGAGGCAACAGATTAGATAGTTAGATGGCATCATCAATTCAATGAACATGAATTTGATCAAACTCCAGGAGATAGTGAAGGGTAGGGAAGCCTGAAGTGCTGCAGTCCATTGGGTCATAAAGAGTTGGACATGACTGAGGGACTGAGCAACAGCAATGGCAACAACAAAAACAACAAATAATTGCTTGAAGCTATAATCAGAACTAAAAAAGGCTGCTAGTACTGACTCTGCCTCTCCTTCTGCTCTTCCCATATATCCTCTTCTATTTGAATTGCCTGGATCAGACAGTTTTTCTCTTCCAACTCTTCTCCCTCCTGCTACTTTCCTTTTCCCAGGAAAGGGAGATAAAAAAATCAGAAATGATTATAGCTCCCTTAAGGAGAAATCTATTACAGGGAGAAATGAGTTGTTCTTGTTGTTTTCCTATACATCCAGGATGCAAACATAACTTAGAGCCTTGGCTAAGAAATTTCCCAGTCCAACTCAGAATGCATTGGGATTTGCTAAAAACTTTGAATTAACCATCTGGACTTAAGAGCCCAGGTTTCAGATCAACTAATACAGCTGTTAGTTTCTGAAAGCAAAGCAAGGGAATGAATAGAGAAGGCAGGATGGAAATAACCCTTAGTGGAATTTTGGTCACATAGTCCAGAGGCTTGTACTGAAGGAATTAACTTAGAAATTACTCAGACCTGTCCCAGAGCTTTCTCCAAAAAATCATAAAATGGACAAAGGTTCAACAATGCTAGTGAAGATAGAATGAATCAATCTAGACTATTATGGGAGATTGAGAAAGAAACTTTTAAGCAATATTTGGGCTTGACACCTGAATCATTCTCTAACCACCAAAATGATCCTTTTCTTAACTCTGCCTTTCAGGAAGGCTTAGATGAGAATTTGTCTACTCTAGTCAAAAAGACAGTCCAGGTTGGTCTGAGTTACACACAAAACACCCTTGTTATATTGGCTAACCAACTTTTCAAAACCATTAAAAGGAAAGAAAAGGAAGTATCTATGAAAATTATGAACCTTCATTTGCACCAACTTAAGTACGTAATGCCAGTTTAAGGTTAACCAGCCCCCAACCAGTTTAATTCCCAAACAGTAGAGAAAGTTTCAAGAAAAAGAAATCTCTTTAGAATTCTTGCCCAGAGGGAATAATTCCTAGTAAGAGAAATAGATTTTCCCTCCCTATACCTCTAGACCAGAGCTCTCTGGACAACTTATCTAGATCATCTCTACTTCCTAAAACTGAGTAGGGGAAAAAGGGAATGAAGCCTTTTAAAATTTTCTTATTCCAATTTGTATTTACAATTAGTGAGTTTTATATTATGATATCTGATACATGACTATGTTTAAAAAATGAAGCTAGATCTCACATTGTGTCTGTCTGGATATGTGTATGTCTCAGCATGTGTCTTTGTCTTTGGCTAATATTGCTGAGGTTAATTTGCGAATGAATTCTAATCTAATTGGCCTAAAGAAAAGTAACTGCTTACAAATCAAACAACTCTAAATACAATAAAAATTAACCCAAATGTATCTCAGGTTCACATGAACTGGGAAATATTCAGTATGAAATACTTAGTATTAATATTTGTTTGTTCATCTAATTAATGTAGACATATCTGAGTCATTAATATCAAACATAGCATTTTCATTGTGCCTAGGTTTAATATAAGTTATATCTGATACAAGTTTGTCAGCAAGGAAATTAACTTGAGAGAGGAAACTTTTAAGAAAAGAAAATATAAATGAGATAGGAGTTTTTAGATAAATTCTATTAAGAATAAAATATACTTTAGGAATGTCTGTCTAAAATAGTCTTTCCAGATTTGGGTAACTCTAATTTCTAGGTTTGTGCTAAACTAAGTGATGGGAGTTTATTGAATAGCTAGGTCATTCCCAAATAAAATAAGATTCCAAAACATTAGTTACTGAACACTAACTTCCTCTTACAGAGAAACTAAAGAGATTTTGGAATATTAATGAATAATGTTTGGTGCCATCTTGAGATATTCTCTTTAAGAAAGTAAATGTTTTTAGAAATTATCATTGGTATTTACATTCACCAATCTACCGAATGCTAATACAAAGGAGAGTTCATGATTGCTTAAGGAAAGTAGGATGTATGTTTTCAGTAAAGAAGGCGTGAGGAATGAAATTGCATTTTGTTAAGGGAAAAGGCATCAGAGGGGAGACATACAAACCATAATCACAGAAAACTAGTCAATCTAATCACACTGACCACAGCCTTGTCTAACTCAATGAAACTAAGCCATGCTGTGTGGGGCTACCCAAGACGGGCAGGTCATGCCGGAGAGGTCTGACACAATGTGGTCCACTGGAGAAGGGAATGGCAAACCACTTCAGTATTCTTGCCTTGAGAACCCCATGGACAGTATGAAAAGGAAAAATGATAGGATACTGAAAGAGAAACTCCCCAGGTCGGTAGGTGCCCAATATGCTACTGGAGATCAGTGGAGAAATAACTCCAGAAAGAATGAAGGGATGGAGCCAAAGCATAAACAATACCCAGTTGTAGATGTGACTAGTGATAGTAGCAGGGTCTGATGCTGTAAAGAGCAATATTGCATAGGAACCTGGAATGTCAGGTCCATGAATCAAGGCAAATTGGAAGTGGTCAAACAGGAGATGGCAAGAGTGAATGTTGATATTCTAGGAATCAGTGAACTAAAATGGACTGGAATGGGCGAATTTAACTCATATGACCATTACATCTACTACTGTGGGCAGGATTCCCTTAGAAGAAATGAAGTAATCATCATGGTCAACAAAAGAGTCCAAAATGCAATACTTGGATGCAATTTCAAAAACGACAGAATGATCTCTGTTCGTTTCCAAGGCAAACCATCCAACATCACAGTAATCCAAGTCTATGCCCCAACCAGTAACACTTAAGAAGCTGAAGTTGAATGGTTCTATGAAGACCTACAACCTTTTAAAACTAACACCCAAAAAATATGTCCTTTTCTTTATAGGGGATTGGAATGCAAAAGTAGGACATCAAGAAAAACCTGGAGTAACAGGCAAATTTGGCCTTGGAATGCAGAATGAAGCAGGGCAAAGGCTAATAGAGTTTTGCCAAGAGAACACACTGGTCAAAGCAAACACCCTCTCCTAACAACACAAAAGAAGACTCTACACATGGACATCACCAGATGGTGAACACTGAAATTAGACTGATTATTTTCTTTGCAGCCAAAGATGGAGAAGCTCTATACAGTCAGCAAAAACAAGACTGGGAGCTGACTGTGGCTCAGATCATGAACTCCTTATTGCCAAATTCAGACTTAAATTGAAGAAAGTAGGGAAAACCACTAGACCATTCAAGTATGACCTAAATCAAATTCCTTATAATTATACAGTGGAAGTTAGAAATAGATTTAAGGGACTAGATCTGATAGATAGAGTACATGATGAACTATGGAACGAGGTTCATGACATTGTACAGGAGACAGTGATCAAGACCATCCCCAAGAAAAAAAAAAAACATGCAAAAGAGATAAATGGCTGTCTGGGGAGGCCTTACAAATAGCTGTGAAAAGAAGAGAGGCGAAAAGCAAAGGAGGAAAAGAAAGATATAAGCATCTGAATGCAGAGTTCCAAAGAATAGCAAGGAGACATAAGAAAGCCTTCCTCAGCGATCAATGCAAAGAAATAGAGGATAACAACAGAATGGGAAAGACTGGAGATCGCTTTAAGAAAATTAGAAATACCAAAGGAACATTTCATGCAAAGATGGGCACAATAAAGGACAGAAATGGCACGGACCTAACAGAAGCAGAAGATATTAAGAAGAGGTGGCAAGAATACATAGAAGAACTGGACAAAAAAGATCTTCATGACCAAGATAATCACAATGCTGTGATCACTCACCTAGACCTAGACCTCCTGGAATGTGAAGTCAAGTGGGCCTTAGAAAGCATCACTACAAACAAAGCTGTTGGAGGTGCTGGAATTCCAGTTGAGCTGTTTCAAATCCTGGAAGATGATGCTGTGAAAGTGCTGCACTCAATATGCCAGCAAACTTTGAAAACTCATCAGTGGCCACAGGGCTGGAAAAGGTCAGTTTTCATTCCAATCCTAAAGAAAAGCAATGCCAAAGACTGCTCAAACTACTGCACAATTTCACTCATCGCACACGCTAGTAAAGTAATGCTCAAAATTCTCCAAGCCAGGCTTCAGCAATACGTGAACCTCGAACTTGCAGATGTTCAAGCTGGTTTTAGAAAAGGCAGAGGAACCAGAGATCAAATTGCCAACATCCGCTGGATCTCAAAAAAGCAAGAGAGTTCCAGAAAAACATCTACTTCTGCTTTATTGACTATGCCAAAGCCTTTGACTGTGTGGATCGCAATAAACTGTGGAAAATTCTGAAAGAGATGGGAATACCAGACCACCTGACCTACCTTTTGAGAAATCTGTATGCAGGTCAGGAAGCAACAGTTAGAACTGGACATGGAACAACAGACTGGTTCCAAATAGGAAAAGGAGTACGTCAAGGCTGTATACTGTCACCCTGCTTATTTAACTTCTATGCAGAGTACATCATGAGAAACGTTGGACTGGAAGAAACACAAGCTGGAATCAAGATTGCCGGGAGAAATATCAATAACCTCAGATATGCAGATGACACTACCCTTATGGCAGAAAGTGAAGAGGTGCTAAAAAGCCTCTTGATGAAAATTAAAGAGGAGAGTGAGAAAGTTGGCTTAAAGCTCAACATTCAGAAAATTAAGATCATGGCATCTGGTCCCATCACTTCATGGGAAATAGATGGGGAAACAGTGGCAGACTTTATTTTTGGGGCTTGAAAATCATTGTAGATGGTGATTGCAGCCATGAAATTAAAAGATGATTCCTCCTTGGAAGGAAAGTTATGACCAACTTAGATAGTATATTCAAAAGCAGAGGCATTTCTTTGCCAACAAAGGTCCTTCTAGTCAAGGCTATGGTTTTTCCAGTGGTCACATATGGATGTGGGAGTTGGACTGTGAAGGAAGCTGAGCGCCAAAGAATTGATGCTTTTGTATTGTGGTGTTGGAGAAGACTCTTGAGTGTCCCTTGGACTGCAAGGAGATCCAATCAGTCCATTCTAAAGATCAGTCCTGGGTGTTCTTTGGAAGGACTGATGCTAAAGGCGAAACTCCAATACTCTGGCCACCTCATGCGAAGAGTTGACTCATTGGTAAACACCCTGATGCTGGGAGGGATTGGGGGCAGGAGGAGAAGGGGACGACAGAGGATGAGATGGCTGGCTGGCATCACCAACTCGATGCACATGAGTTTGGGTGAACTCCAGGAGTTGGTGATGGACAGGGAGGCCTGGCGTGCTGTGATTCATGGGGTCGCAAAGAGTTGGACACGACTGAGTGACTGAACTGAACTGAAGGGAAAAGGAATTAGGTCTGACTTACAGGTGTTATTCTGAATGGGAAAATAAAATTATGAATACAGAAAGTGTAACAAGGTTTGTGGAAAGTGGACCATGAGAAAAGAGTTTTGCGCGTGGTCAAGACTGACTCAGTTTAAAATCAATTTAATTAAGTAAACGAATTTAAAAGTAAGTTTCTGTAAAACTTGAATTTGGCTTTTCTGTTGATTAAGAGGATAAGCTTTCTTCAGAAATTGAAGTGCATTTGGGAAAAGATTGTTAACTTTCTTTACCTCATAAATGATCTGTTCTGTATTTGCCTTTAAAATCTTTTTACTTTGGCCAATCGAATAACTATTGTTTCATAGTGACCTATAATCCTATTTGAGTATTTTAAACCCTTTTGATATTTATGGAGAAAGCTTCCTAAATAAAATTCGAATGAAGCAATTTTGACCTCTAGCTAACTTTGGTATACTTCAACGACCCCTGAAACATCCCAAGGAGAGATATTCAGCTAATTAGGTCCATTGGATATGTTGGATTACATGGGACAGATTGTCAGATGAGTAATAAATCTCCTCAGGTTATGTTGTGTGGTAAATATTACTAATATTGATATCCTAGAAATTACATGGAGTTCCTAAAATTCTGATATGTCCTGGGAAAATGTTATCAGCCATAATTCTAGATACCATCTTAAAGTGTTGTCATAGCAGTAACCAAATTTCTTTGTTAATGCATTGTAATAAGATTTTAAACATTTCTTCTTAAGTCTTTTGTCATTATAGACAGTTATGGTTTTATTTTGCTGCTTTTGCAAAAATGTGTCCTCTTCAAGAAGATTTATAGAAAAGACTTTTGGGTTTCTGTCTTTCAGACCATAATTCTGTATTGGGAAAGAAATTAAAAGATTATACTGGGAAGCCTGATTGCTTCTTTGAAGATTAACAAAAGGACTCAATTAATGGGTGAATATGCTTATAACTCTTATGATTTCTAGCTGAAAAATTACTGATTTGAATCTGTCTTTTCCAAGTGTAAGGAATCCCTTCCCCTCTAGTTATGATTTAGAGTAATTTAGTGAAATTATACTTTTGTAAGCAAAATTAAAACACTCGCCTTTTCTATTAGACCCCTCCAGAAATTGGAAACTCTTAGGCTTCCAGTAGCTTTATCAGATAAGCCAGGAAGGCTGTCTCAATTACAGGTATAGAAATCTCAAGGAATTTTGGAGAACTTGAGAAGGGAGAAATTCACCCAGATCTGCTAGGCGAAATCTGTGATGTGCCTTTGGTGTGAGTTTCCTAACCTTGAGATGTTTTTTAAAAGTTCAGTTTGAGACTCTTTATAAAAGTTCCAGCCAAACAAATAAAGTCTAGGATCAATTATGTTTATGTAAGTCATCAAGCCAAATTTATTGAAACCAGACTTATTTTTCAAACAAACTAGTTTAGTTCGGTTATATTTGATAAAACTGAGGGTAATTTTGGGGAGAAAAAGATGTTTAAATGAATGTTAAATGCTTTTGGTAATGGAGGGCTGTATCTACTAACACTCACTTCCTGGATAGTTCTTTGCTGTTATGCTACATAAATGTAAAATTTAATTGAATTGTTAAAGGACACTCTAAGTTTTTTTTTTTTTTTTTTTTTTCTGAAGCTTAGCTCAGTTATCTTTGGATGAAGATCAGATGTGCCATGATCTGAAACAAGGAAATTGTGTATTATATACTAGAAAGGACATAATTTAAAGGGCTGTCTCCAACCTAGATGGAAGGACATTTTTATCAAGTACTCTCAACTAGCTCAAGCTCAGGGAAATTGAAGGGAAATTGACTCTTGGATTAATTTCCAATTTCAAAGGCTCCTACACTGAGAGGACTGCTGATTTCAAACTCACTTTAAAATGACACTCAAATAGAAGAGGAGCTACACTCACACCAGGACAAGAAGAAGACATCAGAAGTAGACAGCATGCCAAGGATGCTGGGTCTAAGTCATATGATTATTTATAACATTTTCTTCACTTCTTGGACTTTTGCATATAAATCAAGTGTTTTCTATCATGGACACAATCTTATGCTAATTTTAAAAGATCAGTCCAATTGTTGGGTTTGTTGCCAATTATCTATGTCTAATACTTCTAAATTATCTTAATGTATTTCTCCACCTCAAGGCTCTAATTGTATGACCCTTAGGAAGTTTATTTTAGAAGGATAATTCAGTCCTGTTCTGCTTACTCATGATACTGCTAGATGGATCTGGCCAATTAATAATACCTTCTCTGACCCTGGCCATAGATTTAAATTTTCTTTTAAGGTCACTCAAGCTCAATCAGAATGATAAGCTAAGTCTCAATCAAAAACTGTAACCTCTCATCTATTAAAAGGAAAGCTCCCACCATTACGGGATGAATCTATATGGTTAACACCAGGCTATAGTCATTTAAGTTTAAAAGTTCCTTTATTTGGGGAACAATTAAATCATACTAAGGATGATCAAACTAAGAGAGATAATGCTGGAGAGAGATTGTAGAAAGGAACCCTCTGCACAATTGGTGGGAATTAAATTGATAGAGCATTATGGAAGATGGTATGGAGATTCCTTGAAAAACTAGGAATCAAATCACTATATTACCAGCTATTCCACTCTAGGCAAATAACCTGAGGAAATCAAAACTGAAAAAGACACATGTACCCAATCTTCACTGCAGCACTATTTACAATAGCTAGAACATGGAGCAGAACCTAGATGTCCATCAACAGATGAATGGATAAAGTTATGGTACATATACACAATGGAATATACTCAGTCATATAAAGGAACACATTTGAGTAAGTTCTAATGAGGTGAATTTAACTAGATCCTATTATATAGAGTGAAGTAAGTCAGAAGGAGAAAGATCAATATTGCATACAAACATATATATGGAACTAAAAAGAGGGTACCGAAAAATTTATTTGCAGGGCAGCAGTGGAGAAACAGACATAGAGAACAGACATGGACCAGGGAGAGGGGAGGAGAGGGTGAAATGTATATAGAGAGCAACATGGAAACTTATATTACCATATGTAAAATAGATAGCCAGTGGGAATTTGCTGTATGTCTCAGGAACTCAAACAGGGGCTCTGACCAACCTAGGGAGTGGGATGGAGAGGGAGATGTGAGGGAGGTTCAAAAGGGAGGGATATATTACATCTATGGCTGATTCATTTGAGCTTTGACAGAAAACAAAAAAATTCTGTAAATCAGTCTTTTTAATTAAAGTATGAATATTTTTAAAAAATAGTATTATAGATGCTTTAAAATATTAACATGTTTGTCTCTTGGTGTAGAAAAATGGTTGGATTTTGCAAGGTTCTTTCTTTCTTCCTTTCCTTTATATTTTATGTATTTTCTACATTTTATAAGTATGTATTACTTTTATAGTAATGAAAGGATCATTTAAACAAGGGATTTGATAGGATAAAATATAATAGCTATTGGGTATCCAACAGCTATTGTTATTCTTGCATTTATTTTGGTCTTAGACTACTTGTAACATTGCAGAGTCAAGTGAAATGAAATCCCATTCCCTTCCTCCAAATCTCCCCTGTAATGGCAATTATGATGATTTTCCTGAGTTCATGTTATACTTATCAGCACTATAGCAGTGGGAAAAATCACAGCTGAGTATCTTCCCTACATGTCTGTTTTATATGGGATTCATCCAATAATAACCCTTTAGGAGCCTTGGGCTTCCCCAATTTACTCGCTCAATTTTTTAGAAGAAATCAGTGGTAGCTGTTTCTAAGGCTTCTTCATAGTTGTTTGGCAGTTAAATACATTTTCCTGTCAACTAAAAAAAAAAAAAACCAATGATGCACAATGTGAGAGTCGTGAGTTAAGTTTTATTTGCGGCAAAATGGGGACTTCAGGTGGGGAGACGGCACCTCAGATAGCTCTGAGAAGTTGCTCCAAAGAAGTAGTGGGGGAAGTTCAATATATATGATTTTGGTGAAGTTCAGAGCAATCAAGCACTGATTTTACAAAATTTTTTCTTCTAATTATGAGGAGCTGATGTAACCATGAAGGGATTTAGTGCTTTTCTAGATATGAAGAGATTGAAGGATTGGGATCATGAAATCAATTCCTAAAAATATCTAACTATCTAAAGACTTGTTCCACAAGTCTCCCTGGACCACAAAGTGACTCATTCTCCACCCTAAACTCCTTTTGGGGTGTCAAAGGTCAATAGCTACAGCAGCACAGGATTCAATTTCTGTAGAGGCAGATTGCAAATGCCCTTGGCAAGTGCCAATTTGTAGTTGACAGGCTCTGCTCATGGTTATAAATTCAACCATGCTTTGGGAGGCATTTCATGACCAGTTCATCCCACAGTGCTAAGAAGGCTCATTCCTAGTTCTGGAGAAGATTTTGCTAATAGGCCACTCAATGTGGTATTACTGGACTAGGTCTCAATTGTTGAAGATCTCTGGACATCTGTCTTCTATTTATGGTCCAGGAAAATGTTCCCTCTTATTGCATCTTCTGATATCTAGAGTTACACTCTTATAATCATTGATAACATACAGAACTATATATTTGATCAACTACTGCAAGCCACCTAGTCATTAATTTTGTTGGAGGGTCAGTTCCATAGTTGGCAATTACAAGGAAAAACAATCCTATAAAACAGACAAAATACAAATTGTAACATTAATGGAGTTTTAAGTAAATATTTCAGGCAAGAGCTTCCCACTAAAAACCAGTTTTTGAAAACATTGTCAAGACTAGGGAATGGGTCACTTAAAGCAGAAATCTGATTTTTTATATAGTTTCTCAAATATGTTATATTAAAGGAATCATTAGGTATGAAACACAGCATTCAGCTTGAATTATGGCACAGGCACCTCCTTGAGATGCTATAAGGATGTCATGCAGTTTTGTAGCACTGCTTTTTCCATCATAGAGACCTCAGAATTCAATAGGTTAATAGCCTGGTTACGATCATTTAGTTTGTTGAGTGAAAGGTGTCAAGATATTGATATGGCCAATTATATCCTCCAATCTTATTGAAAACACAAAAATAGCTGTCAATAGTCATACAAGTGGAATAGAGATCTCTTGACCCATTGGGCTCACACCAATTGTAGATTGGCTGGAGTCACCTCTAATTTGTTACATATATGACCTTGAGTCCATGGGAATCCCAGGATATGCCTTCTTATCCATCTAGGTGGAAGCCAAGGGCACAAATTAGTACTACAAACCCACTGAGTTCCATTAGGTACAACCCAGTGAATCTCTGGTCTGATCCAGTCAGTTCCATGCTAATCATTATCTCTAAGGGTAATAATATGCAGGCATTGTTCATAAGGTATCCAGCCTAGCTTCCTAATGTTTACT